>NC_048926.1:53532304-53694445 GCF_011077185.1 Oxyura jamaicensis | reverse complement strand
CCCCCCCCCCCCCCCCCCCCCCCCCCCCCCCCCCCCCCCGGGTGTTGACTCAGTGGTCTCCAGAGGTCCCTTTGAACCCCTGCAATTCTGTGATTCTGTGAATGACGCCAGGAAACAGGGAGGGGAAGTGTCCAGATGGTAGTTGGGATGCTTTCAGTAAGTGTTTATCATTTTTCAATACCAGAATCAGTAATTAAGTTTGGTAATTGGCAATAAATTAAATTACGTCTCCTGTACCAAACCTGTTCTGTTGCCTATGACGGGGAAGTTGTATTTTACAAGGCAGCTATGCCAGCCAATATTCGTCTATCACTGGTGAATTTTCTCTGACAATGTGAACTGCTTCTCTAACAATCATGTTTTCCTTTGCCTCACTTGCTAATGCTTCTTGACCGAGTGTAAAAAACACTGCTGGTGTCACTAGATTCAAACAGCTGTTAGGGAAAACGGAGAGATGATCCAGAAGACCTTTTACAAATGTAACCACTTCAGCAGCTGCGCTTCCAGTATTGCTCTGCAGCCCAGGATCTCACAAAGAAATTGCAGTTGGAGCCATAGAACTGTAACAATCCTGACAGAAGTCCACACATACTCTGCTTGTATTTGGCACACCATTTCAGTTTTCCAGCCAAAGGCTTCCCCCATGTTGTTTTACAAACGTTTTTTCGCCATGGTGCTGCTATTTTCTTCCATCATCAATACAACACTTTACTTCAACTTGCTTATAAAAATAAATTCAGCTTTCTGAGATCTCACAGCTCAAGTAGTTATTACGTCTTGGTCACTTTGCTCAGTTTAACAACATGTACTGCAGCTCAGACCATTCAGGTCAGCCCAAAACAAACGTCACCTGAGGCTACAGGGGACAGGAAGGTTCTTCTGGGGATCCTTGGCAGAATGAAGAACGGCCATATGGTTTTGGTCAGAATTATTGATTTATTATTAAATTAAAACTTTAGCAATCTTATAGCGGATCTTATTCCTATTTAAAATGTCTAGTGCTTAGCTTACAGTTAATGCAGAATTCCCAGTAATTAACATAGCTATCTTATTATGTAGAATTCTTAGTTACTTAGACTTCTCAGCCACCTGGACCCTCTGCAGATCATATGTCAAATTCTTAATAATCAGCATATAATACAACGATCATACTCCGCATTCAGACTTTACCTAAAAGAACGCGAGTCACTCGCTCAATCCTCAGAGGAAGAAGATGATGGTGGAGGTGTCCCTGGCCACATGGGGATGAAAGGTTTTGCTGTCCAGCAGCAGTTCCAGTCTAAGCCCCACTGAGGGGTTACTGCTGCTTGAATTTAGAGGCAATATCTCATGTGCTGTTAGGCGTCCCTGCTCCATGATAGGTGTCACCACATGCTGGTGGCCCAGCACCCAGGCTTTGATAACACCGATGGGCTTAATCACACCGTCAGCAGGAGGCTTGCCTGCTAATGGCTGTCAACACACCCAGGTGCCAGGGCAGTGGGGGGGTGATACAAAACCAGCTGATTTATATATTATGGCTGTTTGCCTTGCTGTTGGTTATGCTAACCATATTACAGGGGGTTAGGGACAAGGGGTATCAGTCACAATTTACGTACCGGCTTCAGGAGACTTCTGCAGAACAAATGCTGTTCTAATAGGAAAATTTACTCAGGACCTGCTCTCTGGATTGTTGCTGGCACTCCACAAAAATTTCTCAGGTGATTTCCCAGACCGTTCTTTGCTAAGGTCCCTTGCTAGCCTGTTCCAGTTCCTCACAAGTCTCCCCGTACATGTTACAAAGCTGCTTAGCTGTTACCCTTTTACAGGTGACACCTTGCAGCTTTGCAGCTCTCTCCTCTGCCTTTTCTTCCTTCTGGGTGCAGACAAGATTCTCATCTCGTTTCACATTCTTCTTTCCTGGAGGACTGTGTTTCACTGTCTCAGGCTGATCAGTTGTGGAATCCAGGCAGGTCTGTAACATCCACCCACCTCCCTGCAGACCGCAATTCATTTAAAAGCAAACTTCCAGCACGTGTAGAAACACCCCAGCAGAGCCTGAGGCATACCTGAGTGACTTCCACAAGTTCTTGCAACTGTTGCCTAGATCCTACAGTCTAATTTCCAACTCCTATTTATAAATTTCAGAGATTTCCACAGCGTTTCTAGCATACCTGCTGAAATATTCCTTTCAAGATGTCTATCGTAATTTCATTCCAATGTAGTGTATGCACAGGAACTTATTTCTGATCTAACCTCTGTACGTTTTGCTTCAGTTGATACAGGAACTGAGGAAAATCAATTACTGATTACTGGAAGCAGCACCTTCTACTGCAAGAGTGCAAAATCTTATGTTTTGATGTTTTTTTTCAGTCTAGACCATCTTGGATATCTAATTCCAGTCAGTAAGCACAGCCAGTTGTTTATGAGTTAGACCACACTCTCAGTGCATTCTCAGATTTGAATTTCTCCAAACCTAGAACATTTTCACCCCAGCAGTGTGGGCAAGCAATTTCAGTTCTTGGCTTCTTCTCTGAGAGGTCTTAGATGAAATCCACTATTTGGAGAATAGCTCTTCTAGGAACTGGGGAAAATAATAATAATAATAATAATATGATGATGATGATGATGATAAGATACTTCCAGACTAAAATCTATCACAAATTTGGGAATATTCCCTTTCAGTTACAAGAAAAGACTAACAATGAAAGTGGTTCTGTGCAATAAAACCACTTTGCAATAGTGTTTGAATCACATCAGCTAGAGCACAACTTCACTGAAAGCCTATGTATTCCAGGCAGACTATCGTGGTATGAACTAAATGCCAACAAGATAAAACCATGAACATAAACCAAAAGCCTCCAGTTCACAGCTCCAAAGGACAGAACAAAGTACATAAAGCAAATGATATGAAGTGAGAAAACAAGGCTAGTTAGGCCAGTAATAAAACAAAATTAACTTAAAACAAAACAAACAAAAAAGACTTTGGAATTCACGCACAGTTTTTAAAATCTGATTTATAAACAAAACTGAGAATTTTTGAACATTACAGCCTCTGTGAAGTGTAATTTTTGGTGTGTATGTATTAGTTGTGAAGAGTTTTGCTGTACCATAAGGCATCTTCCATACACATCATTTGCTTGCTTCCATACACATCATTTACTTGCTTCCCCTGAGCCCACCAACTCAAGTCACCTGTATCAGGCATCAACTTTAAGAATTCAAGATACTTGCACTGGCATTCCCAGACCTAAGGAAAATCATTCTTAATTCATATTTATTTAGCTATTTCGAATGACAACACAAGTTGCCCCCATAACTGTTCATCCGTCTCGCTGCAGAGGATATTTTTGAGGATTTCCTCCTTCAGGCCACAGGATCACATGGGGAGTTTTTCCAAGTAATATGGGAAGAGCTTCAGAAGTCCACAGTAGGCTGGGTGCTGTGACCACTGCCCTGGGGAGCCTGTCCCAGTGCCCAACCACCCTCTGGGTGCAGAACCTTTCCCTAACCCCCAGCCTGACCCTCCCCTGTCCCAGCTCCATGCCGTTCCCTCGGGTCCTGTCGCTGTCCCCAGAGAGCAGAGCTCAGCGCCTGCCCCTCCGCTCCCCTCGTGAGGGAGCTGCAGGCCGCCATGAGGCCTCCCCTCGGCCTGCTCTGCTCCGCGCTGAACCAACCAGCGGAGCAATCCCGTGCCGGGGCCGCGGCGAGCGGCGGGGCAGGGCCACGCACCAGAACCCCACACCACGCCGGCCCCCGGGGGCGTTTTCCTCGCCGCCTGCCCGGCGGGGCCGGCCTCTCTCGGGCCCGGTTGGCGGCCGGGCAGCGCCGCCGCGCCGCGGGAGTCGCTCGCTGCCGGCGGGCCCATGTCGGCTCCGCGGGCCGCCGCGCCGGGACCCGGCCCCGGGTCGGGGGAGCCGGTGCCGGTGCGCGGCCGGGCGCTGGACCTGGACCTGGGCAGCAGCACGCAGACGTCGCACCGGCTGCTGGCCTACAGCGACGCGCTGCTCTCCATCATCGCCACCGTGATGGTGAGCCCCGGGCCCGGGACGCGGCGGGGCGGCGGGGCTCGGTGCCGGGCTGCTGCCGTGCCTGCAGGCAGCAGCCTCCCGGCCCCGAGCCCTGCTGGGTGCCGCGGGGTGCTTGCCTGCCCCTCCTCCCCCAGCCCAGCCCTGCGGCGCTGCCCGGGTCTGTAGGGACCGGCTTGGGAGCCGGGGGGGTGCGCGGTGAGCAGCCCTGCGAGCGGTGTCTGTGGAAAAGTACGCCCGGGGGGTGGGGGAGAGGGACTGAGTCGGCTCTGTTCGGCAGAAAAATGGTTTCGTCTCACAGAGCTGCGGGTTACTCCTGTATTTGTGATACACAAATAGAGGAACTCGGGTAGGACTGCTCGAGCCATGAGTATCTGCAGCCGTCTGAAGTTTTGTTCAGATTTCATTCAAGTTCTGAGCAAGGAAGAGACCTGCGTGTGTACTAATTGGGCTTTGTTATTTCAGATTTTGCCTGTGGCCCACACAAAAATACATCCCGATCAGGTATCCCTTCTGTTGTTTTTTTTGTTGTTTCTGGTATCTTTGTGAATGCATGTAACATCCTAATTTAACGCCCCGCTTCAGTTTGAGTTCCAGACTTTAAAAAGAAAGCTAAATAGCATTAAAGCTAACAGAAATTTCCTCTGGGAGGAGGAGCTGTTGGACTCGAGGTGAAAAATTTAAATACTGGAGGTGTGTGTAATCTACAGGAGTCACAAGATAAAGCCTGAATGAGATGTATATGATATACACGTCACAGATTTTGGACAGTTACTTTTGCATGAAGATAAATTACCTGTCAGACCAAAGCATCTTCCAGAAAACATCATCTCTTGTTTGTAATACGTAATCAGCTAGAGAAGCCACTTAATGTAGTGCAACCTGGATGCTGGCTTTAAGATCAGTTTAATCACAGCTGTAATCAGAATAAAAAAAAGGGACTGCAGAAAATTAAATCAGAAAGAAGCAGGAGTGTTGGGCAATACAATCTAATCTTTTGAGGAGAATCATGATTTTTTTAATCACAACTTGTTTGTCTGCTCTTAAAAACAGAGCTAGACTCAATATTGAATGTTTTGCCTCAGTCAGTTTAGGAAACTCAGGTAAGGTCCAGCAAATACACGGCATCAGTCTCTTTAATCCATTGTGACGTTGTGGTGGTAGGCGCAAAATTGATGCGGTTGAGCCCTTCCCTGCCTCATGGTGAATAATCATCATATGAAAATCTGCATGACGCTTTTACTTCAGAAGTCAGTGTTAAGGAAATAATAGGGATGTTTTTTAGCCAGCCCTCCTCCAAAATGCGTTATCACAGTAACGGCAATGTGAGAGTGCATGAATGAATCAAAGGGTGAACTGAAGTTTGGAAAGCCTAGATTTTACAGATTGAAGAGCTGTGTTGGAATATCGTAGTCCATTAACTACACATTTCAGCATACTTATCAGTGTCTAATACAATTCGTCTGCGTGATGGTAAAAAAAAAAAACTGTTGGAGGAAAACTGCATTACTGGGAAGCATTTTCAAAACATATTGTGTATGACTGCATGTCATTCCCATTTGTAAGTATGGCTAATACTTTCAGAAAATAACTATTTTTTCTTTTTGTCTGGGTGTCACTTTTTATTTTGTTTCAGAAACTAGGTGAAAGCGTTCAGCAACTTCTTCTAACAAAAATTGCAGTCTACTTGATGACCTTCTTAATAGTCACAGTGGCATGGGCAGCTCATGTAAGGTAGGAACAAGGAAAAATGTTTAACTCCACTACAGAGTTGAAGAAAAGCTGTTGTTTAAAAGGGCAGAAGATCACCTTCTGTCTGATGCATTTTTGTGTTGCTGGATTTCTGGATTTCCTGTTGTTGGATAGTAATTATAAAAATACACTGTAAAAAGCGCTATCCTAATCAGTGACTTAATGTATTTCTACACTCTAGAAACTGTGATACAAAGAAAAACACGCATCATATGTCCTCAAATTCAGAGTTACTCTTCATTTCACTTAATATTCTTGATGGAATTAAACTTAAAAGTATGCTGAAAAAGCATGACTCTCTAAGTTGTGTGATGCACAAATAGAGGAATTCAGATAGGACTGCTGGCATAAAAGTTGTTTTTTTCAGTCCTCAGTAGTGCGTCTTACAAAATTAGCTGTGATGTTGCAGATGCTGCATTTTTCAGAGCTGTGGACACTGCCATTTTGCCACTTACGTGTACCTTAGTAGTCAAAAATAAATTAATATGCAGGCATTTTGTGGGGGTAGGCAGCAAGCATTTTTTTTCTTCTGCCATAGTATTCTGAGGGTTTTTATTCTTAAGAACAAGGTAAGCTTGTCCTCTTTACAAATCCATTCTATTAAAGCCAGTTTGGATTGTGTTCTAATGCAGTTACTAAAAACTAAAATTACATTGCTTTCTTTAGAGCTCAGTTGTATGGAGGCAGTTCTAATTTGTCATTTTTTTTCCTAATAACCTGGATTCTTGGTAATACTTCCAAGTATTCACAGTAATTAAATAGCAAACAGCTATAACCCAGAGCTACATTTTGTTTTTCAAATCTGATATGTTTACCTCTAGTGAACACCTTGCAGTGTTAACAGGTGAGCTGGAACGTGGTTGTTTGTCTTTAGTTGTTGTACTTCTCTCTGGGTAAAGTGACAGCCTCGTAAAACTCAAGGAAAACATAAAGTGTAATTAAACCTTATTAATTTCTAAGTCAGCATATATTAGAAAGCTGTGAATAGATAGGATAGTTTTAAAGGAAACATGGCCTGGATAAAAGTTATCTCTATTGTATTGCTAAAATCCCCTCAGTCAAGCTAAAAATCAAGGCAGCTCTGTAGTTTACTCTCTGAAGTACTGGAATCATAGGGTCATAGAATGGTTTGATTTGGAACGGAGCTTAAATACCATCTAATTCCCTCCCCCTTTACATGGGCAGGGACACCTCCCACCAGACCAGGTTGCTCAAAGCCCCATCCAGCCTGGCCTTGAACACTTACAGGGATGGGACGCTTTCAAGAATTGTGGCAGTGCTTGTTTGATTTATCATGTAAACAAATATTACCACTTTTTTTTCTTTTAACTAAGTGGATTGATCCTATTCTGTCAGAGGCGCAACCTGTAATTACCTCCTGTCTTCCATTTTTCAAAGTGTGATACCCATTTGTAGTTCTCTGCATTGTTAGGATTTTGGTGTCTTACTTGATGTGTCAGAATTGCCGTCTTGACTACTGTTTCATGCATGAATTGGCTCCTAACAACAGTTAAATTTACCTCACAGTAAAGATACAATTACAAGTGCAGAGGAAGGATAGAGCCAAAAAAAATAATAAAAAAAAATAAGAGGTCAGTTTGATACATCTTATGCCACTTGCCCTTCAAATAGAAATGGGGTTCCTAACAACTTTTCTGTGATTGAACTTGACTGTTCATATCTAACTTTTCAATTTATTTTTTTTTCTAACCAGTGACTTCCATGTTTGAGTTAATGTTTTGGTAGCACTTGGACTGCTTGCATAAATTCTGAAGTAAAGGAAATCAGGTTCCCCTACAGTACAACAAATGTATAATTTATACGCAATGTTGTAACATGTTATGGGAGCTGGCTTGTTCACGGTATCTTAACTTGCCTTGACAGGTTGTTTCAGGTGATAGAACTTATAGATGATGTCCTTGCTCTTTTAAATCTGGTGAGTCTTACCCAACATACTTGGTGATTAACTACCAAGTATAGGTCACTTTTTCTTTAGACTGCCTGCACATGACAGAATGTTCCTAATTTAAATCAATTCCACCAAATTTCAAAGCCAAGAAGGTACAGAGGGCTTTAATTCCCCTTTGCCAAAGCATGTGTTTGATAACTAACTTGCTTTTAACTTGCACATGCTGCACTTGCATTGTAAACCAAAAGATCTGCACCAGGTTAGGTGGAAGTTCATCTGAGGGAACTGAAGAGGCACCTAGGCATCAAGCTTTTGACTTTGCTGGTCTGTGTGGCTTTTTTCCTCCAGACTTCTGTGTCTTTTGTGGCAAAAATCATAGCTGTGGGTTTGAGTTGCAGTTATGGTTTCAGTCACTGTTTAAGTTACCCAGAAATTCATTGTGAAGCTTATTTGAAACACAATCTTAAAAAAAACTACATCTGAGAGACTAGTCTCTGATGCAGTGTTTTGAGATTTACTCTTTCCTAAATCTTATCTGTTAAAAAATCTTCATTTATTTGGGTGTGTATTTTTTTAATGAGCCACCTTGTCATACCTTGGTTGCAATTAGTTGTAATTGGATGCTGCAACAGAGAGTGCATTTTTGGTTTCAGCTAGAGCATTGTATTTTTACTATGTTGCTTAAATTCTGTTCTCTTGACAATGTACAATTACACAGTTCATTTAACTTCTGTGACTTGAAAATATTGAGTTTAAATTCTGTGAGAACACTATGGGAATTTATGTAAGAAAAATCGTTTAAGGCATTTAATTCTTCTCTAATTTAGCTTTCAAAGCAGTGCGTTCATAGAACCATAGAATGGCTTGGATTGAAGGAGACCTTAAAGATCATCCAACTCCAGCCCCCCTGCCACGCACAGCGATGCCACCCACTAGATCAGGTTGGCCAAGGCTCCATCCCGCCTGGCCTTGAACATCTCCAGGGATGGGGCATCCACAGCTTCTCTGGGCAGCCTGTGCCAGACTCATAGCCCTTACAGTGAAGAATTTCTTGCTAATGTCTAATCTAAATCTATCCTCTTAGTTTTAAGACCATTCCCCCTTGTCCTATCATTATCTACTTGAGTAGAGTCCCTCTCCATCCTTTTTATAAGACCCCTTTAAGTACTAACAGGCCACAATGAGGTCTCCCTGGAACCTTCTCTTCTCCAGGCTGGGCAGCCCCAGATCATGCAGCATTTCTTCATGGGGGAGAAAGGTGTTCCAGCCCTCTGATCATCATTTCTGTCTGCTTTAGATTTTTTTGTTTGTTTTTCCTTAGCTTATATTTGAAAAAAAGAAATTAATGGCTTTGACAAGGGAAATCAGGAGCACCTCCTTAGGATGTGTGGTATTTTTGGCGTTGCTAGTCCAATGAGAAGTATGCTAGGATCTGTAAGAAAAGATTTATCTGTGGTACTGTTAACAAAACCGTAGTATTTTCTAAAATAAGGGTGTACGTTTTGGATAGCAAACCTTGAAGTTGTGTACAGAACTGGCGGTGTGGTGGTATTGCTTGCTTGTAGTTCACCTAGTGTTTCAGCACACTTTTTTTTCTTTTCTTTAGGCTTGTATGATGATCATAACTTTCTTGCCATACACCGTAAGTACTTCTCTAAAATTTGACATACATTTATATTACAGGGTTTTTTTTCTTTATTTGGAGAGATTATACCAAAGTATTCAGAAAGCCAGGAGAGCATTATTATAGTGTAAAACCTGAATCCATTCTAGTAGTTAATTTTATAATTAGTGCATTAATCCTTAGTTTCTTAAAATTCATCAGAAAAAATCTTGAAGAATTTTCTGAAAATTCTTCATGTCCTGCATGTCATATGTAGGCCTGGCAGAAAGTGGGTCATGTGGAAGATAACTTATAATCGTGGAAAGCCATAATTTCCCAGGTTTTATTTAAAAGAAGCAGATGAATTGAATGTCCAAGTTTACCAATGAGAATTTTGAATTTTATAAGGGAACTAAACCTGTGTTTCAAACTTCTCTTTAGATAGTGTAATCTTTTACCCTTGTAACCTTCAGAGAGTTTTTGGTATCACTTGTGGCTCATTTAGCAGTGGTGGTTCTAGCAAACAATTATCTACTTTTTAAATCTGCAGATTTGATGTTCTACACAATTTCTGGACAGATGACCTTTAGATCCAACAAGAATCGATCACCATTAATTAGCAGAACAAAACAGTTGCTTAAAATGGTTCTTGACTTTTATTGTATATTTAGAACAGATTTATAGGACAGGTACCTGTTTCTCCATGGAGGTATCTGTGTTATGTATTAATCTGCAAAGAATAAAGCTGCGGTCAGCAAAAGGGCCTTTATCAGCAAGAGCACATACTTCTTCCTTTGCCTCCAAGCTGAAATAATTTTTGGAAAGTTAGCCATCGTGTTACCTAATACTACTCCCTGCTTTTTTTTTTTTTTTTTTTTTGATCTCACCTAATGAAGCTGGAGAAATTAATACAAGAGGCAGCCCTGGAGGTAGAGAAATAAAAAGATTCAAAAAGTTATCCTAATATCAAGAATATTCAGCTGAAAATGTTAAACTTTATGCTCAGCTGCAAATCAGCCTGTAGTTATTAAGAAGACATAGCATTAGAGGGGTTAAATTTCAGCAGTATCTGCATATGAGCAAAGCCATCTATCCAGATACCCTCTGTTGGGATGCTTGCATGTGTTTGTGGCTAGAAACTGCATTTAGTGGAATTATATAAAAAAGCCAAGTATTATTTATGTTTTAAAGTTTCAGTATTGAATGAAGAATACTCCCTTTTCTCTGTTATTATTCCTACGTTGCTTCCTAATTACATGTTTGATCTGGTTGCATTTTTTCTAGTTTTCCTTAATGGCCTCCTTTCCAGAAGTACCTTTTGGAATTTTCCTGTTCAGTGTCTGTGCTGTTGTCATTGGCCTTATACAGGTATTAAAGCTATCCCCTTACCTTTTCACGTTCAGAGGCTAGATTCTATTGGGTGGAACTAAAATAAGGTTTATTAACTGTGGATATAAATTGCCAAATGTTTTTTTTTTGTTTGTTTGTATAGCACTATTTTTCAAAGCTGTGCCTGTTGCCGTAAGAAAATACCTGTTAATGAGATGATTGCCACTGTCCTGTGAAACTGACATATGCAACTAAATCAGCTGATCTCAAAGTCCACAGAATTTCTTCCCTCTCTTTAAAAGCACATTGATGAAATAGCAGTAGACCTTTCCTGCTGAAGTTCCCATTGAGCCACACAGCAATGTCTGAGTGAGCAGAAGAGAGGCTTTCTGACTCAGTACTAAGTACTTAGCATGGCACTGTTTTTTTGCCTGGAACAATGCCTTGTCATTGTCTGTTCCTTGCTGTGGAAGCATGCCTTCTTCATGTAAGATCCATGGTCATGTCAAGCTCTGCAGAGGAAGCTTAAATCCTGATACACAGAAAACTGTGAAATCTCAGCGTTTCTAAGACAGGTCCTCCATGTGGGAGTGAAAAATAAGGTTGAATGTGTTCTAGAATTTGTTGATTTATAGCTTTGTGGTTATGTAGCTGAAATGCTGCGTGTACTTGTGTGCGTATTACCTTCAGTAATGTTCTTCTCCTTGCAGGCTGTGATAGTAGTATATGGATTCTATCACCCACACTTACTGAATCAACAGATACAAGTGTCTGAAAATCAGAATTTCTATAAACGTCATATCTTGAAGATTATCCTAAGAGGACCGATTTTATGTTTTTTAGCAGCCATCTTTTCCTTTTTCTTTATTCCTTTGGTGAGTTCTCCCAGTTAACAGAGTACTTGGGCACAGCAGTTTGTATTACCTGTGTTTATGCCTGTGTGTTAAAATAATGGTATCCCCGTTAAATATTCAGACTCTCAGTTGCTGGTTCCGTGGTGATGTTATATCATGGTTGCTGTTTTGCGTTGGATGTTTTCAATTCGTACAGGCCGATCTGTAGTTTGATATGAGAATTTTGCATAGGCTTTGAAAGAATATTCTGCTACAGTATTTGCTTTACTTGCTTAGCTTTGGTTTCCATAATGATTCCGTTAATTACTCTTCAGAAGCAGATCTTCTAAACTGTAACAGCATCTTGCTTATCATAAGTTGGTGAGATAATGTGAAAGGTTACATGAAATAAACATCACATTGCACAGCTGAAGATAGGTGAATATAACTGCTACACTCAGAAGGTGTAACAACAAGTTGAATAAATAGACCAGTTAGCCAACCTGCATCTCAAAACAAATGTTTTGCACTACAGCCTGCTCTTACGGCAGCCTCGGCCATCTTTAATAAGTGGTAAGGTTGCATCTGCATATCAATAACCACGGAAATTAATCAGTGTTTAAACCACAACATTTGGGAGATAGTGGGTTACTATTGATAAAAGAGACAATTAAGAGTCCAAGCATGAAAATAACCAATTTTAATAAAATACTCTCCTCATCTCAGTCTTTCCTGTTATTTCCTTCTCCATCTCTTCTTCACTAGTATTATTTTAATTAACATCAGTCAAATTAATCTCCAGGTTGCTCTTGTGCTTAGACTTGTGCAGCCTGTGAACCACGTATGACTCACTGTCTTTTGGACAGAAGTAGTACACAGAGACATGCAGCATGTGCAAATTGCCCCCCAAGTACAGCAGGGCAGAGACAGTTACACACTTCAAAAAGCGTGTAAAGTTCAGGAGACAGACACTTAAATCATGCTCTTTTTTTAGGGAACTTGTTGAGATGGATGTATTCAAATTTCAGAGAGATAGGGTATTTTTTTAATAACGACTCTCCACAGAGATGCTCAACAGAGCTTCTGCCTTCATCAAAGACATAAGGGAACCAGCAGAGATTCAAATAATTTTATGAAGTTTTTACAGAATGCTGGTCAAAATCTGCAAACTGCTCTGTCCGTGAGAATATTCCTCACAGCTGTTTGTCTTAGCTTAAGAAACCTTTATACCCTCTTCCCTGCCACCACCCTCCATCACCTCATTTCAATACATCTTTTTGTGCAGCCTGCTGGAATTACAAACGTGACTCCACCAAAGAAAGTATTTTATGCTTTTTTGTTTGTTTGTTTTCCAGTTTTGTTGCCTACAGCCATTTCCTGATCACGTCATTGCATTGATATCCAAATAACTTGCCAGCACAATGCAGGGGGGCTTAGGAGTTTTAGCAGGCAAACTTGACATTTCAGGTTGAGTGGCAAGTGACAGATAATATTAGAAACATCTGATGGTTCTCCAGCCTCCTGAGAAATCCTTACCGCATTTGTTAGCAGGATTATTTCCCTTCCTGTTTCAACTTAGTACTCATACCTGGTACTAAACTAGCTATCAAAACTAAACTAGCTATCAAAAAGCACTAGGCTGCACATGTAATATTCAAGAGGTGCATGTTGATTTCAGGTGAGTCATTTCCATGTCATAAAATCAAGTTTGTTTTTTTTTTTTTTTTCTCAACGTGATTATACATAAAGGTTGAGAATAATAGTTTAAACTTAAAAATAAATTTACATTTTGATAACTAAATTTAAACTCTATTTTTCTCTCCATAGTCTTACGTACTTCTTGGGCTTGTGATCGTTTTTCCGCATCTCTCTCGATTCATTACATGGTGTAAAACCAAGATTTTGGGTGAGTAAGAGCATTTCTAGGGAGTATATTCATATATGTTATTAGGTTGTCTACATGTTATCCAAATAGCATGGAATGAAGTAACTTTAATTCTGCTTCCAATTTCACTCTTGGAATACAGTGATTTGGTGTTTCATTGCTTTGCTTCCAGTTTCTCAATAGCTGCCTGCTTTCCCTTTAATTTACTAATAGATATATGCAAAGTATGCATTACTAAGTTGTTTCTGAAAGCAAAACCTCTCAGTTTTTTCCTGAATGACGGCTGCAGGCCATCTATCCCTTTTGCCTTCTAAAAGAGGAGCACAAGGACAGAAAAATACAGAAAGCAAGCTCTACACCTGTATCATTTTCCAGCAGTGCCGTATGGTCCCACATTCTCAAACCAGCAATCAGCAGCATGTTTGAGAGTTTGTGACAAGCAGATATATAATTGAAACACCTCTAGCATAAGTAACTGTTTAGTGCATTATGCTTTACTAATCTACCTGCTGTGGCCTAAGGGTTTAAATTCACACATGGCTAAAGACAGCCTCAACCCATGCTGCCTTCCCTCATGCTCCTTGCTGAGGTTCCTTCTGCCCCCTTTCTGTCAACACTAACCATTGCATAACCCTGCCAACAGCCAGTTGTGCTATTTAGCTCTGCTGAGACTCCGTTGAGGAAAGATGTTTCAGGAGCCAAAATAAAAGAGGAGGTGTTACTATGCAAGCTATTCAGCCAAAAGGGGGACTGTCCTCCTTTGGGAGCAGTATTAACTGACCAGAAAAATACAAAACAGATGTATGTCTTTGGAATAAGCACTGCATAGGTGAGTCAGCAGAGTAACACCTTTGTGCCTCTGCTGCTCCATTTTAGCCCAGGACAAGTCCATCTTTGTTTGCTACAAATAGGAGCCTATTTGATTCTGCCTTGCAGGAGCAGGATAAGGCAGGCAGAAACGCTCTGAAACAGCTGAAGCCAGAGTCTCAGATCCGGAGAACAAATCGGCAGAGATATTTTGCTGTGCCTGCTGCAGTGGGGACACTGCTGTTCACAGCCAGGTCAAGGCTGTATTTGTCTAACCCTGTCAGGTGGCTAACATAATTTACTGCTATATTGATTGTGATGTGTTTACACTTGCTTTTTAATTGAGTTTCTCCCTTTAATTCTGGAAACTGCAGGCTTTTTCTTCATCAAATCTATACTCCTGAGGTGGTGCAGCTTGGCTAGCTGGGCAATTCAAAGCTCAGTCTTTAGGGATGAGTTTGGCGTTTTCCTTAAAAGCTCCAGAGCCCCATCTTTTGGCGAAAGGCTGGATTTATTTTAAAGCAGGTGATCTCATGTGCCAGTGCAGCCCTGATTCTGCAGTGAGCTTTTTCCTCCCATGCAGTATAACTTCTCCACAGTGTCTTTGGGGACCTACAGTTATCAGGGCTTCCTGGGGAAGCCTTCCTGTGCCCTTCTGGCACAGCATCTGATTTGTTTAGCAAAAATATTTTGTTCAGTTAGAGCTTTGGGCCCTTATTCATTTGGTGGAAATGGTCTGCCATACAGTTTAAAGGACAGGGCATTTTTGTCTCTGTTGTGCTCGTTCTGTATGAAAGCAACATAAACTTCAGGGAGAGCCACAGCTGCAGAAAAAAAAAGTGGAATGAGTGACGTGTGGATGAACAGCACCCTTCTTTCTATGGAAAGATTTTGAAGGGTGGGGAGAAAGAAAAGGGGAGATCACAGTAGGTTTTTTTTTGTCAGTGTTCTTGTTTTTTTGTTGTTGTTGTTTGTTTGTTTTTTAATGCTTTAACTACCTTGCTTGGTACTGTCTGATTTGTCGTTCAGTAGTATACATCCAGGTTTGTTTTCCAGGTCAGAGAAATGAAGAAGAGGAACACCATAGCTTAGAGACCTTTAGTTTTTACCTTAGTGAGCCTCTGAGTAAGGAACGGGTAGAAGCATTCAGCGATGGAGTCTATGCCATTGTAGCAACCTTGCTCATTTTGGATATATGGTAAGGCTTTCTGTTGCCTCTGACAATTTTTGTTAACTATAATGCCAATTCATGTCTATATATAATATTTGAGGAATTTAAACTAACCAAGCATTGTCTTTTACTTCTAAAGCCTGTAGTGGTAACCTCCAGTGTGATTTTCTGGAAAGTTGCAGAGCACAAATGGAAGATATTTTTAGCTCCCACATTTCAGAAGTAGTGATCAGTAGTCTATTTAATGTATATTGGGTTGCAGAGTCTTGAAGGACAAAGTTTCCTTTATGTTTAGATGTGTTTTCAGATGTTGTGGTTTAACCTGGCTGGCAGCTAAACACCACACAGCCGTTCGCTCACCCTCCCCCCTCCCTCTCTGGGATGGGGGAGAGAAACGGGAAAGTGAAGCCTGTGAGTTGAGATAAAGACAGTTTATTAAGATAGAAAATAATAATGATAATATGTACAAACAAGTGATGCACAATGCAATTGCTCACCACCCGCTGACCGATGCCCAGCCCAACCCCGAGCAGCCGGCCCCCCCAGCCCGGCTAGCCACCCCTATATATTGTTTAGCATGACGTCAGATGGTATGGAATACCCCTTTGGCCAGTTTGGGTCAGCTGTCCTGGGTTTGTCCCCTCAATGTGTAAGCATTGCTCTGCAGCAATTAAAACATCAGCATGTTATCAGCACTCTTCTCATCCTAATCCAAAACATAGCACCCTACCAGCTACTAGGAGGAAAAATAACTGTCCTAACTGAAACCAGGACATCAGATAAAAGGCTTTTACCAACAAAAGCTGCTTAGTCCCTGTGGCAGCTTTATTACATTAACCTAAAGGAAAGCCAATTTACTTTTGTATTTCCTTTCAGATTTAAATTAATTCCTGAACTTTTATTTGAAATGCTTCTTTTGAGGTACAAATTAGAGAACTACAGAGGGGATGCCTTTTCTTTCCTATGTGCCCAGATTAAAACAAAATTCTTAATTGTTTCTCCGGGTGTGTTTTTATAAAACTAACATTTGAAGTAAAGTAAGTTTTCTCTCCACAGTGAAGACAATGTCCCTGATCCAAGAGAAGTGAGAGAGAAGTTTCATGGAAGCCTTCTTGAAGCTTTAAGTGAATATGGGCCAAACTATCTTGCCTACTTTGGCTCATTTGTAACAATTGGTCTCCTGTGGTTTGTCCATCACTCACTTTTCCTATATGTAACGAAAGCTACGCGATTAATGGGACTGCTTAATATACTTTCATTGGCATTCATTGGCGGGCTTCCCCTGGCTTACCAGCTGACCAGTGAATTTGCAGAGAAGTCTCACAATGAAATAGAAGCCATTCAGGTCAGCTGTGTTATTACTTTCTTTGCCAGCATATTTCAGTTTGCAATATGGACTACAGCCCTGCTGCATGAAAGGGAAACGTTGCATCCTTTTGCTAGATACGGTGGCAAGGAGCATGCCTTCATGTTTGCCAAGCTAGCTCTCTACCCTTGTGTAAGCCTAGGGGCCTTCTTTCTAACATGCTTGTTAAGTGAATTTAGCACAGAAATTTTCCATCTTATGCAGATTGTAATCCCATTTGCTTTTCTTGCCTTGCGCATTTTTGTTAGAATTTCCCTAACTCTCATAAAGTCTGTGATGTCTCTCTCCAGGCGGAAGGTTGTACTGTTAGAAGAGGAGGAGGCATGTTTGTCTCCTACTGATACACTGTCCTAGATTTCCATGCAGTGCATGTGAAGTTGCAACGTTAACTACAATTCTTCTAACTCACATTGTCTTGATGTGTAATCTGTAATGATCTAAATTAAAGCCTGTGTTTGCCATAACTGGGTCATATTTTAGCTGTAGCTGGTCATGCTTGAGAATCTGCAAAAACAGTAATTGAAAAAAATAAGGGGGTGGGGGAGAAGGAGCTAAGCAGGGAAGACAGAAAGCATGCTCCCCTACCTTGACAATTAACCTTTTGGAAACAAATGCTGCTTGAAGTACAACTGCAGTGATGATTGATGATGAAATACACAGATACCCAGCAAAACGACTTTTTTCAGACATGTGGTAGTCATTGTGGCAACCAAACACAGGTGTAGATGCTGGTTATGCTGCTACAAGATAGGGAGTGAGGTTTGGAAGACATGATTTCCAGGAAAGACCTGGTTTTCTGGATGGTGAATCACTGTAGAACATTTGTGTATTACAGATTGGTGGTCTCCCTTTTTATTTTATTTTTATTTTTTATGGTTACAATGCCTCTTCTGTGTTAGCCACAGACTTGTGGTAGCATTTTGAAAACTACTTGTTTTTGAATGACTCTGAGCATAAGTTTAGATAGAAGTTGCAATTGAGACCCATATGCCTTCTCCCAGGCTGCCTGAATACAAGTTCTTCAGTCATACTTGTTCTTTTTCAAAAGGATGTATTTAACAAATGAGGATCCTGTGACTACATGAACTAGTTTTGATATACCCAAGGGAAGAAATCTCAAAAGCTGTGGGACTAGAGGTAAATTTGTCTTCATTCTGAAACAGCTGTACATCCGAAATGAGTTTTGGATTTCTCAGGCTTTTAGTGTCTGTTCTCATGCCTTATTCTCTTAATTTGAAAGCATGATACTGAATTCTGTTAAAATTCTGTTTTTTCTGGCCCGTACAAGAATTCCCTGTCAGGTAAGGGAGTTGAGTTGGTCCCTAAGTAGAGGCTAACAAAGTGGTCCTACAGATTACTGAGATTCAGCAAGACAGCATAAGAAACTAACCGTTAGAAGGTCTAGTCCACAGGATGTCATTGGGGTTTTATGCTTATGTGCAGATACTCAAACTTTTTCATGCAGATAGCTGTACAAGAAGGAGAAGGCAAGTTGTCTAGTAGCCAGAGGGCTACCATGGAAGTCCTTACATTTCTTTTTGGCAGAGGCGTTCGTTTTTATCTTGTACTTAGTGCCTAACAGCTTTAATGCTTTGTTTAAAAGCATTTGGGGGATTCTGGTGTTCAAAAAAAAAGCACCACAAAACAAAAAACAACAACAACAACAAATAAAGCCAAAGTGCTCTGGCAAATAATGCTTGGAGTAATGGTTAGTGAGAACAAATTCAGATATCTAGTTTCAGTTCAGGTCAGTCTGAAAGCATTGGTACTTTTGGTTTGAAGCACCTTGGTACTGACATCTAATCCTTAGTCATTTATTGTGTAATTCTTGTGAAAAAGTATCTTTAGATATGCAAGGAGTTTTATACTTGGTTTAGGATAAATGATTTGCAGTAGGATTCTGTGATGTGTTACGTGTTGCTCTTTCATTCTAATAACTAATAAAAGCACTTTTCATTCTATGTTTTTGTTTCAACTATGCAGTCAGCACGTAAGCAGTGAATATCTGTATTTGTAATAAATTTCAATCAGTGAAGAAAAACAGCAAAGCTTCCAGCCTTTTATTTCTGCTTTGACAGTTCAGTTGTCTTGTTGCAATTTTTTATCTTACAGTCTTATGTCATAGTAAGTATATATATTAACATAAAATTTTTTATCAGATATGTGTGAGCGAGCTCTAGGATAGTTTAGGTTCTGGGGTTAAGCTCAGATTATTTTGTTGGACATAAAAAAAAAAAAACAAAAAAAAACTGCATGCTCTGTGATAGGTAGTGTTTAGATAGTCAGATCATAAAGGCAGCATGGAAAGACACCAAAACTTTTAATAGGATGTAAAGAAAGGTTTATTCTTTTTTTGTTGGTACTTGAAGAAAGTGAGACCTGCAACTGAATCTGACCACAGTTTAATTCCAGTGTTTACAGGGATGCTTTGAAGAGCAGTGAATTGCACTGAATAAATAAAAGCGACTGTATTGACTAAATAAAGCATTTTTCCTCTTTTTTTTTTTCCCACTTGGAAATAAATGATTTCTTCTGCAGAAAGAACTTTTGTAACCGTGGTAGTAGTATTTAAACAAAATTTCATAATGTCTCAGAACCTAAATTTGAAGCCAAACTTGACCTGAGTTTTCATATAAACAGAGTTGGTTTAAGATCATTCTGACTGACATTTTTTGTAAGATGCATTTTGGAACAAAGCATTGATTTGAATTATGATAATCTCAGGTAGAAATATTTCCAAATGTAACTTTATCAAGTTACTCTCTACAGGATTACTAACGACCACAGGTTTTTTCCCCTCTAGAAAAGTTAGTGACATATTCACAGTGATGATAATAATCCCAGAATCACAGAATGGACAATGTTGAAAGGGACGGCCGGAGGCTGTCTAGTCCAACCCTGCTTGCCAAGTTAGGGTTGGCTAGAGCAGGTTGCTCAGGGCTGTGTCCATTCAGACTTTGAGTATCTACACAGAGACTCCACAACTTCTCTAGTCAATGTGTTTGAATGTTTAACACCCTTAGAGTAAAAATGTGGTGGTTTTGTTGTCGTTGTTCCTGTATTTCAGTTTGTACCCATCGTGTTTCATTCTACCACTGGACACACCTAGGAAGGGAGTGGCTCAGTCTTTACTCCTCCCCATCAGGTATTCTTAAACATTGGTAAGATTTCTCCTGAGCCTTCTCCTGTGGGATGAACAGGTGAAGCTCTCTGTCCATGCATGAGAGATGCTCCAGTCTCCGTTGTCTTCATGGCCCTTTGATGCACTCAATTTGGAACGTCCTTGTCTCTTATGTGTGGAGGATGCAGCAACTAAACACAACACTGTAGACATGCTCTTACCAGTCACCTCCCTTCACCTGCTAGTGACACTTCCGAAGTCTAGGTTATTGGTTACCTTCTTTGTCCCACTAACCATTTAAAAAAATTATGAATGTGAAGAAAGAAGGAAAGTTGCAGTAAAACTTTTGTTCTAATGACACTGGAATTGTTGCCTGCGGTACTGGTATTGCCACTCAAGAAAAACTACCACTGAAGCTTAATAGGTCAGGTTTAATAACGTGGTAATGCATGGGAGGGTATTTGAAAAGTCCATTGTCTCTCCATTCATAAAACTGTGATTCCAAGACGATGATAGTTTTTGTTCAGGCACGTTGGCCTTAATGAATTCACATTCAAGATGCATCCACTCAAGGCATTAGAAGATGCTAGCAGCCACTTTCAGGCAGCATTGTCATGGTAGAATGTTTTGGGTTGGAAGGGACCTTAAGGACCACCCAGTTCCAGCCCCTGCCATGGGCAGGGACACCTCCCACCAGACCAGGCTGCCCAAAGCCCCATCCAGCCTGGCCTTGAGCACCTCCAGGGATGGGGCATCCACAGCTTCTCTGGGCCGTCTGTGCCAGGGCCTCACCACCCTTTCAGTGAAGAATTTCTTGCTATTGTCTAATCTAGAGCTATCCTTATCACTATCTGTCCCAGTAAAGAGTCCCTCTCCGAGGCTTTAAATCACTGTAGGAATTTGGCTTGCAGACCACAGTTTGGTGAACTTGGGTTAGGACAGTGTCTGGTAACTGACCCCATCTGTTTGCTATTACCGAACAGGGCAGTGAGGGAAACGCTTTTGTAGCGGTAAGGAGATGCACGGATCTCTAACTCTTGTAATCTGAGATCTTATTGCAGGTAGCTACACGGTGCAACATGCTCCTCTTCTCCTCCTGTGGTGACGGCGGGCGCCATTTCCAGCCGGCTGCAGCCCCGAGCTGCTGAGACCCCTTCTGCTGGGGCTGGAGACGCCTGGCGGGGACGGCGCCATGGCTGTCCGCAAGAAGGGGCCATGGGTCGGCCACCACCTCCTCAACCGCCCTGAGGAGGAGCCGGGGCGGAGCGGGACGGGGCGGGCGGCGCCTCCCCGCCTTCCTTCCACCGCCCCCCGGCCTGCACCGCCCGCCTTCTTCCGCCGCCGTCCCGCGTCCCTTCCGCCGCCCTGTCCTCGCCGAGCTGCCAGGATGATCCCCCCGGTGCAGGTCTCGCCCCTCATCAAGGTGAGGCCGCGGCGGCCGCTGTCGCCATGAGGGCAGGGGAGGCGCGGTGCGGGGCCGGGCTGTGCCGGGCTGTGCCGGGCCGGGCGGCGGGGTCTGAGCGAAGGGCGCGCCCTTGTCTCTTGCTCCCCGCAGTTCACCCGGTACTCGGCCCTGCTGATGGGGATGATCTACGGCAAGAAGCGATACGGTGAGTGCCGCCCGGGGGGCCCCGCAGCGACCCCGGGCTCTTCCTTGCCTCCCTCCCGCCCCGCAAGGGCACCTTGAGGCCGCCGCCCGGGCGCCATTTCCCCCCGGCCCCATGGAGCGCCGGGCGGTGCGGGTCTGTGCGGCCGCGCCTCTCCTCGCCTCTTTATTTCGTGTTTTTATCCCGGTTTGAGCGAGCTAGCAGGTGCGCAGCTTTCTCCCCCGAGTGCTAGGCGCCGTGTCTTTAACGAGCTGTGTTCACGGCAGACTACCTAAAGCCTATCGCTGAGGAGGAGAGGAGAGTAGAGGCCGAGGAGAAGAAGAAGCGTGAAGAGCTCGAGCGGATCGCAAAAGAGCTTGCAGAAGGTAACCGTGCAAATTACCAGAGTCCTGACGCTGCTCTATGTTTGTCAGAGACAGCCGAGCCATGGGCTGCAGGCCCTGTGCATCCACAGCCCGGTGGCCAGGGCTCTGGAGGCTGGCTGGTGCTGTTGTTCCACAAACTCTTCATACTGTCCGTGTGCGTAGAGAAACAGGTCAAAGCAGGGTTGTAGCGTAGCAGAACTTACGCTAGGTTAGATGGCTATCTGAGTTTCCACTGAGGAAACAAACGGCTGAAAGATGTTGCTCATCCTGGAAGGAATAACTGAAGTTGCGTGTTAAGTGTACTCAGCAACTGCTTTTCAGCTGGATGCAGTAAACCTGTGTCCCTGTTTATCCATGCTACACAGTTCTCACAAAGGCACCCGATGGTCAAAAACAGATGTCTTAAACACCTGTTTGTGACAGCGACCCACTTTGAAATACTGTCGCTAGCGTAGTGATAGAGATCAGCTTCATTTGTGGTGTCTCGTGGACAGAATATGATGAAGGTGGTCTGTTGGGATTAGTGCTGCTCCTTTATCTCATTCCTTTCTACCATACAATATTCCTGCTGCAGCATGCTTTCCCTCATCCTTAGTGTTATTTTGTGGGTCTTCCATGCTTTTCCAATATCATTAGAGTGGAACATGCCCTTAAGCCTGACCTTAAGTGCACTTAAAATAAGGGAAGACTTGAAGATTACCGGTTAATAACCCTGTCTGGTTTTGGTGTAGCTACATGGCTTGGTTACTTTTTCTGTAGGTAATATTGGCATTTGTGTTGTCAACAAGGCTAATGCTGAACAAAGCCCAGTAAAACTAACCACAAACAAACTACGCATACATAAAATCAAATAATCAAGTTGCTGAATAGTATTCTTTAATGGTGGCATAGCTATTTTGCACAGCTCTGGCATCTTAAATATGTAGCTTGCATTGAACTATTTAAATTATTTTTTTAGATATTTTCTATTTTAGCTGGAGCTTTTTGTGTTTTGGGGGACAGATGCTGTACCACAGGATTGGTACTGAATTTAGTAGTGGAATTCTGTGATGCTGTCTTTAGGATGTTAATCTTTTTTAATGTCCCGTAATTGGCTGTCTGCTTTCCCAGCAGCGGTTTGGCTTGGTTCTCCAGTCAGAAAAGCGATTGTTTAAACTTTGCAGTAGGTGAAGATTGTTCTTTAAAAATGGATAAGTGGAAGTACCTGTCCTGATAACTTTTTCTGGGCTTATTTGAATTGGCAGTTTCAAAAAACTGTCATTTACCAATGAGTAAGACAAAAAAGCCTCTTTACCGTAGAGGAGAGAAATACACTTCTGTTGAATTACAAAAGCCAGCTAGGAAGAAATGGCATAAGTAAGGGCAGCCCTTGATCCTGCTAATGCTTTGCAAATTTTAGTACTTTGTGGGAGTGACGAGTAGTCCTAACTATATTTTTTCTTCCCCTCTAGCGAGTGAAGATTCCATTTTGAAATGAACATAAGATCGGATCTTACTTTCACGCCTAAATACATGGCTGGGCTCTGAACTGTGTAGTGGTTGATGGACTCTGTATGTTATTCTATCAATAAAATACTTAATACACTTCAGTTAGTATTTTTTGACTGAATTGCACTGAAAAGCACTTGCACAATGTCAAAGGAGACGTTGATCACAAGTTGACCATTGCTGCTGCTAACAGAACACCTTGCATTCCTCTGGCATCAGCTGGTCTCCGCACTTACTGCACACAGGGAATGTTTGTGATCAGGACATCAATGGGACTTAAAATATTTTTGAGCCCATGGAAAAGGCTGGCATTGTACTTGCTGCCTGTAACATAACTTGTGTTAATTGGCTAGGGCAGAGTGTTGGTGTGATCTGTTCTCAGCTTTGTTACCAACGCGGATAATTGTGCAATTCTTGTATTGCACAGTTGCTGTCAAATTTCACTGATCTGTTGAGCCCTTCAGGAATCTGAGGAATGAGTGCTGACTTAGTAGGTTGTTTTTAAAATGTTTGAACTCTGCAGGTACCTCACAAGACAACAGGATGTTTTCCCTACCTAAAAGCCACCATCCTTTCAAAAGGCTTATTTTCAGGAGCTGTAAGATCTGAGTTGCTGGAAAACTTTTTTATTATTATTATTTTTTAGAGCGCTGGTTCTCAGCAATGCCGGTGATGCTAAGCTTTAAGCAGTCAAGTAGTGATTACGTGAAATAAAGGCTACTGACAAAAACACCAACCTGGAACACTGGGCATTCACCTGTACCTCTGTGCTTAAACAGAATGTGATTATAGTGGTATTTAAGCTGAAAGTGTTCCAGTGGGGGCTGGCCATGGAGGTCAGGATTGCTTTTAGCTCGGGGTTGCTGGGACTGGACCTGGTTTGTGGAGCAGCTGTGGTGGCCTGCCTCTCTCCAGAGCGCCAACCACACCGACCTTCACATGTTCTCCCTCTGTTGGAGTCTCAGGTTCCTACCACATGCCTGGTTAAGTGCGGAGGGTGCAGGAGAGGGAGGAGTTTCCATCCTCCCCTCCCTTTTCTTCCACGGCAGTGTTTAAGGCAGTGCTGTTTCTGCCCACTCTCTGTAGAGCTGAGCCTGTCTGTCCTGGTGAGTAAGCACAGCACAACTCTTACAGCTATGTCCCAGCCCGTTCCGTGCGGCAGGATGGGAGCTCTGTGCACAGAGGGTGTGATGGAGGAGCCACAGGGGATTTCTGCAGCTCGAGCTGCCTTGAGGCGGAATGTGGTTGAGGTGGAAGTGCCACCCTGCCAATGGAGTCCTCAAAACAAGGCTGCAGGGACAGGCAAGCAAACCTCTTGTAACGCATTTTATGTATGCTGGATAATTAAAAAAAAAAAAAAAGCCAATGTTAAACATCTCTAGTAATAGTACTTCTGAACATTGCAATACATCTTGCAGTGTCCCCTCCTGCTCTCCCACTGGAGCTGAGAGCTGATTCAAAGGTGAAAATCCTCCCGTGGGCTCTAGGCAGATACTCCAGAAGCAGAACTAAATTGCAGCCCTCCACAAGGCGGTTGGTTACCTCGCCTGACAGGCTAACACCTTGCGTGGGAAGCAAATTGCAAGCGGCGTGGTTGTGGCAGTGCCACGAGATGGAGAAACGCCTGTTAGTGAAGGATGGCTGACCAGAAAGGCCAGACGTCGTAGCCCTCTGAAAAGTGACTGTGTGGTGACTACCATTCTGCAAAAAAATGGGTTCCACAACCCTGCCTGCATAATATGGGAAAGTTCCCCTAAAACACCCAGCACATGTGAGGCACCAGGAGGGAGGGATGGGGATGAGAGAAAGGAGGGGCAGGCTGCCCTGCAGGGAGGGAGGGAGACCCATTGCTTCCCCTTGCACTGGAGGGAAGGGTTTCTGCTCACCAGCTGCCCCCCCTGGGCCCTTGCAGCCGACGGGAGCAGCCCCGAAAGCAGCCTGGACGTGGTGGGAAGATGTCTGCTAGCCTCGGAGCCAGGAGCGGCCATGAGAAGCACGGCTGGCATCCTCGAAGTGCAGCTGCGTCCCTGAGAGCCTGGCACATCCGAGACACTCTCAGTAAGTGCAAAACCAAGGAACTGCAATGGCAAATGTGAGAAACAACCTGCAGCCAGTAACACAGGCTCAGGCAAGGATCTCAGTGAGGTAGCATTTTCATTTGGGGTTGCAATGGCGGGCGTCCTGCAAGCAGGAGCACACAGCAGAAAGCGTATCGTAGCCCTGTATTTCCTGTTACCCAGTGCTTGATTCCTCTCCTGTTTCCTCACTGGCTGAGTACTCAAAGTTCACATCCTACCCAACACTCATTTCTATGCCCTCTACAGTTTTATTTGACCAACCATTAATTTCTCCTTTTGTTTTTGGAATTGGAGGGGTCCATGGTTTCATAGCTTCTTGTTCTTGCTTATTCCGCAACTGCCTGTTGTGTTTTTCCTAGCCATCCTCCTTATTTTGGGACAGTGACACCTTCTGCTTAACATACCCCCCACTCTTACGCCTGTGCAATCACTTCTGAATGTGCAAGGTTAGTGGAAATTTCCACTGTGAAAAAAACACGACTTTAATTCTTACAGCAAACTTATATGGAAAGTGGGAAAGAGCCTGAAACTGTAGGAAATGGGAACAGCTATTGACAGCTGTAGCGGGAAATACAGAAGGAACAGTCTGAGAAAGTCAAAAGTGGCCTCAGAAAATAAAAAACAGCTCCACCAATTGGCTATTCCAGGCAAAAAAAAAAAAAAAAAAAAAAGTTTGCAGCATCTGTTGGCTGCTCAGGTGGTATCCTACATCCCTTTATGTCTCTAATTATACAAAAAATGATTAATTTCCATCCCAAATGAAGCTTATAGCTGAGAGCCCCCCACCATGAACTTCCCTGTGTGAGATCTGGATGGGCTGGACCCAAGCTGGGACCCAAGCTTGGACCCAAGCTGGCCCCAGGCTCCGCGACACGGGCCGTCTTCTCAGTGAGGGTCTGTCCAGCATCGATTTGCACCACTTCTGGGAGCAGTTTGATGAGTGCTACAATGCCAACAATTAGAAATCACATATATATATACATGTATATATAGGGATGCATATCACTACTTGTAAAACATATGTGCTTTGCTAATGGTCATTTTTAGTATTTTGCAACAAATAAATTTTAGAGACAGAAAAGCCTGCATGTCCTTGTGTGTTATGGAGCCTGCTGAGCCCACCGTGGCGGGGCATACAGGTGGGCACAGGGCGGGTGACCGTGCTCTTCATGCCACCAGCACCCACCCTGCATGAACCACCGGGCAGGCAGGAGCAGAGGCCTGTCCCCTCCTGTCCCACAGCACCAGGGGTGAAGGACAAGGAGCTGCGGGTGATCGCAGCAGGGATGCTGCCTCTGCATCTCTGCGGCCCCCTGAGGTTCAGCTGCTGGGAAAACATTTATCTGGAGACAGCACCCTATCGAAAAGGGGAGATGGGGAAGGGAAAAGGGGAGGGAAAGGCCTTGGCGTGCTGTTTCTCTTGCTGCCACTGGTTGCTGCATGTGGCTTCCCACAGCAGCACGAGGGGCTGTCAGCCAGGGGCCAGCTGCGACAAAGGCTGGAGGAACCCAGTCTGATTGCTTTTCTGATGGTGAGAAAATGTGGAGCCCTGTGGCAGGTGGTGGGGCATGTCCGAAGGAAAGGCTACAACACCCAGGAGGCAGAAAGCCTGGGGAGCCCGCACAGACAGTCCAGCAAAATGGCTTTGGGCCGCAGGGCCGTGTGTGCTCTGCACGGGATGCCCAATGTTCTACGAGTAGAAGGGGGGCTGCAGGAGGGGACGCAGCCCTCCCCACTCAACAATTTTATCTCCCAGCCCGGATCCTGCCAGCACAGATACTACTGCATGTGCTGGCCCCACACTCCTGAGCACGAGAAACCCACCCACAGCACCCACCATGCCAGCAGCATCCAGCACACAGGACGGGAAGTTAGCTCTTTATTTCCAGGAAAATGTTTGAAGTCACAGAGAGCTTTTCTCAGCAACAGGCATTTAACTGTACAGTGGCTGGAGGTGATCTTAAAAACCCACTTTTTGCCATGCCACACTAAAATAAACTCATGGTGTTTTGCTGGCTGAGAGCAATGACTTGTTTGGCTTCGTGTCCTGGAAGTGCTGCTATGCGATGGAAGCTTCCTGCACGGTCACTAATGAAGCTGAGACACACAGTGTGAAGCGATTGCTAGCTGCATATTTAGCTTTCATGCAAGTGGACGGGTTTCTCTATTCTCCTGAAGGACAACTTGCTGCTCACGTAACGGCTGCGTAGCAATAGAGGATTATATCTTGCTTAGTACACTGGGACCTGGATAAACGAGCACCAGATACCACTATGGCTATAGTTTTCCTTTTACTTACAGTACTTCTGTAATGCAAAATAAGTTACTGAAGGGTAAAAGCACTGAAGGTAGCAGGAGTAATAGAAGATGAATAAAATCCCCACAAATTGAACTCTTGTTACATGGCTGATACACCATGCACTGAGAGAGAGAAAGAGAGAGAAAGAGAGAGAGAAGGAGGAAGGGTAGGAGGAGCACAGAAGGGTGTCTCTGTAAGAGTGCAATTGAATGATCTAATATGGCTGCATTAATGAACTTGAAAACTAACTCTTATCTGAAATAAAAGAGTGGAAGTCATCAGTCCTTTGAAGTTTGGAGGGGAATGAGAAAACCAGACATCTCAAAGCAGAAGGAGAAAAGGGAGGAGGGCTGGGACCGATCAGAAAAGGACTGCATTAAATAACATTGGCATTACAAGGTAAAACAGAATGAAGTTAGATGCCACGATTCAGGTTGCTTGGGTAACCGTAACTGGAGCTGCAATGAGTAATCGTAACACTGTCTTCTTACAATCACGTGTCACGGGCAAAGCCTCGGTTAGCACACGGTGTGGATGGATCCTGCTGGAGAAAATAGCAGCTACCAGATTCTGCAGCTACCCGATCTTGCATGCATGGCTCCGGGCTTTAGAGCAGCACCCTACCTAAAGTCCTGAAGTGAATGCAGAATTATGGTCATTGTGAGGGTCCCTTGGATTTACGTGGAAATGCAACTTTTCAGAACAGCTCAAAGATTTTTGTACTTTATCCCTACCTACAGATTTTTTTTTTGATCTGCAAAGATGCAGACTTAGATATGGCAAATATTCAGCTGTTCCTCAGTTTGTATGCTCTACACATCAATCTCGTAGGGTTGTACTGAGTAGGATATGAGTTCAGCTGGCCCTATCAGCTTTGGGTTTTGAAATGTTTCAGTGTTGGAGAAATGATTTCTCTGCAGTCATACAACCTCGTTTATTGGGCCAAACATTGCTCTGACTTGCCACATGCCATCTGACAACATCGGGTACATTAAATGGAGAGAGGGACAGGACAGAATGGGCTCCTCACCATCAAGAAGAGATGCAATTAAGGCAAACGAGATCTAGCCCTTCCCTGGTTGGTCGTAAGCCTAATTAAAGTAGCAAAACAGTCCAATCAGGAATGTATTTGTAAGCCAGATTATTAAAAAAAAAAAAAAAAAAAAAAAAAAAGAACGGGCATTCTCATTTTGGGTGTTGTGTATTGCATTGGAAATAGATCTAAAGTATGCTGCAGGTTTTTGAAGCTGGAGCTGTTCCTCCGTTACAGGTTATTCCATCTGCCATATAAAAAGAAACAAAGAATTAGAGGTACAGTCATAAATGTCCTAAAATCTCTTCTCAGTCACCACAGGAGTTTTGGGGATTTGTAAGTTATCCACTGATCAGTCTAATATCTAAAGTACCCATATCTAGAGATATCTGCTATGCAAAGTAATTGTACATGTAAAGCTACTTAGAAACTACTTTAGAGTTAACAGAAACCTTTCTCACCTAAAAACTGATTCCTTTGATAGGAAATAACTCTTCAGAGATTTTCCAAATCACTTAATTTAGATATTTTATATTACTGTCCAGGAGTATGTTCGTTTTATTATTATTATTATTATTTTATTATTTGACTCCTGCTTCACATCTTGTGGGACTGCATATCAGCCACAGCCCCAGTGTACAAAGGGATGTGTCCGTGAACTTTTTCAGGGACCTATGGACACTGCCCAGGACTTCTTGCTAGCCCCTGCTGCATGGGAGTTTTTGCTGCATGTAGTACTGCTTGTTTCTCAGGCACAAGCCTGAGGCTTGGGTCTTTTTTGAGGCTCAGGCTTTTGAGCTGATGGCCTTTCTGACACCCAGTCATGGTGTCAGGCTGAAGACAAGGTACATTTTGGAGTTCTTTTTTAAGCCTTGCTAGTCGGACAGGATTGAGGAAACTGTTCTGGACATCTGACTTGGCTGTGGTTAAAACCTTGCTGCAGATCCAACATAAGTATATTTTGAGTTAGGAATGAAACAATCAGTGTTTTTTTCTGACCTTTTTGTGCAGCCATCTTCTCTTCCTCTTTTTTCTTCTCTTCCTCCAGAGCTTTCATTTTTGCATCGTACTCATCAGCACGGGTCTTCCACTCATTCCTATTGTTCAGCAGCCCATCAAGCATAGGCTGAATTTCCTCATGGAAGCGTGAAAATTCCTGACCAAAACACACCCATCAGCACAATTCAGTGTGCTGCTGCTGCACCATGGCTGACCTGGAAGCTGGGACTTGAACCTCTCTATTGAGAAGGATGTGGTGTGCATTGGTGTGCTTACCTTGTAGACAAACGTGCACACAAAGTCGATGAAACCCACTTGAAGCTTTGGAAGCTCAGCGGCTTTCCTCCTGTCCATCATGGGCTGTGGGAGGACACAAACATGCCATGATTTATGAGAACACTGCATTGAAAAACATTCCTCTCTTTTTTTACCCTCAAAAGCTGCCTTGTTGTGTCAGCCTGGCTGCTCTGCTGTGCTGGCCATAAAGGCTCTCCACCACAACCCTCATCTTGCTCTGCAGAGGGATCGAGTGGCTCGTTTCCTGTGCTGTTTCAGCAGAAATTTTAGGCAACTCTTTCAGTGTATATCATGGGGAGGGTGACAGGGTATTTTCCTTGCTCCTTTTAACCAGATACCTGAGAGAAGGATTGTGTTATAAAATGCTGAAGAGTTGTTTTTTTTTTTATTCTCTAAAACATACCTGAACATGAAATTATGTTTTCATAAGGTCATATAATTAATTGTATCATTTTTAGCGCATCTGTGGGTAGAGGGGGTACCTTAAAGTCTATGTAAGTCTACTTAAGTCTACTGGGTCCCTTCCAACATGGGATATTCTAAGTTTCTATGATTAAAGAAAATCAAAAACATGCAGGTAGATGCAATGTCAAGGATTAACTCTTGATTTTTTCACTGCCAAATTTTAAAATTTAGTATTATAGCAGAAAAAATATTTTTATTTAGAAACATTGCTGTGTAGTACTTCCTCTTAAGAAAAGTAATTTCTGGACTCTAAAAAGGTGGTTTACCCCCAGTGGGACAGTCACTCCTTGCTGTTTCACAGCCACTGGACCCATTCTAACTAAACAGAGAGCTGGACAAGAGGCCCTGTCACAAAGGGTCTTTTCGATCTGAATGGCTAATTTTCTGATGAATTTTGGGCAGCCTGGTAGTTTCAGGAAGAATCACAGCACCCTGAGAGCATCACTGCTTGCAGAAGGTCTCTGCTGAGACCTGCTTTCTGATCTGAGCCGTTTGGCTCTCATGGGATACTTACAATGGGCTGTTGCTGAAGGACGCTTATTTCTAAGTCCCCTTGCTCCCAGAACTCAGCTGCTACCAGGAGAGCTACCTACATTGACGAGGAGGAAAAAAGAAAAGTTAGCACTGGTTTTCGCCTTCTAGTTGATTCAACTTAAGTCTCCTTTATGAAGCAAATGTCACTTCCAGCCCCTCCATCACTTCACATCCAGCCCCAACCTTTCTGCTGTGATTGGTAACAGTGGCAACAGGTTTGCACCTGTGTAGTGCAGCCCAACACCTTATTATTGGAGCTTGTCTACTGCTCATCTATTAAGAAATGTTTCGAATGTGTCCCATGCAAGGATTTGTTTCACAGTCAGAGTTGTAGTTTCCTATTAGGACTTCCTCAGCTGTCCTTTTCCCATGTTGAACATGAAGGTGAGCTTTATTTCTTTTTATCCTTCTCTAAATTTTAATGTTTCTTACTTAGCAATTGATTAAGTACAATTCAGGAAGGAAGTCCTTTAGGAAATCAAACAACAGACAAACCAGCAGGTATTGCTTGAAAATAATAATAATAATAGAAAAATAAAGGGGAAAAATATGTCATGTCACACAAAAAACCCTTCTTAGCCCAATAAATTATTATTATTATTATTATTATTTTCTCTTTGGTGAACATAAATTCCTACAGAATTCACAACTTCTGTCTTAAACATTGATTTATCCATCAAAATCATCATTATTCTGAAGTCTTTTCAGTAGTTTTAGTAAGAAACTTTGATTGAGTTTTCAGGCAGCTTAGAAAATTGCATTACTTTGAAGTATAAGCTAGAGAAATCTGTCAGTATATCAAGTGTCTGACCTTACTCTGGACTTCCCAAGGCTTAGTGATTGCTGACAAATCACAAGCAGTCATCATCATGGCCCTAAAAACAGAAGAGAAATTAGTTTATTCTCTGAAGCCCTCACCAGGTGCCTTGCAGGCTCAGGATGCTCATGGAGTGTCATGTCCCAGCTTTGTGCTTTAGTGGTACATACAGGTGGTGGGTTGCTGTAGCAAACTTGGACTGGGACACACATTAAGGATTGCTCCCTCGATACAAATGGATTTGTGCTAGGGGACTGCTTGCTTCTGACACTAGGAAATTCACCACTTTAGTCACTGCTGAGCTGAACTTCTTGACTTTGGAGTAACTCATTTGAGTCCCTCACGGAGGTGTAACAGTGCAGATCACAGTGAAGTTATGGGTGAGCTCCATCAGCAGTGCAACTTGTACTGTAGAGCATCTGCTGGCTACAACAACAGCATGGTGCAACTCTTGTTGCTGTTATGAAAAGCAAATCACAGATTGGTTTCCCTTTGCTCCACCATTGTAGACTGCTCCAGCTCATGGCATACATTGTGGTCTGAGACAGATCCTGCATCTTGTTAACGGGTATATGACCAGAAGGGATGTCCCAAATCCAGTCAGGATTTTCCATCCAGTCAGGAAAGAAAAATTTCAAGCTTTCTTCCCTGATTGTTTGTTTGTTTTGCTTTTGTTTCTTTTGTTTTATTTGTTTGTTTCCCTTGCTTCTCCAAAAGGTCAGATTTGAGTGGACAATAAAATATCACATACTGCTCTCATGCTAAGAGAAGCACAGTAATGCAGTAACTGCACAGTTCCAGAGTTCTGTTCTTTTTGTTTTTTTTTTTCTTCTCCAGTCACATTAGAAATTGAAAACAGAGGGGTATGATTCTATATGCAATATTAGCTAAGGACCATTGCTACTGAAGGAGAAGAATCCTTTTTAAAACTGGACATACCACGGGCGCAGGCATGTTTTGGTGTTCCCACTGGTCAGCCCAGGAAGAAGGACACTACCACATCATTAACCCCTCAAGAGACAATTTACTCACATGACAACCTCTTTCTTTGTCGTCTCCAGAGACAGGTATTCAGTCCAGGCATTCATGTTATCGTAGGTCTTAGACTCATCAACGATCTTCTGGAACATTGTCCTTTTCCTTTGAGGGGAAAAAAAAAAAAAAAAAAAAAAAAAAAAAAAAAAAAAAAGAAGCAACTGTGTTAAAAACAGATGGCTGGGTTTCTAGTAGTTGTTCTCCTGGCAGCTAGGTCTGCAGGGAAGCCCCCCAAAACACCAAGCACCATCACTTGCTTCTTTTACATAAGGGAAACTACTGCAAATGGCTTAAAGATAAAATTAATTTAGTGGTGAGACCTGAGCAAGTTGCTTGAAAGTATGTGATACTGAAGGTTATACAAGATGAGAAATGTTACTGGCTTTACTGACAACACAAGAAGGCTTTTGCCTGAATGTGAAGCAAATGGCAGAAACATAGACCTGGCCCAGGTGTTGGAGTATTTGTAAGACTACCTGTCTCTATAAATGCTGTCTGACCTTGTTAACATTATTTATATACCTAGATACCTGTAGCAAATTCTGGAGAGGGGTTTATATACAACACACCCACATTTTGAGAGGTGTGAAATCATGAAAAAAATGCTGGTTTAACCCTAGCAAGTAAGACAGTTAGGCCAGATCCACAAAGAGACTTGACTATGTGCTCTGTCCATACTGTTTTGCCTGGAATCTGATCTAAATCAAAACTTCCCTTATAGACTGTGTGCCAAAGACGGCAAAGACAAGCTTGTTCCCATCTGGTAGGGAAGTAGTGGTGTCTGCTCCCATATAACCACCCAGCCTCTAAAGTAAGAGGGCTGGGTCTTAGGCCCTTCCTTGTATTCTACTTTTTTGGACTATTTATATTTTGTGTACTTATTCTTCAGTGTGAAGCACAGAAGCAGTCTCTGGTCTTGGCCCTGTATTTGAAAACACATTCTGAAAGCTCCTTGCTACTGAGGATATCATATGTTGCTGACTTCCAGCCTTATGTCCCAGGAAGTCAATGCGTGCTGCTCTACGGTGTTGGGCATTTCTGACTTTTGGATGTGAAATAGACTGTGAACTGCATATTCACCTATAATAGACCACTTAGTATTTGAGTTGTGCTGCTTTCACGGAGAAGTTAATGAAGCTCAGGCCATACCATTGACCATTAGTAAGTATTTTTAGTGCTGAAGTGCTAGGTAAAAAAGTAAAAAGTATCTCTTTTTCAGTTAGGCAGTCAAATAGCACAGTCTTGTTGGAAATAGAAGGCACATACATGATCTAATGAATAAAAGCTCAAAATTCTTCTGAACAATCTGGATTCTTTCCCCCATCTTTTATATCAGCATTAAAAGGAGCCTTCTGGAGGAAGCATCTGTGTAGAGGATTGCTACAACGAAGGAGCTCTCACAGCAAAGCATCACATTTTGTGTTTGCACAGCACCAGCTGCTTCCTGCCCTTCACCCACAGCGTATGTGACTGACTTACTTGAAGTACAGTGCCAGATCTGTTGCTATAATGGCAATGTCCATCAGGTGAATCATGTGCTCATGCTGTCTCCGGTTGAGGTTCTGGCATATGTTCAGCGACTGAAAAACAAGAAAAGGAAGCTGCAGAATCCAAGCTCCGTGTTGTTGTGAGCTAGTGGGCATCTCCCTCTCTCAAATGTGTATTTATTTATTTATTTATTTATTTATTTTATAAGTGTTGCAGCTTGCTCCCCCTAACGTGCTAGGGCTGTGAGCCCAGCTCACCATCTGTTGGTGAACTGCCCCCCGTGCTCACTGAGCGGGGTCGGTGTCTGTAGCTTGATACACACTTTGTGCCTAAATGGCGTCCACTCATCCCAGTGGGAATTTGCCTGAAAGTTGTGTGTCAGGCTTGGTCCTATCAAGGGGCTACAGGAGGAGAATCCCATGCTTAACACTTTCCTACAGGGCTAATGACATGGCTTCTGAAGAAACCAAGCCACGCAGGTAGGAAGCCAAAGAGTTTTGGTCTCTGGTGAGCAGAAATCACTTGCGGGTAGAAGGGAGTGAGGTGGCTGCAGGTCCTCCGAAACCCAAACCAGAGAAATATCCTATGCTAAGTCTCCGGGCAAAAGAGTCATAGCAGCTGACAGCCATGGTATATGTTGCTAAAAGACTCTGTGGCAAGTAAATTATTCAGGATCTTACATTACAGTTCATTACAAACCTCTTCAGAGAGCAAAAACTTTCCAAATTCCAAGTGATGCCTCTCTAAAATTGAGGATCCATGAAGTTTAGCTAATGGATTTTGAGATCTGGGTGGGGAAAAAAAAAAAAAAAAAGAAAATGTTAGAATAGCACTTAAATAAAAAGTCTCCCAATTGAAATTGGTCACACAGGCAAGTTTGACTTATTTTATGAAGGGCTTAAGAGTTATATTTTTAATAGCTAACAACTTCAATCTAACTGGTAACAGACTGTGACTCTGCTTATAGCTATTTGGACACTGTATAAAATATCTTTCCACCACCCGTGAATGTCACCTAAAATGTTGTTCATAAGAGTACTGTTATTAGTCAGTATAGCAAGCTTGTTGTTTAGTTTCTGAAGAAGTATGTGTTTACATCTGGTAAAAGCAACAGGGAAACCAGCAGCCCTTGGACACTTCCCTAGCCAAAGAGCAGGACACTCTTGTATCCAAAGCACCAGCCAGCTTCACTTATGTTTTCCCAAAGCTCCAGAAATCAGTTAGATAGTACAGCCATCGATCAGAAAACTTGTGACCTGATGATGCCTTAAGCCAGCAACAGAGGTCTGACTGGTCAGTGAAATCACGTGGCTCTTTTTGTGAAGCTGGTAACTACCTACCCAAAGCAGCACTCACATCCTCACAGGTGCTAGGTTTCTCCAGGTGGTGAGGGCAGTGCTGTGCGTGGTGCTTTCTGCACAGATACCTTCCAGTACAAAGTAGGCTTTGTATGTCCAGAATGCTCCTAGTAGCATCCTGAGTGTCCTATGATACTCAGGCTACTAACTGCCTGCACTGCACTTGGTCTCCCCTTTCACAGCAGTGTAGAGTGTCTTTTTAACCAAACAGCTAAGGCCAGACTGCTAGGAGGTAAAGCAAGCCCCAGTGAGCATTGCAGAATGTTCACTGACTGAGGCATAAACCCAAGTGCCGTGGCAAGGTGAAAAGTTAAGTTACTTGCAAAGGAAGGTTCTTAACCTGCATAAAACAGAGCTGTGCTGGAGTTTGCTGTGATCACAGCCTGACCCCACTCTATGCAAAAGCAGCAGGAAATGGTTGGAAGTGGCAGGAGAATGCTTACTTCATCTGGTAAAGGTTGTTGGTTCCTCTGTGGTCGATATCGTGGCACAGAGCAGCAGTTACCATTGCAAGGGCTTCTAGGTCAGTGTAGTAACGCTTCAGTTTGCCAGTCTGGAGGGTGAGAATGTGCATGCCCTCTGTTAGTATCTCTTACAGGAAAAGGTACTGGGCTGTGACTGCTCTGTGCTGGGGATCTCCGCATTGAAACAGTCCAGGAGAACTGAAAATATTTGTGAAGCTAGATACAATACACGGTACACTTAGGTTAACGTGGGGATACAGCTGGAAACAAAACATTTCAGACTCAAGGATGCAGTGTGTCATGTGTAGGTGCTTGATGCCCACCTGCCATGTTGGCTACTCTCTGCTCCAGCAGCCTTGAGGACACCTGCATCCTGATAACAACACCTCTCCTCTCACTGGACACAAGGCACTCTGTGTTCTTTTGGCCAGTGGGCCTGAAAGCTGAGCTGCTCAGCGGGTGGGCTGGGGGTGGTAGGTGTAATTCTGCCACCAGGTGTGCAGGGCATGCCCTCTGCACTGGGCCATGGGGCAAAGCCTTTGTGGGGCACACATCCAACACTGTTTTCCCTCATGGGGCTCCTGTCACCCTGACAACCCATGAGAAATGTCACTTGCCACACTCACGCTAGTGAAAGACTTACACCTCTGCTGTCCTGCCTGCACATGGATGAGGTGAGGTTGTCCTCATCCAAGCTAATGTCAGCCCAGCTGTTACTTTTAGAAACTGTTGGAGGAAGGGGAGTCCTGCAGTCTTTACACTACCCAGCAGAAGGGCAAACCTGGAGGCCTTTCAACGCCACACTTTGTTCCCATGAAGTGCTCCATTCAGTGGGTATGGCTGCAGCTTGGGTGCTAATTCATGGACTCATCACTTAAGGTGAATGGAGGCCTCATTTGGTAGGAAATGTGCTAGGACTGACAAACGTATCCTACCACAAAATCAAAGGGAGCCCTACATGTCTCCAGGTCACAACATCAGACCTACTGCAGAAAAAGCTGTGCCACAGAATTAATTGGGATGGTGTTACCTTACCATTAGGAGCGTGAACATGGTCTGTGCAACATTGAAGCCATGGCGCCAGTTGTGATACGTTATCTTCCGGTAGCCTTTGCTGACAGAGTACACAAACCTCACCAGAACCTGCAAATTGGGAGAGAGGGTGTTAGTTTTTGTCATGACAGCTGACTTGTGGTTGGAGCTGGCAGCTCTTGCTCTTGGGATAAAGACCACGTATGGAAGTCATGGATCAGAGCCTCTCTGCAGAGATAGTTCCAGGAAAGAATCAGAAACTGTAATATTGTCAGGCTTCCCTGGCAATGTGGTCATATCCAGGTCCACTGGTGCACTGAAGTGTACTAAAGTGGAGGTGACCAAAACATAGCTCTCTGCTTTCTTACATCTTTCTCCTTTCTTAAGAAAATTAAAATCACAGAGATGTCTGCGGGGAGAATGAGAAACAGTGATGGCTGAGGAACAGAGATTTCCTACTAGTGCTTGTGAATTTATTCAGCTTCTGTGTTTCTTTATGTTTTTATTAGTAAGACTTGTCCCTTCCATATATTCTGACTTACTAATACTTAGGTTGCTTGAAAGAGGTGGCACTTTAGGTCTAGAGAGATGGAATATATTACACCACCTTTTACAATATAGGGTATTAAATAATAAAGTGTTGTTTTTTCTTTCCGTCTGCATTCAGCTTCTTCATGTGGACAAGCTCTTGCAGCTACAGAGTTCTTCATTGGATGAACTCAAGGATGATTATTCATTTTTTAAAATCTCAGCTTCTCAAAGGAACAGCAAAAAAAAAAAATGGCTGTTTTTCACACTAGTATCAGAAGCTACTTATTCCAAAGTAGATATAGTGAATACTTTTTGCACTGACTCGTACTGAGTGATTTCCATGCACAGCCCTTCCTTTTCCTCCTGCTTTCCAGCCTGCCTTTCCAGGGTGAGGGATGCGCGGCTGAAAACTGCGTGCAGTTACCCGCAGAACCCACTAGATGGAGGTCAGCCTCACATGAGGCTCTGAAAAATGCCTCGGACAACCCCAGCGCTGCCTAAACGCCAGTTTTCAGAGCCAGACGGGCACTGATGGTTACAAACGGCCTTGAATTTGCAGGTCGGGAGCTTTCAGGTTGAATAAGTTTCGATACTGGGGTGGTAAGCAAGTATTTGCATGGTGCAGTCCCTGCATAGAGCTGATAGCAAGCCCATACCGGTAGCAGAACAGAAGTTCAGACAGTCCAGAACAGAAGCAGTTGGCTTCAAGCTCCAAACCCATTCTGGCCACCACAGGCTTTTTGAGTGGGTTCCTTGCTCTCAGCAGGGCTTGGGGCCTCAGGATGCCAGCCCCTCTGCCTGCAAGCCCATGGCAACCTGGACCTCTGCCTGATTTCTGAGCTGCTGGTCGACCTATGCCTGTGGGCACAGGACAAGCTGGGAGTCCCCTGGGCGCTGCCAGCTCCTACCTCCTGCGGGATCTGGAACTTCTTCACCACACCAAGCTCGTAATACATCTGAATGCCACACTTCACCAGCTCCAGCTCGGTGCAGTCGAAATCGGAGAACCTGAACTCATAGATTTCAAACTTGGTGGGCCCTGGGAGTTCTTCTTTCTGCAAGAGATGAAAGGGTTTGTTGCTGCGACATTTATGCTGTCCCTAGAAACACCTGGAAGTGTTTTTTCTAAATAAAAAATTATCAGTCTGATTGTGCTTGGAACCTTCCTTTTTAGAATTAAATGCAGATTTTCATGATAACCCTATTAGTGGGGGAAGAGGTAAAGTATTTTTGGTCAATTTGGAGTAACACTGCTTGCTTTCTGCTAAGTGCTCTTCTTTTTGATTTGATTAGATTGGAGACTCCAAAGTTGTCAGGTCTTACAGGAGAAGTCTTAAAGTTCCTTATTTGCTCTGGTGAACAAAATGTATGATATGTCAAGGCCATTGATGTGCTCCCAGAATGGACATTGAACCTCCTGAGATAAAGAGGCACAGAGCACTTTCTGGGAGCTGGGAAGGCATTCTCTACTACATGACCATAATGGCCTCACACTCACACAGCACAGGAAGGACGGGTGTCCTTCACCTTCACCCTTCACTGCGTGCCCTGCTGATGTGTACTGGCGTGCCAGCACTGGCAACTCTTTCCTGCCCCCACCCAGGCAGTATTTGTTTGGCACCACTTCCAATGCCAGAAGTACATTGCCCTTACCAGGATACTTGCCAGCTCCTCTTCCTCACACTCATTTGGCTCCTTCCCCAGCTTTTCTCGTGTTGGCTGCAAAGAGCATGGACATGTTACATTGACTACTGTATTCCACAGGACTTTGTGCTGTGCTGCTTTAGGTCAATCTAGGGTGAACATACTATGGGAAGCAGATTTTAAATGCAGATCATGTTTTCTTCCCAGACCTCACTTTTATTTCTGGTGTTTTAACATGTTCTTCTTTGTAGGAATGTCCTACCTTTCATTGATTTTGGCTTGGTTTTCCTCCACTTGCAAAAATTTCCCTATAAAATTCCCTTTGTCTCAGTTGTGTTCAGTTACCCCACATCCTCTGTACCAAGGAGGTTTTGGGATATACATTAGCTTCTCTTTCACCCCCCATACCCCTGCCCTGAGCAGCATCTGTGTGAGCCCACCTCCAGGTCTAGCTTTGCTGAGAAAACAGAGAGGACTCAGCGCAGCCTGCTGAGGTGAAAGGCAGACCACAACGGGCCTCACGTCAAAGTGAAGACTTGTTCTGCCATTGTGCAGTAACGGTGCCTGGGCACAGCCTGTACACTGTGGTGACTGGAAGCTTTTCTGAGGTATGGGAGACCTGTGTCCACAGACACAGCTGCTGTTTGGCACTGACAAGGCCCGTACGCACATGCCAGGGCAGTACGCTCATGGCTGTACTGCACTTTTCAAGGCATTACCAGAATTTCCTGAATTTCATCCTTGTCACACTTCACGTGGTAGAGCACCATATCCTGGGCAATGTCTTTCCGGTTCTCCAGCTTGTTCATCTTATCATATGTATCTGTGTTGAGTACGGACCAGCCCAGAAACTGTGTCAGGGACTTGGAGAGAAGAAAAAGGAGAAACAGTAAAGTAACCAAAGCATCTGTACACCGCATGATGTATTTTTATAATAACATAAGCTTCACGCTGGCTCCAAGTCTAGCAATGGGCAGTCACACCTCTGCTCCCAACCACTACTTGCTCTTCAGCACAGCAGCACCCCAGCTGATGGATCTGACTAGATCTCAAGAGTGTCCTTATGACAAAGGTTTGAGGACCCTCTGCCTCTTTCAGCATATAGAAAGCTACTTAGCTGTTGTTACAGGTGTTCAGTATAGTACTCCATGCCTATGGAAAGGCTGGTGTCATAACCATGACAGCAGGTCAGGAACCTTTGTGTCAAGGGAGAGCAAGATGGTCTCATCACATTTCACATCTGTTTATTCACACTCTGTATTTGCATTCAGCTTGTTTGCTGTTCAGTGGCCAATTCCCACTGATTATTATTATTTTTTTTTTGCTTGGTCATTTTGTTTGATAGCAAAAGTCTATTTCAGGAAATGCTCTAGTTGATAATATATGCCAAGTGCTGGATGTTTGTATTGGACTGAAACTAGCACAGAAACACTTCTCAGCCTCAATGACTTTGATGAAAGCTGCTGTTGGTAGATTCAATAGCTGGACACACTTTGTATCACGGCCACACAGATTACTCAGGTGTAACTTCTGGAGGGAATTGCCCAGCTGTATCTGATCACAGGTCAAAATGGTCTTGTTACTACATCATAGCTGTTCACAGCTAGGCAGTCAAAGAATGCCAAAACAAAATGATCTGAACACAGCTGAGTTTCCAAAACATCCAAACACCCATCAATTCATTTAGCTGCTTTCAAAACTTTCAAACTACTGTGTAATACCTGCATAAGCAACAAATAAACTTACTTAGCTGCAGAACACTGGGGGACTTTTTGCAGGGCTGCAATGCGAAAAAGTGATCTCTCTCAACCATATGAACTACTTCCAGACATAGCAAGGAACTATACCTCCATAAGGGTCTCATCCTGTTCATCAAATGGTTTCCCATCTTTTCTGTTATAAAATGTGACAACACCAACAATTTCTTCCTTTTTGTTGACTATTGGCATGGAGAGAACATTTTTGATAGTCCATCCTGATTCGTCTAGAGGACCTTCCTTGAAGCAATAGCAAGCAGAAAGACACCATGTACTTAATGTGTTTTCTAAACAGAGCAGCAATCCCATTTTGCATCACGACCTATGGCTAAAGACATTTTTGTGTGCCTAATATTGACTGTAAATTACATTTCTGTAAGCAAAGTAGAATACTTGATAGAATTTGAAGTGTGCACATTACCTGAAAGTTAAACATCTCATCTGCAGCAGCATTCATAATGTTGCAAATCTAGGGGATTACAGAAAAATAAATAAATAAATAAATAAATAAATAGTGACAGTATAAATATATAGTATAATTTTAACAGTGAGAAGTTTACATATCAAACAAAAAACTGAATTGATGAAAACCAGCATTGGTCAGGCTTCATTTCCAACAACCTTAATGTAGTCCACACTATGTACTTACAAATCCACTTTCAGCCACATATGTTGGCAGTCCAGTTACTAGTGCCCAGTGATCTGGGGTAGGATTTCTGATTGGAAGAAAAATGAAAAAGGGAATTAAGGATATAAATTTATTGAAGGACAATGATGATCTCAGAGTTGAAATGTTTTCAGCTGGTTGTGCAATCCACACATACACATTTCATCCTCAGCTACCAAGCAGTCCTATTACTTTCAAACCTGCCTATGTGTGCAATTTTTCATGTAAATATTTTCATAATAAATATTTTCCTTCAAGGATTCAGTACAGATTAGCACATACAATACCTTAGTCTGCAGAATATTTGACTTAAGAAAAAACTGGTCTTGGAAGTGGGGTTCATGTTTTCAGAGCTACAGCATACAGAAAGATAAAAGAAATTTTCTGGTTAAGGTGTCTGCCAGGCTGACCACTGCTGTATCTAATTGATGGGGGTCTTTCTTGAAGCATGAAGGTGGATATCCAATTTACACCAATGCGAAGTGGTGTGACCAGAACTGGGCAAAATTTCTGTTATGTCAGATTTGTCAGTCACTTGACATTTAATCACATCCTACGCTGGTGGGAAAAGGTAGAGGATGAGAGTGCTGAGGTATGCAGTGGGGTATGTAAGAAAGCATTTGAAGAGCTGAAGAGCAGGTGCATATCTGTAGATGGAAGGGAGACATATGAAGGGGAAAGGAGATGGTTGGGCTCAGAATAATGGGCTAGGAAGCTTGATCAGAGAGGTGCTCTTTCACCAGCTCCTGCAAGTGCAGTCAGCTGCTTTTCTCTTCACACCCTTTGTTAAGTTAGGGGAAAACAGAGAGAGACATGTCGTACAGAAGTAGCTTGGAGAGTTAAACCACCAGAGGAGAGAGCGGTTTGTGAAGGATGTCTTCTCAGAGCCCAGGGGAAATGGTGCCCAAGGCTCCTCTGAAAAATTCAGTGGCAAGAAGAGAGGATGGTTTTCAGAAGGAGAGAGTCTCAGTGTAGGGTCAAGAGAGGAGAAAAGGTCAGAGACAAAGGTGAGGTGGAGTGACCAGAAGAGAGAAGCAAGGGAGCTGGAGGACAGGCGGGGGAACAGAATTGACCGTGAGTGGTCAGGAGGGTAACAGAGGGATGACAGGCGGGTCTGGGACAGCAGGTGCTTCAACACCAGGGCAAGCTGCATAGACTCAGCCACTGACACAGGGAAAGCACCAAGGAGGAGTTATGACTTGACTTGGCATGGAGAATAGCAAAACTGCAGGTAGTTGAATCAGTTAATGCCTGGGTATATATATATTTTTTTCAGTGATTCTTGGAGACTAACTTACAAGTCAGGATCCCACTGCCCTAGAAGAAATCTCTGTCCTACAAAATGTAAGACAAAGCACCAGCTTACAATCTGGCTTCTTATTCAGTCTTCAATTGGTTCTTTGCATATCTCCTTATGAAGGTCTTTAAATCAGGGATAACTCTCATTTTAGCTGCTCCCTGTCAGTACCAAGCACACACAAACAGTAGCAGTAGGCCAGACACTTACGGGATGACTTTAATGTCTTCTTTTCCATGTAATATATAATCAATGACTTTGTAAAAGACTATTTCCTAGAATTAAAAAGAAGATCACTGTTAAAATAAGAGGTGAGACAATCCAGCCAGACAAGAGAGACTTCAAGAAATATGATTATCACTTACTCTGCCATCTGGAGTGCGAGGTCCTGAGTAGGGAGGAACTTCGCCCAGCAGGACTGGCCACAGATCAAAAAATTCCTGTTTTCAAATGAAAGAAGTATATTTAGAGTGGAAAAATGCATTCTGCATCAAACCTCAAAGTAACTGCTGCTCTGCCATGCTGGTTTTGGTACTCTGTAAACAAGGCATGAAACAACATGGCTAGATCAACACTGGTTGCAGCATAGTGGTGTATCCAAATCAGGAAGTGTCAGGTGCATTATAAGGCTGATGTAGCTATATACTGCTTATACACACGACTCTACTTCATTTAGAGAACAGCAAGAGCTGTACTCACAGAGCAAGCAGCTACTTCAGTATTTTCCTTGTTCTTCATTTCCAAGAGTGTGGCTAAAAGGCTGACTTGAGACCTTGCTAAAGTCAAAGATCACTTTTTCTTAGGCTGCATTATAAAGCTGACCAAAGAGTTTTTGCTACACTAATGATCTTTTAATATGTCTCTTCACAGGACCAAGTGCTCTGGCAATGTGCTGGAGATCAAAGTCAATGGTAGCCTCAGTTAGCCTGACCATAGTGTAAAGCAGGGCTCCTATGAAAAGATTTCCGTGTAACCCCTGCATAAAGCTTGTCAATCAGCTTGCAAGCAATCAGATCAAATCAGAGTGGCAGGTGTAACTCAGATTTTGTTTGCATTTTCATGAAGCCAAATTTCACCTAAAAGCCCAGATAATGTGCATATGGATCCTTGAAGAGGGTGGCTGCTTTGGTGCTGCAGTGCTCCAAAGGCATCTCACTATATTTCTGGCATCCACAGACTTGGTAAGGCTGTGTGTATGCTGCAGGCTTTGACCAGGATTGTTGTTAAATGGTCATACATATTTGCCCTTCTTCTGTCTTCCCAATCTCTAGCTCCTTAGGCAGTCCAGTGATAAGCTCTTTCCTCTCCCTTTCTTTTCTTTATCCCAGGCTTTTCATTTGTACAATTGAAGAAAAAAATGCCAAACAGAGTATGAAATGACTTAAAATCTATCTTGGACTTTGGCTGCCCCAATAAACCTTATCCCTACAAACCACTCATCGGTGGATAGCAGAAAGGCCAAGAGACATGCAGCTCATAGGTGAACACTTACCTTCTGCTTGGTCATGTCCAGGAGGCCTACTGAGTACCTGTCACAGTTGAGGTACGCTCTCACTGTGTAGAAAGCCTTGTGGAACTGCCTCTCAATATCTGTCAGTTCCTCAAAAACCTTATTAGCTGACCACAACAGCACCTGCAGGACAAAAACCAAATGTAAGCATAGCGTCCCCTTGAAACCTGGACTTCCCAAATGTGTTTGTATTAACAAGGAAACGTTTTTTCTTTTAAATGCTACTTTTCCAGAAAAGTGCAATAGCAATATGTACTGCAAAATGTAAAAGTGTTGCTTATTCTCACTGGGAATTACTAAGGAAGCACGCACTCTGAGGAGTGGTCATGCCATCATGGAGCACTACGTTAAAGTCGAATCTTGCACCGGTAGTGGTACCAAACAAATAGACTGCCCCACTTACTTCTTTTTTATCAGTAAGTAAAATCTTGCATTAAAACATAGCTAACACTAAGGTTGCAAAGACTGGAGTTGGAAATACCTGAAGGAAATACCTTGAAGCCTTGGCACAGCTGACTTTTGTATTTATCAGCCTAGGACCCACTTCCCCATGCCGTGCTGTGTGGAGGTATCCTTAAGAAAGCTGTTACTAATAGACTGCTATTTCATTTGTAAAAAGGGAGGTTATGCAGTGAATTAGGCAGATATTTCTGGTAGAAAAAGGACGATCTTCGTGGGCCTAAGGGAGAATTTCATCATCACTGAAATGGTAAGGAAATGCAAGTGCCTAGCTTAACCAGTGCCTGCATGCCTGTTGAGACTCTACTAGACCAGCGGTGGCAGCACTTCAAAAGCACTGACAGCTGTTACCTGAAGCTGTTTGCACCCAGCCTTGGGACATGAGGCACTATCACATGGCCATAGGCAGAAAAACCATGCCTCACTGCTTCACTGGGGACTAGTGGATGTTTTTCTCAGTTCTGACCTGCATTGGTCTCTGTTTCTAATCCATGAGATAGGAAAAATCTACCACACTTTTAGAGCCTGACATCCTAAATGCCACCAGCCCTTCAGCATCCTGTAGGTAGGATAGTGTTGCTGTCATGAAAATCATTAGTGGAAAATTAGCAATGGCTTATTTTTGCTGTTTTACAGTGTGCAACAAAAAAGGCTCAAACCCACAAACGCTGTGAGAAGGACTCTAAGAAGCACCTGAAGAAAAGCCAGTTCATGGAATAATGTAAAAAGTCTAGCAAAAATGTTATGTGGTCTTCTAATAAGACTCTTAGTCTGCACCAGCAGCCTGAATTGTCTTTGCACAAGCCAGTGTGACTGAGGTTTTGAGGTTGAGACCTTGCAATATTGTAATCCTAGACTATATTCAAAAATGTCATTTTTGTTGTTGAAACATTTCAACATTTTGTCCGTACTTAGTCTGTACTTAGACACTCCTGGGTTCAAGTCCAGAGCAGAACACCCTGTAGGAGGTATTAGACCTTTCCTATCTTGGGTATCCATTTTGCCTTCTAGCACCTTCTTGTCTCCTCCAGTCCTACTCAGCCTCTACTGCATTACTGCTAAGCCCACAAGTGGAATAAACCTGAGCTAATTCTACCTTAATTTAATTACTCAGCATTGTTAGATGGCTCTATCACCTGACCATTATTCATAGTTTTAGGATCGCTGAAAGAATTAGACAAAGAACATGAGATGATGAATTGTTAAATGTCGGTGCTGTCCTAACGCTTCAGAAATAAACTTTCATTCTGCATCCATTTGCTGAAACAGACGTTCACCCCTCATAGGAGCCCTCACTGGTGATGAGAAAATGAGTGCCGTGAAGCGTAGTCTCAATTGCACGTCCTCCTCAATGACAACGCTTTGTCTGCTGCAGAAAGTGATTGCATGGATTCACATCCATCCCCAAAAATTCAAGAGTTCTTTCACAAAGCAAATCATGGAGAAGAATCATCGCTGGAATGGTTCCTTTCAAAATACCCTAAGTCCATCATTAATAATTAATTTCTACTAAAGGAGGCAAAGAGAACAGTCATATGAGAATCATTTTACTGTCACTAAGAAGATATTCTAAAGTGTTTTTGTTGTTGTTGTTGTTGTTTTGTTAGTCTGTTTTTTAATAAACAGACAAGGAAAAAATAGTGCATTCTTAATCATTTTTGGAGCTCTTTCAGAGCTGATGTCTGAAGTGGCTAAATGCATCAGGAGTATTTCATAGACTGAACTCAACAAAACCTCTGTAGCTCAGTCCTGCTGAAGGTGGTGCCACTGCTTCAGCTCCTGAAGCTTGGCCAAGAGCAGCATGCAGAGAAATTAATGAGGGTCTCTGAGGAAGGAGCAGTATCTGAAAGCATCTGTGGACACCTTCTTCTTTCTGCTCCTCAGGCACAGATCTCTGAATCAGATCAGCTTCATTTTTGAAACCAGAAAAACTGCGTTTGACTTTGAGATGCAGCCCCAGTGTGCTTTTTTGGTCTTACCTGGCCTCTTCGAGTCTCACAATTGTGAAGGTAACTCAAGTGATAAATTTTCAAGTTTAAGGATGCAAAATTCAGGTACTTCAGGAAAAGCTGAAAAAGCAAACAATGAGATTGAGTCAAATGCAGTAGCAGCCTCGTGTATACTGGATTTCATAACACCACTATAGCAACGTCATGGTAATTCCCCTGGATAAATGCTTTGCTTTGCACCAGTGTGAGATAGGGCTTATCCCACAGTAATTTCCCTGACAGATTTCTGAGATAAGCATCCTGATAATAAGCCTCATCTGTTACAGGGTGAGTCCCCTGTAGGGAAATTTGCACCCATGGTGCTTCAGTAAAGCAGACATCCCTAGTGTTATGAGGAGGAATCCATGTTATATAGCAAAAGTGACAACTGCTTGATAGAAACTGAGCTACTGACCACTTACTGTTTCATCAGAGCTGGTGAAGTATGGGCCGTTCAGCTTATTAAGAGCCAAAATGACAGCAACTAGATCTTTGCCGTTCAAAATCGGTGTTGCAAGGATGCTTTTTGTAGTGTAGTCGGTGAGCTCATCAACAAATGGACTGAACTGGGCACACTGTTCAAAGGAGAATTTACAAATTAAGCAATTAACACAACATCTGTAGTCTTAAAGCCAAACCAAAACACAGCCGAGAGAAGCTGCCCAGAGAAAGCTTTGTTCAAACAGTTATTGAGAAAGATAAATGAATTAGAAAATTGGACAACATACAGGTGATAAAGCTAGTACAAAGAGAAACTGGCTGTAGCTTTTGATTTTTCAAAAGTGCAACACATGCACTTTACCGCTTTTTGCAAAGGTCTTGCTGATCAAGAGCTTTAATGTGTTGGACTTTGCCATGAGGAGTCTCCACTAACCATCCTCAGGTGACTGAAACCCTTTATGGAACCTCCTGCACCCCTTCCCCCAGCATTTAATTGACACTGTGAGGTGCATATAACCAGTTTCTATGCTGTGCTGCATAGCCACAGTTTTTAAACCAGTGCTTTCTAGTACAGTCACGAGGAATGCTTACCCCCTCTCAATTTTCTTCTGCTTCACCCTGGCCCCTGAACTGCTGCTGGTTTGCAGACTCCATGGAGCTGTATAGTCATTGGTTCTCTTGAAAAATGTTTTCCGGAGGCTTCCCTCCCCTGTTGGTGTGATCATCATCGGCCTTAGTCTTACATGCACAGTGTCTAGCTGTTACTTCACCTCTCCTTCACGCAGCAGCAGACATGGGAAACTGACCTATCACCACTGTATGTGATGGTGGTTTTTGGCTGATACTGGAAACCAGATTAAAAAAATGTGGTAGTGACTTTAGCATGAACCTCGATGGCACTGGGCCTTTGTTCATGGGATGGAAGGCAGGTTATCCCAGGGATACAAAACTGGCACCAGTGACACATGGTTCCTGGCACTCTCTTCCTGCCCCAGGAGCGTCTTGGTCATGATTTCAAGGTGCAGATAGTACCGGCACGGTTTGGCTGCCCTTGAGGGAACCGCCATTCAAACCACCAGGAGAGTGCTAGATCATGCTGTAGGAGCAGTTTAAAGTGAACCCAACCAGTAGTTGCTTATGCAAATGTCACGGTCCCCCTCATGCCAAAAGAAAACGAAGCACAGAAAGGGTAATGTGGGGCAGGCAGATAGCCCAATGTCCCGCACAGTGCCTTATTGACATCCTCTTCCTCACCTGCTGACAGGGAGGGTAGGGTTGGCCTTGCTGACCCACGATCATCTCCCTGTTGTGCTGAACATCTTGTCAGCTACAATTCCTTTTATTTGAAGAATAAAAAGCCCAGAGCTTTGACTCCTCAGACCACACTAGGGAGGCTGCACCTGAAAGAATAACCACTCCCTAGTGCCCCTTCTCCCCATATATCCCCCACTGGTGGCCTTCCCTGCCAACTAGGGCAGACTAAGCATTTAATTATCTGTGTTGCCTTAAGAATAATTGATGTAAGAATAGCGACACCTGAAAGAACTAGAGTTGGAGTGCAGCACTTGGCTGACAGCTCTGAAATCCTTCCTTATTCTTGGAGAAATGCCTGAAGAGAGAGCCTTAAAAATTCTAAGTTATACACTGATGCAAATTTTGCAAAAGAGTGGCTAAAAAAACAATTCAATATCTTAGCATATTTCATGGAGGGCAACAAATATATTGCTGAAGCTTTTGGATATGCTCATCATGAGCAACAAATGGATGGATAAACAGATGGTCTCTTTGTAACTAGCAAACAATAGATTGAGTAATCCCAAATGCCATATTTGGGTCACATGGATTTTAGTTTTATACCTATGATTAGAACAAGCGGATTGTAATTGCTGCCATTCAGATTTACATGATTCAAAGTATGAGTATGAGGGGTAAATACTGTCATGAAAGCATAAGAATAAAACATGAAAATTCCTTGGATCCCTCCTGGTGTGCAGCATCTGCTGAAAGAGTGATTTTCAGTCTAAGTATGCCTCTTGAAGACCAGCCATACTCAGGTTGCAGTTAACTCACCTGCTCCAAGGTCCACACCCTTTGCTTGATAAAAATGCTTCTAAAGGTCCTTGGCCCAAACTGCATCAGACAACAAACACTTCCAAATGTCATGAGTGTTGGAAACCCCTTTATGGAGGTTTTCTCTCTGACTGTTACTTGTGGAAGGAAGGTAAATGGGTGTGGAAAACTCTAGGTGTGTTCAGTACAGATCTGACTGTACCTCACTCTCTCTTCTCTGCTGAGAGAGTGAAAATCACTAGAAGTGATTTTTTTTTTTTTTTTTTTTTAATGAGATAGGTAAGATGTGACAGAGCACGTGTTTGCAGGCATTAATGTCCAGTGTAATTGAATGTGCTTAGCTTCACCTTGCTCCATAAGTGAAATTGGAAGCAACTTACACACTGTCTACTGATGCTTTGGTTTCCACTGTACAGCAATTAGAATGAAAGAGGTTTGATCAAGCACCAAGATTCCCTGCTATCTCTTGACCCCTCAGAACAAGTAAGCATGTAAACATTTTGTCTACAGAGTAAATGAATAAATGCCAGACCTACCTCGCTTACATCCTTGATATTCATGGTTTTCTTGGTTTGTGCAACGTAGCCCACAATGCCTATGTCCAACGGATAGACTATCTCGCAGTCTGGGGAGACCAGGCATTCCTCCAGCGTGCTTCCCTCTTGGATGTTGAAAAGCCTTGTTGCCAGTTCAGGTGTGCCGTTTCTCTGCCTGTACATGAAAAGACTACAGCGGTCAGCATGAATAAGGGATCTGATTCTTCTCAAAGTCTTGAAAACAACTTTCTCCATGTTGATGCTTTCTTGCATGTCTTGGATCAACTCAAAAAGTATTTCACTTTCATTGTCATCCCAGGACTCTGTTTTCAGTTTCTTCTCAAAGTACTGCTTGGCAAAAGCAGGGTTTCCATCAAGAAATTTTTCCACGTCGTCTTCACTAATGCTCATTGTGAATGTCCTGGGTCTTGTAACAGGTAGTAGTCCAAGGATGCGATCTATGTGAGGAGCACTCTTATCTCTGATCTAGTTCCTAAATTTTCATAATAGAAGATGTTGCTTCTAGAACGACCAGGGATAAGGTAGCACTGCAAAGAGAGACTGTCATCAAGAAGGTATTCCTTTATACTGCCGGAGGTGAGTCTGTGGGAGGACAGATCTTCTCAACCAAACAGATTAGATGACCTCTACAAAAGCTTTGGGTCAACTTTCTTCTTCTTAATCTAAATGCAAACAAAAACTGAGTATTCACAATATCTTAAAGCACTATACTTTCTCTTGAGAAGCAGAAAACTTACAGAAACAATTATATTGAGGTAGCAGCAACAGAGAAGAGCTGCATCTCCTAACATTGAAATAAGCTCTTTAAAGTCTAATTAAATATATACTGCTTGGACCTAATCCTAGGCTAACAAGGTGAGCATCTTATTATTTCTGCTCTCCCAGCTTCTCTAAGAAACATCTCTCATTGAATGTTAAACGTGTCAATCTTTAAAGCTTAATGAAGTTATTGGTAGAGTACAGCAACTATAAATTATGTTTACTAGCCGTTCCATATTCCTCTGCTGAAGTGGTTAATGGGACTAAAAAGAGTGGGTATTTCCATGCAGATAAGGGAAGTACACATGCACACTCCAGTTGTCCATGCAGACTCAATGTCAAGTCCGTGAGGCTTTTTTGACAGGAAATGAACAGCACTTCTGTTCATGAGGGAAGTGGATAATACCTTCTCATTGGTTAAAATGGGAGGCCTTCCATGCACTGTTTTGGAAGGGGCACTTAGATTCCCCACTATGAATAATTTACCTGCCTTGGAAAATACAAAACCCAGTTCTGGTTTAACATAATTTCAGTGCTGATGTTGACAGGGTTAATTCTACCCAGGCCATCTTGTTTGTCTTCCTGATTTTCCTACCCTGCCACTGCCTTAAGACCTCTACCATGCATTCTGCCAGTTCCTGCACTCAGTTGTATTTCCCTGCCATCTTTTGGGGGAAGAAATACAGAAATCCTCCAAGACTAGGAGGTAGTGTCTTAGAGGGAATAGATGCAGCCCATTACCAAGGTGGACAGAAATGTATCTAATAGCTGTCTTGTGGATAAACAGGACACCTCTTTACTGCTTTGGTAGATAGAACATAGACAAAGCACTTCAGGATGCCCTTAAGAAAGTTTGGGGCCAGCTTTTCGCCTGGAACTGAGGCTTTGAAGTGAGTGATAACTTGCAAAGACTTCACAGGTATAATCTACAGACACTCTTGGTCAAGATTAGCAAAGGAGGCAGTCCAGGATCTCAAGTGTCTGCTAGCAGAATAGAGTGCTGAATGATGTGCTTAGCAACCAACATCAAAAGGGAAAGCTGTCTAATGCCAGAGAAGAGTTGGCTGTGGTTTGTGCCCCTGAGTGTGGTAGAGATTTGTCTGCCTGACTATGCATTTCTTTCTTCTTCAGCTCTCCATGCAAACTGTGCTTCCTGTGTGCAACAGAAAGTTCATGCTGGCCTTTTGAGATTTCGGCTGCCTGCATTCTGACCACAGGCAGCTGTGTTGCACCATCAGAAAAGAGACACAGGAGCTGATCTCTTCATTTAACTGCACTGAAAACACCAGATGCCTTCAAGAGTGTAGGCTTAGGCAGATAGATCCCTGAACCCCTTAAACTATATGCTAGAATTTTCACCTTCATTGACCAGGCCATGCCATAACTCTTACTTGTGTGAGAGGCTTTCCTATGCACACTGCAGTCAGATGTTCTTGTTGAGCCAGGCCACAATCAGCCACAGATCTCCTTGAGCTGATCTTGTCCAAGCAGTAGCAGTGGGCCTGAAAAACCTCTACAGCTGCAGGGTGGTGGACTTGCATCCCTGGTTTTCATCTAGCAGTGGGAACTTCTCCAGTCATGCATGGTCTGGATGCAGTGGTATGAAGCACATCCTTCACAAAAAAAGCACAATGGTCAGAACAGAAACAGTGAGGTAAGTCTGCTCTTTTAGGGCTTCCTCTATTGCATGTTTATCCACTGCTGTAAAGGTTATTCTGTATTTTTATAGGTGCTGTAAGGCACCAATCCTGAACGCTTCAGCCAAGGCTTTTGAGGCAAATGCCACAGAAGCCACTACTCTACAGGGAAACTGAAAAATGTGCCAGGGTCTTCATCAGTGAGAAACAGGGGGAATCATCATCCTAAATTCTCCATGTTGCTGTAAGATAGCAAAGGCTCACTTGCACAAGGAGCAAAGGTCCAGGCTTCCTGCCCAGATGAATGCTGGCACAACTGCAAAGAGTGCACAACAGCCCAAATATGACTGTGGGTGCCTAGAAAAAGGGTAACAAGAGAAGGAGCAGAGGATATATTAGAAATCCATAGGCATGTGGGTCTGGAGCTCGGGAAGAGGGCAGATGGGGAGGACCTTATCTCCCATCAGCAGTGAGGACAGATTAGCTAGATGCTGATCAGTACCTCTCCACCTCTGAAAGAGGAGGTTAGCATCTTCCCCCAGAAGTATGCTAACAGAGTTGTAGGGGAAGGTAGTTAAGAGAAAAATCCTTTCAGAAGATTACAGGCAAAACAGTGGATACTGGAATCAAGATCTAAATATTTTTTATTTATAATCTCTTTTTTTTTTTTTTTTCCCTATTTCCTCTTTCAGTTCCCTGGATTAATGGAGCTGCAGTACCTTGTTGGATCATCTGGTTGAATGTCTTAAGACACCTTTATGCTAGCACGGGAGAGATTTGCTGCAGTAGTTCACATAGCCAGGATTAAAAAAAATAATTGTTTCTCCAGAAACATTAGGTTTCACCATATTGCATTAGATGGTGTGTTCCAGGGGTGCGCATGTTGCCTTCAATGACCACGTTCAATGGAGGGAGGAGGACCACCTCAGCACTAGCATGGTGGGGGTCTGCTCCAGATCTCCAGACTGGAAGAGGATGGAGCCTTTTTGCGAGCAACAGGCACAGAACCCTGTATCAGTGGGGAATTTTAATTGCCTGATATTAGCAGGGAATGCAACAGGTTGTAGGCTGTCCAATGAGGTCTTCCATGTTACAGTAGTTCTCTGGTTACAGAGGGTGGCAGAAAGAGCAGGAGGGAGTTTTCTTTTGACTGGAGTCAAGAGGAAGAACTATTGGAGAACTTGAAGGTGGGAGACAGTTTGAGTGAGACCATGAAGTTAGATTCTGAAATTGGAGGAATAGGACATTTTGTTAATCTTGTTGGAAAGAGCATATTACCATATGGTAAGAGTTAATCTTAAGAGATGTGTATAAAAATACCACGAATCAGTAAAAATCTGGAAAGCCAGAAAGGCCAGGATGCAAAATTAGATGAAATTAGGAACACAAAGGACAATGAGCATTTTCTGTTACCATACTGGGAAGAGTAGGAATATCAAGGACAGTGTTGAAGGACTGAAGTGCTTAGAGAGCTACATGAAATAACCTCTGATCTGTCAATGTTCTTCTGTTAAGTTACGGAGGATCTTCTGAGGTTCTGAAGTGCTAGAAAAAGTTAGATGTAGTTATTCTTTTAGTAAAACTGAAAAAAAAAAAAAAAAAAAAAAAAGAGTTTGAAAATATTCCATTAGGATTATTTAAATATAACATCTCAGAAAATACAGGAAAAATATATTTTTTATATATTGTTGTAAATAACTAGGGGAGATAAGTAGTATCCAGTGCGGTTTTGTCAAGAGCAAATTGTGTCCAACCAGCATAAAATTCCTCTATGCCAGAGTAAGAAGTCTAAGGACAGAAGGAAAGTAACAAGTGTCACAGCTCTTGGCTTCAGGAAATGAAATGCAAAATATTCTCTCTTAAGGTGAAGGCTTAGATGAAATACTTTAAAGGTAGTGACAAATCTCTTTGGAAGAAGAGGAGTAATTGCTAGTAGCTCACTAGCAATGAAATGTAAAAACTCGTTCAGTAGGATTCTCTGCAAAGGTTGTCCTACTGTAAAGCATCTCAGTATTTCCACTGATGGGTGGAAAAATGCATATTATATTAGCATATATGCCATGGTCAGGTGTCTGTAAATGTGATTGAGCACCATCTTTAAAATAAATTGCAAACAGGTGTGTACTACAACCCACAGAGGGTGCATGAAAAGCCCTGCTTATGTGGAACAGTCACCTGTTGAATTCAGGGTGGGCAGTGAGCCACTCTCTGAGCTTATCACAGGCTGAACAGATGTGAACACTGATGTGCAGAAGGGGATATGCATCTATTAGAAGGAACCTTCTGTTGTGTGGCACATTTTACCTACTTATACAAAATAGGTAAGTCATCTGGAAGACTGGGAAAATGTGACCTCTGAGTAAAGACTGAGGTTTGTCATGTCTCTTTTGAGTCATCTCTTTTTTAAACAAAACGGTATATATATAAATGTATAAAAGGCTACTGCCAAGGCAGAGGAAACAGCCTGTTCTTCATGGTCATGAAGGACAGGAGAAGATATCAGAGCTGCATTAGAATGGCTTCCACAACAGTGGGAATAGTGAAACACTGAAAGAGATGACTCTCATCTTCTCTTAGATACCTCTAGAAATAGAGATGCCATTCTTTTCCTAATAAACATGCCACAAGTGATGCACACAAAATGATGCCAGCTTGCTGGAAGAGGTATGGACAAGTAACTACTTATAGGTGGAGGGAATCCCATTTTCCTGAGGGCCCAACTTTACTTCTCCATAGCCTCTTAGGACAGCTAGAAGCAAGAAAACCATTCTCTGTGCACCAGGAAAAACTTCCTTGCAGCAGTGTAAGTCTGCCAGATTGGAGTAATTTTTGTGATTATTCATGATGAAAGCCAGAATCATCCTTCTGCCTTTCAAGGCCCCCACCCAAGTATCAACCTGAGCCCCTCCAGCATTCTGTAAAAGACCAGCTTTGTTTCATCCCATACTATCAGGGAGGGGAAAGGACTGTGTAAGATCACACACAGTCCATTTTGGATTCTGATATCCCAAATGAATGAAGCTTCCTAACACCTGGATTTTGAGGATGGTCTGAAGTTAAGTGTAGCTCTGTGGCCTGACAGTTTTCCTAATCCAGTGGACCTTCCTTGTCCCAGCAGGTCAGTTTTGTGGAAGGAATGTTTCTTTGGGAGCTAACAGCCACTTTCCTGAATTGTTTCAATGCCCAAGAATCAGGCTGTGCATCAGATTATCTCAGTACAGATCTATGCAGCTGGAGTGTGTTCAGGATGCCCTGTGTCTGAACAGAAGGTCCTTTGAGGTTGGTACCATATGGTGTTTTCCATGCTTCATTTTTTATGCATAAGCTGACATAACCAGGTTTGGTGACTGTTTTAAGGGGTATACAAATCACTGCATGCACTTTTGGGTTTTGATTTGGGAGCTGAAAAGTTGCAAATGGGGAAACTGTTTGTACTGAATCAAAGCTGACACTCTTTTGGATCTCAACCTGGCAAACTTTTGCACTTTGCTCAGTACAAAACATTCTGTTCAGTGCAGGATAAATGTTTTTGTTTTGAAACATTTATAAGAAAACCAAACAGTATCCAACAGTGACACTCCAGGCTCCAAACACAGAATATTCAAGTTCTTTCCTCCAACTGCAGGGCTGGAAACTAAACAAGGCGATAAGATTTTTAGTGAGGAACAAACAAAGGTCCCCAAGTACTTAAGTTTATAGCCACAGAAGAGGACAAACTGGGGTAGCATTGGTTAAGCTAAGCCAGTGCTGCAGTGTAAATGAAACCAGGTAGGGTTGGCAGGTGGGAATTTAAATCATCAGTGCAAAGGGATGCCAGAGCAACCCCCTTGGAGGAGGATGGACTGATGTACCCAGAATTCAAAGCATGGTTCACAGGCTGCGTGTGTTCTCGAGGCCTTCAGGGAAACCTAGGTGGCACCGTGGCTGGCATAACAATGATAATTGAGGTGGATACAGCCTAAGCTTCCACCTGGATAATGCTGTTTGATTGGGCTTAGGCAGACAATGGAGGATTTTGGAGGAGGATGAGGCTGCTATTTTAGGAAACTTGCACTAGGCTCTCACAGCATAATAATATCTGAGCACGTGTGGTTGCACACATTTGTTTTTAATAGCTTTAAAGGTGAATTGCAGCGTCGGCATAAGACCTCCGCCTTGTTGGGTGTTGGTGGACGTCCTTTGCTAGAAACCCCAAACGTTTAAGTTGCCCTGAGGGCCTGGCTGGTAGCTGGGAAAATGAACTGGGGTCCCTTGGAATAAAATACATCCCCGTTGAACAACTTGTATCTCAGACTCTTGATGGAAAGCTCCAGTTGTGAAGGAAAGCAACCCAGCGGGCATGACGCGAAGCATACTGCTGTTAGGGACATTTGTGGGACTGTGTCCAAAGCAGACGGTACTGATAGTTCCCGTAAAGCAAAAAGGGGTGATGGCAAAAGCTGGGGATGATGGGTCTGAAGACGCTTGTGCCCCTCCTTCATGGGAACAGTGTTTTTCTCCTAACCAAGAGCCTGCAGGGCGGGGAGCTGCGGGTGGCTAATTTGATTAGCCGTTATCCTTTCAGGATGCTGTATTGACAGCTACACTCAAACCTTTCAGGCTCACTCATCCGTTGGCATAACAAGATTGCAGCTTATCTGATTTACCAAGTAATATTCTCATGCCACCTGCTTGTGTCCAAGAATAAGCCTTCCTGCCTCGGGCTCGGCCAGCCCGCTGAGGGTGACGGCCGCGTCCCTCGTCCCTCACCCCTCGCCCCTCTGGCACCACGACCCGCTCCTCGGCCCACAGCACCCCAATTCCCCGGCCCCACGAGGGGATGGCGACCAAAACCTCGGGGCCTCGGGGCTCAGAAGCTTCCCTCCCGGATCCTCCCCGTGCCCTCCGGCACCTTTAGATGGCACTGCAGCACAGCCCTGCCGCCCCGGGGCCCTCAGCGGCCTGCTGGGCCCCGGGGGCGGCCAGCCCGAAACATGGCAAAACGAGACAAAACACAAAATCGAAAAAACAACAGTAAGCCAAAATCAGACAAAGAAACCTCTCTAAGTGCAGAATCTTGCAAAGATTTAAAATGAATGGCAGTATTTATTCATTTTCTCTTTTCCTTGGTAATTGGCTAGTGTTAAGAGGCATGTTATGCCTCAAATACTTCAAAGGGAATAGTCCTGTGTAAGAGGCTGGCCCTTGCACTCCTCCTTGCACTCAAACCCAGCGCTTCTGGGTTTTCAAAACTGGCAGCCCTTCCCTTACACTCCAGCACATCGGTCAGTTTGGGATTTGGCAGCTCTGGATGATGTTTTTTGAGAGAGACCTTTGAGAAAATGCATCTTTGCTATGCTGGAAGACTGGACAGGTGGCCAAGTCTCGAATGTGACTTCTTGTCTTTGTCCTCCTTGTATCCATCACACACATACAACGATTGCCTTCCTCTTAAGGTAAGATGGCTCAATTTTTTTTTTATTTTATTTTTTTTTTTAAAAAAAAGATCATTACAATATAGCAGAGATGGTAATTTCTTTAATGAGACTACATGGGTCTACTATCTTTCAATTGACTAATTTTGTCCAAAGCTCTTTGAACAAATCACTGAAAGTTAAATACAACTACTACTTACTTGGTCAAATGTCCTGTGAAGCTGAAGAACAAAAAAAAAAATTCACTAAACTCTTTGCAAATTCTATTATGTGCACTTTTTTGTGCAGCCACCTTCCCCAAATACTCTGGTTATGAAATTAGTGAAAATGCAATGTTAGAACACATGAAACATTAAGAAGGAACACCAATGTCATGAAGAAGAGCACAGAGGCTCTAAGAAAAACTCAATTTTTGCGGATGTCTGGAGAACAAGAGGGTAGCATCTCAGAGAAGTGAAATGATTGGTGAAAGCATGGCCGCAATGGAAAGAAAAGGCAGAAGATAGGACTGTCTAGCAGAGAAGATATGGAGAAGTGATTCTAAAATTAAGAGTAAAGAAAGAACAAAGAAGATGACAAAGTAACAAGGAAGAAAAAAATGGGCTAATGAACCAATAAAAGCTGGGGAAACAGCCAAGGACTGAAACTTAAGACAGAATATGTAGAGCACAGAGCGTACAGTGACTAAAAAGAGTGTTAAAAAGCCAGGAGGGCCATGGGTAAAAGCTGTCAGAAAATGGCTACCCGTGCTTCTGGCATCACCTGTTCAGAGAAATCCCTGGGCCTGTCACCCGCGGAGATCTGGGGGAAGAAGGTGCTTGCTGCATGCCGAGGGGGCTGTCAGGAAGAGGAAAATCAAGGCTGCAGGGGTCCCACAGGGAGTGTTTCAGAGTTTGCTTTTGGCTGCTCTGATGGCAGCAGGTGATGCCATGCAATTCTCACCACAACAGCTCCAGGAAAACTATACCAGGCTGGGGAGGTGCTCAGAGAATTATAAGTTCCAGTGAATTTAGAAAGAGGCTGATGGCGTACTGAGATAATGAAGATGGTAGCAGCTCATGGACAGAGCTTTCCAGGATGATATGATGGTGCTGGGCACTGGCACACACTCACAGAAAATGGCTTTACTTTCACTTCATCCCCTACTCCTTCTCTTCTTGCAGCCAAGGAATGTTTAATGTTCGCTTCTCTGCAGGCTGAGGAATGCTTAATATTTGCTTCCTGCAGCAGAGGTTGATGCAGTGATAATAATAGTATTTTGAGTGGGCATTTGTAACCATTTCTTTGAAGCAGTACTGCAATTCCCAGTGTTTTCTTCTTGTTGCTCAGTCTGAAGTGGACGTAAACATGGTCTTTGGGTCAAGTGCATTCAAGCTGCAAGTGTACAGAGTTGGTAACATGTTGGGACACTGAGAGTTGACTGGAACTTTCAGACCTCTCTGTAAAATAAATCAATTTGTTACTTCAGTGCCCCCAGCTGACAAGAAGCATGCCAAGGTGAGAATATTGAAGTTTTCTACCCATGAAAGATTTACCCTGTCTCAGTTCTTGCAGATTCAAATAAAATCATCTGCTTAAATTATAAAACAAACAAACAAACAAACAAACAAAAACACAGAAACCCCTCCATAAAAACGGTGTTAGTTTAATCATCTTTGACAGCTTAGGAAAACAAAAGAGAACAAAATCCCCACCACAATTATTTTCCCTTTTCCAAAGCAATATAATGTAGGCCACCCTTTCCTCCCACAGAGGAAGCAGAGAGAGGAAGCTGCAATGCAGGTGTATGTGAAAGCCTTTGGCTCTCTCTAGCTCTGTGACTCACTAAGCCTCATGTTCACAACTGCCCTTTCCTTGCAGCACAGAGAAGTCCTCTGACCTAAACCTTTCCTCCTTAGTCTGCTTCCACCTTCTGTTGCAGGTGGAAACTGTGTCCTTTAATACTTACTAAGGCCAGGTGCCTGACTAATGGTCTTTGGCCGCATGCACATAGAGATTCCCGTGGCTTTGGTAATTTGTGCTTCTGGTTTTAGCTTTTAAATCCATCTTCAGGGCAGGCATGGACATCCTGTCTTATCCAGAACTGCTCAAGCTCTGTGCCAGCAGTATGTCTTTTGTAAAGCACCTTCAGATGCATGCCATGTAAGGAGCTGTAAATACCCTGTTGGAATAATCTGGAGGCAGCACTTGTTGTCTGCAGCATTATAATGTTCTACCCTTAGACTGTGCTTTACAGGCCAGAGCCCATAGATTTATTCCTGCATTTTTGGTGTTAAGCTTCTTCCGTTCAAGAACAGAAGAGAAACTAGACCTAGAATGCTACATGCATATTTTGTACCTTCAAGGACATCCGCATGCCTTCTATGCCTCTCATCTTCAGGAAGCATCCTAGGAATAACTCCAGGGATTAAAGAGGATCCAGTCTGTCACCCAACAGTGCAGTGAGGTGGCAGGCGCTGTCTGCATCAAGGAGACAACCCCTTTCCTCCTGCCTCCCCCCAGGAAAAGAAAAACATCAGGCCATTAACATACCCTAAGATTGTCTTCAAGTGTAAAGACTTTAGGCCCAGACAGCTTAATTCCCCTCCTGTTTGCAGACGCCATCCTCCTCATCCACCCTGAAAGCGCAGTGCTGTAGTGGGTGCCCTCTGTGATCCAGGAGCTGGGACAATGACATAAAAATACAAATGTTGTGGCTTTAAACAGATGTTGCAACTGAAATGGATAAATCTGCCAACATATGCAAATAGCCCAGTTCAGTAGTAGTAAATGTAGACATGCTATGGTGAAAAGAATGTCTAGTAGCAAATGATAGGTATAATAGAAAATAAAAGAAAAATAATAAAGTATGTATCAACTTCTTTACTTGATGGTCAAAAATGTCTTCTTCATTGGGTTTTTGCTCTGGGCATGGATGGTCTCTTGGTTCTGAGCAGCAAGAGGCCATGAGGGGAACTGTCATGTCTTGGAGTGGAATCCAGCAGCGTTACTGATCAAGCTGCCACCATCTTCCACACAGCTGCAAAGAAAACAGGTGATGGCACGAAAACTGCTCTGCTCCTTTGGTCAGCAGATCCCTGCATGTTCACATCCCACTTCAGGAGAGATTTAGCCACCTCTGTATTCACTCTGTGCTGCCAAGGCTGAGGGGCTTGGGATGGAGGCTGTAACTTTTTTGACAGAGGCCAAGCCCTCCACATTGTCCCTGATGAAACCACCACTGAGACTGCCCTCTTAAAGCATGGGAAAATATAAAGTGGCAAGGCAGTGCGATTAGAGGGAAGAACAAGGCAATGATCACGTTGAATACAACACTAACTGCAATGCAGCCTTGGAAAGGAAGTACACAAACAGTTGGGTCTCATCTGCCTGCTAGCAGCAGGTCTAAGAGAGATGGCCCCTCCAAGGTCACGGGAAGTTTGCGCTAGCTGCAAGGAAAAAGCAAATGTCCCCATATGGCTTTAAAATTCAAGTTACACCATTTTGGTGAGTGGTGTGTTAGGAATGGTGGTGGGGCATAATGCCTTCCCTTCATCCCTTTCAGCCCAGAAATGCAGAGCAAGGGGGACAGGCAGGATGGAGGAGGACAGCCCCAGGGCCAAGCACCCATTGCAGCAGGAGAGCTGAGACTCCTTGGCTCCTCTGCGCCCTCTGTTCTTGCTTGCCAGCCAGGGGGATGTGTGATTCTGTCTCTGCCTGGGCTGTGTCATGTGCACAGCAGCAAACAAGCCCCTGGTCTATAAAATACCAGTCAATATGTTTAGCAAGAATGTCATTATCGTACTCCAGAAGGGAAAGGTGCCTTTCAGTTTATGTCATTTAAAGCAGTGAGGTATTTAAATGGCGCCTAGAGTCATAAGGGCAGAGATTTATGCTGCTTTTTTATCTAAAGATGCAACACACCCAAGAACATTACCCTTGAATCACAGAGGAACAAACTTCAAGTGATTTTCCCGTCATCAATATTGCACCACTGTTTTTGTAGGAAAAGATCAGCATTTCTGAGCAGAAGTCACGGAAACTGAGAAGTCCCCAGCCAACGGCCTTCGCGTGTTCTGCTGCCACAGGGAAGCCTTGTTTCTCCTGCCTCCTGCCTGGGTGAGGCAGTAGGGCAGACTGTCGCTGCCCTCTCAGGCCTTGACAGGCCTGGGGTGGGGATATAGGTCCTCCAGTGATGCGGACAGAGGTGTGTGACACCCAGCAGGAAGTCCCGAATCTGTAACAGCATGAACTGGAGCTGAAGCTACAGCAGGAAATCCTCACGACTTACAGTGCAAAAACCACCACTGTATCTGTCAAGGCAACTCAAAATGCACCTGCACAGAGTTGTTCTCCAGCATGTTGTTGGTAAGCAAGCCCACAACTCGATTGCCTGCTGGACAGCCGGGAACTTGAGGCCTGATGCAGAAGGCTATTTAGAGATTTCAGACTGTGCCATCGGCTGCTGAGCTAGCACATGTTGCTAAATCTGAGCCAGCAGTGCAATTGCAGTAATTCCCAGAGCAGTTTACCCAATGCTTATTCCAATAATAAGGTGTAAGAAGGGGGGCTGCTAGGGATAGGAAAACCCAAACTGCTGCTTCTGTATTTCATAGGACAGGGCAGAAGATGACAATAATCGTCTTACCTGCACTCCAGTTTTACGGCAGGCATTTCAAACTACCATCTACTCTTAGGCTGAGTCCAGTAGGCTGGACACGGGTTTTACTTGGTCTGAGCACCTCTTATGCATAACAAACAAACAAGCAAACAGCTCGTTTTGGTGAGCAGGCCTGGAACAGGCTCTTGGATATCTTCACTGATAACCAGACCCTCCAGTGTACCTCTGTTTTTATAAGATCCCTCTCATGTTACATCAGATCTAACAGGCCTGGGAGTATACTTAGATGCTTTTCCCCTCTTACTTTTATGCTTGTATGCCAAGCATGAACTAGCATAATACTGTAAAAATGAAGTTCATTTTGATTTTGTTTCCTTCTTTCTCCAAACAGCAAATAATGGAGTGACAGATGTTGTGGTCACCAACCAAAACCTTGTGCTGTCATTAGCTATTATTAGCATGTCTATAATCCCCAAGGGATTAAGTGGTCACCTAAGCATGGCTTCAAGTGTCACCTATGTCTCACGGGGACATAAACTAATCTGTTTTGTTGGAAACAGATGAAGTGATAAGTGTTTTAAAGCCCTTCTAATTTACAGAAAATGCTGTAGTTCATTCTATCTCAAGTCACCACTTTGGGGTGGACAAGAACAGTTCTGCACTCAGATGTTTCAGGGTAAGTTCCTCTGAAAAGCTGGTGGAGACCCAGCTGCCTCTTAAAGCAGTTCAAGAACCTGCTCCTCCTGTCACCCTGTTAGTGGCCAAGCATTTAAAGCATTCTTCTTTCCACTCCTAAATGCAGCAAGCGCTGCTGGTGAACAAGATGCAAAGACAAGGAGAGTGTCCCAGGGAAACTGAGGTCGGGCGGCACAGCGTGTGCACCAGGCCGCAGGTAATGAGCTGTGCCTGAACTATCGGTGCTGGTTACCTTCACACTCGGTGCTGGAGGCTGCCAGCCCTGTGCAATCCCTTCAGGGACCCCGCTGATCCCCGGGGCACAGTACATATGGCGAGCGGACAGCTGAAGCTGAAGGATTAGTTCGGCAAACGGCCATTTGGCATCTTTCTAGAAAAACAGGCCAAGGGTCCAGGCAGGACAAGGTAGATCCACATCGCCCAGGTCATGAGGCGCCCTGTGCCTTGCTGCAGCAGCTAGGCATGTGTCATCTCCCCACATCTCCAGGTCCCGGTGTCCCTGGATAAACCAAGACACAAACAACCAAAGGGAGAAGATGGGGCTGTTGTTCACACAGCTGACCACCCCCAAGTGCTCCATCAGCTCTCCCCTTCCCACCAGTGCTGAGGAGCAAAGCCCTGTCCTGCTCCTCACCCAGGATCAGGTTTTAGGTACCCACCAGTCTCCAGAGGGTCACTCCCCTGTGAACTTGCACAGGATGCCTTTGAGGCCACAACAATTTCAGCACCACCATGTTCTGCTTCACAGCTCACCACACAGCCTCCCGATCTCATTTTCAGGAGACGATTACCTTTGTCACCATTTTGTGGCAATTGCCTGTAACGACAGGAAATTCTGCAGACGGTATTTTGGTAGCTCCTGCAGACATTTTATGGGCAGCTGCCAATACCCTGCGTGTGCATATCTGGGGGAAGGGATCAATGCAGACCTGGTGGTGGTGTTTGGAGATGTGAAGGTGATGTTCCACCAAGTGCTTCTGCACAAGGTCTTCACCACCCAAGGGCCAGGGTGTACTCCTAGCCGTGGAGTACTCCTCTGCTTTCTCTCCCTGTCACATCACTGGCTATGATTGGCTCCAAAGAGTCAGTTTTGTTTAATCCAGTCCTGTGTTTTTAACAAAAACAAAAAGCAAGCTTCTGCTTTTTATGTAGGATGTGCTTGTGAAGGGTCTGCATGCAAAGCAGCTGCTGAAAGACAATTTCATTCTGCTCACTTGGAAAAACAAGACACTCTCAGACACTCCACCACTCCACCAGACTGCAGATGCAAAGTATCATTGTCTCCATCTAACATGTAAGTGGAAGCTGCACAAAGGCCAAAACAAAGTTTCCCCTGGCAGCTAGCTGGCACTGTCTTTCCTAGTACACACCAGCCACAGGGCTCTGGGCAAGCAGCTGAAAGCAATTTCTGCAACAAGACCAACACATCCCGAAAGCTTTACCCTTACTATCTGTGTCCAGACTGCCGAACAGCACCAGGAGATTCAGAACTCCCAGGGCTTAGTCCACAGGAACTGCGGACTAAGTGAGGATGTCCAAGGCTTCATGGCACCCATCAGCCCAGTGGGAGAAACAGCCACCACTGATGGCAACTCCTGAGTGTCTGAAGTTTTCAATCTCTGTCCAGGTGACCCTGGGTAGGAAGAACACATGGAGAGCCTGTGCAGCTGGGGAAGTCTTTTGATGACTTTGGGAAATGGCAGGCAGTGTTTACTAACACTTTTTTTTTTTTTTCCTAGCCTAGCCATTTCTGCATTTTTTCTTTCCTTTATTCATTTATATTTCCTTATTGCACCCCCATGGAAAGCAACTAGGAAGAGCATCATGGGAAGGAGAGGGCTGTACCATTTATGCCATTTATTTAACTGGAAGTGTTGGCAAGTTGGGAAGAATGTGTATAAAGATGTTTCACTGTATAGATGTACCGGGCATTCCAAGATTTTGAATATGAAGGCAAAAATCTTTATTTTTGCACTTCTTCTGTTTGTTTGGTTGGTTTTTGTCTGTTTTCAGCAGATAATGCATAATGCCTGTCTAGCAGGGATCATCTTCATTTGATGATGCAGATATTGGAAGTGCTAATGATCTATCTGTCCCATGAAAGCAGTTAAATATGAACACATGCCTATGCAGATGGGCATGTATGGTCCATGAGTTTCCGATTAGTGCTCTGTGCTTATTCTCCCAACACGTGTAAGAAGCAGAAACACTTCAATGAGACAAAGGTGTGGTACAATCACATCAGCAAAGTTATTAGCTTTCTGGGCAGCTTTTTCCATTATGTAAAAGCTGTGTTTGTATTAGTATAGCAGTCAGACCCACCAGTGTGAGGATTACAGTTGGTTTTTACATAATGGATTATCCAGATTAAGCGTTTTATTCAGGCACACGAGCAAAAATAACCAATTAGTGACTTTGCAGATTAATTATTTAAAGGCAGCTGGAGGGCAATTGACACAAAACTCTCCTGCTGACTGCAGCCCAAAGACTGGTGCAGAGTAGTCTCGGGGATCTCCAGCACCTCTACCTGACAGGTACGTCTCTCTTCAGCAGAGGTGGGCCAGATTAGCATCTCTTGCGGTAGCAAAGTGTAGCTTGCGTGGCAGCAGCTGGGAACAGAGTAGCTGCTTGGGGTTTGGAAGTCCTGAGTTGGTAGCTCAGCTTGGATGTCGAGGCAAGATTCAGGTAACTGTGTTTTGTTTTTGCATCAGAACAGGTATTCAGGGTCAAGTACTCTGCAAGAGTGTATATGCCCTTTCTTTCCAAAGGCTGGGGAAAAAAAAAAAAATATATATGCTGGGGTATGGATGAAAATGGAATACCCTGGGATGTGAATACAACCATGGCCATCTGGTGGCTGATCAAGCCTCCAGAAACTGAGTATTACTTGTTATGTTTGTAGAAAAAAATGTGTAAGGTTAAATAATACTAAGATGTATTTTGCTAGGAGAAGCCTGGTGTAGTGACAAGAGCTGATCATAAAGAACACAGCTTTGCTAGTTTCTCAGTGACGTGGGCACTCACTATGAAATAGCATCCTTCCAGCCTAGGCTATGCTATGCCAGAACACATCAAAACATTATTATTGTTCTCAATATAAAAAAATAAATTTAAAATTTCTTTCAATTCTTAACAAGCTTACCCAGTGTCTGGCTTGACTTTTAATGTAAACATCTCATAATCTGCTGTGCTACTACTGTCAAGCAAAATTTTATTGCGAAGTAATTGCCACCAAAGCTCCGATTTGTCTGGAGTCAGGCTCCACAATGATCAAGCTTCTCAGGGCAGAAGGTAGTACTCACTACTCAGTGTGGGAGGAAACTAGCTTTAAAATGAGGAGAATGTATCTGTAGCTACAGCATTAACTATCCACATTTACTGCGTGACATAAAGCGCCGCATGTTTGCTTTTGTCTTGCAGAATGAAATACGCACAGTATGTTTTCCTGGCATCGATCCTCTCCACTATCGAATATAGCCTAGCTCAGACCTGCGCAGTGGAGTCTTTCTCTGTGAAGGACAATTTTGATCCAAAAAGGGTAATTATGGTTACTACATATTATAAATAGAGTATATGTAGAGAAACTTCACTGTATGAACTGGTCTTCCAAGTCATGGTTTATGTTAATCTAAAGGGGTTCCTCACCAAGAAGCTAACTTTTTTTGCATGCTGTGTCTCAAACATTGCTTCTACAGTTTGCTCACCTTGCTACTGCTTTACCTCCTGAGCACTGTGGTAAAACTGGCCTCACAGGTCAGGATGTCACACTATTAGACATAATATTCTGCTAGCTGATATTCAGTAGAGATCTTGGTTTTGAGCAGTCACAGAGATGAAACTGTTTAGATCCCTATCAGAGAGACAAAGCCCAGATGGGTACCCTGGGGGACTTGCATCCACTGCAGGCCATTCCTGGGAGTCGCAGCAAGCTGAAAATTTGGCTGGCTGGGTATCCCGTGCACAGGACTTTTGTTTTAAATTTGCCCGTCTCTGAGAAGGAAGTATGGGCTAACCTGGGGCGGGACAGGGCCAGACAGCTATGCCAGTGCTTGTGTTGCTGGCCCCCTACCAGCAACACTTCCAGCTGCAGCCTTTGCCCTGCACAAAATTGGTGTTGCTGGAAACAAGCGCATCTGGAGAGGGTTTTTATAAAATGAAGTTCTTCTGAGGGCTTTGTATTTAGGAATTACGCATGCTGTTTCAGACCTCAGCATGTAACTTGCCAAACAGATTTTGGTACCTTTACTGAAGAGTCAAACTTAACACAGCTAATTTCTGCTTTCCCCAGTATTTCTACGGATAATATTAGCTCTTGAGGGCATTCATGCCTGTCACTGACCTACTTATGTATTCTTTTCATTTTACTAGACATTGCTTTTATATTTTCAGGGAACCAATTTTGTTCTATTATTTTTACTAGGAATTTTCTTCTTAATCTCATTTCATTCCCTCCCAGCTGCTGGTCTCCCCAGCACATCCTTTCCTCTTCATAGCGCACATATCATTTTCTGCTTCACCGGGCAGACCCTTTGAACTGTCCAAAATCAACTTTGGCCCCTGGCAGCCACCGGAGTGGCTCAGGCAGGATGCTAATGCCTCTGTGGCTGCATTTTGGTGTCATCGTTGGCATCTTCCATAGAAAACCCAGGGTTTGAATGGGAACAGAGAACTGGCCTGATTCACGGCAGGTGTTTCAGGGTGGGAGAAGCTTTCAGAGTTGGGTTGCTGTGACAGGCTTGTCTCAAGTGACAGAACAAGTGGATATTGAAATGCAGAGTGTCTAGATCCATTCCTTGGGGTGCAGAGGGAAGGGTTTACCACACCGCATAGCAGGACCTGTGTGGGACATACCTACCCAAACTCAGACTTTCTCCATAGGCCAGGCAATGGGTAGTTAGAAGGGCACAGTGTTTACAGAAATGCTTTTGTGATAATCTTGCTGTGGTGCTTAATCCAGATAGTAATAACCTTCCACTTTAGTATGCAGGGAAATGGTATGCCCTGGCCAAGAAGGATCCAGAAGGCCTTTTCCTTCAGGACAACATCTCTGCTGAATATACCGTTGAGGAAGATGGCACAATGACAGCTTCTTCCAAGGGCCGAGTGAAGCTTTTTGGGTGAGCTTTCTTGACTTCTAGCTCTAGCAGCTGTCATGAGGTACAAGAGGTGGCGATAAGTGCACAACATGACTGGGCTATCTTTGTCAGAAGGGAAAGCTCAGTCAAGCCTGTATTTTTGAGGTTACACTTTTGAGTCTGGGCAGCTTTGATTTCACTGAGAGGTTCAGGGGATGGAAATGAGTATGAGTGAGCATTGCTCTTGCAGAGTTTTCAACACAGTTTTGGATGGACCTCTGAGGAAAACAGTTGGTTAACTCTTGGATACCTCTGCAATTCCTGAACAGACAGATGGAAGGAAGCTTAAGAGTTTCGCTTGTCGGTTATAGTTTCTGTAAGGGATTACAGCGTGCAAAGGGATTAAATACCTTTCTGGGTATGGAAAAGACAATCTGTAGTCTCCAACAGGCTAGCACTACTTCTGTTCTGCATTAACTACCAAAAACTGCCTAACTGCATGAATAATAGGGGAGAGTATGTGGCTGCAAACCTTAGTTTTATTTTATGAGCACAGCACTCCAGGATATTTGAGGCAGGGAAATATTTTTTGATATTTGGGTGGGAAAATTCCTGAAAGGACTCCTCAGGGACCAGGTGGAATCCCAAGGCTGCCAGATATTTGATTTAAAGACAGGGCAAAAAGGAAGCACATCCCTTGTTAGAAAGCAAATGAAGATCCTCCCATTGCTTCACAAACCCAGGTAACGCTTGCCATACCATGCACAGGTGATAGTCAAAGCAAGCAAGTGCCAACAAGGTTCATTAGAGGAAACAAGGAAGACAAGCTCTTCAGGAAGGTATAGGGTCCTCATAATCTGTGTGAAGGCTTTTGACTGGTTTGAACAGCAGAGAGGCTGTGCTTGTTTCTGTGTATGTAACAGGCACCCCTGTGCCAACAGAAGAGGAGGGGGTAAGGAGAGAGCCTCTACCGAGTTCCCAAAGGAGCCCCAAAGCAGATCAGCTCACTCTGCAAGCTGCTGCCAGCAGGGAGTCAAAAAACATCCATCATCCTGCTAGGTGGCTGTCTGCTTGTGCACAAACGGGTGGCTGGAAGCCTGCTGGGCTGCAGGAGGGTCAGAGTCTGTCCCCGGACACATCGCAGTGGCACTGCGGAGGGGAGGGGAGGTGGGAGCTAGGCACTGGCACTGATGGGGATCAAAACCACGCTGTACTTCATGACAAACAGTGACTTTGCATTAACAACATGCCTCAGGCTGTTGCGCTGAGCCTGGCCTGGTGCTTGCCCAGTCCCCAGTGGGGTGCACCCCGCTGGTGGGTTTTGCCTTCAGTCCCCATGATCTCTTTGCAGGTTCTGGGTGATCTGTGCTGACATGGCCGCTCAGTACACTGTGCCGGACCCAACCACTCCAGCGAAAATGTACATGACATACCAGGGCCTGGCGAGCTACCTGTCCAGTGGTGGTGAGTGAACTTCTCCTGCCTCCTCCCTGGGCTGGCCTGTAGCTAACTGCTGCTTGGATCTGTGTGTTTCAGCACATGAGCAGGAAAAACAGTTGAGCTCAGAGTGCACCCGGGCAAGAAACATAGAGGGATTTTTGACACTGAAAACCTGAAGTCCTAGTCCTGCTAATATTATTAACCTAAGAAACAAGGGTGAAAACACACAAAGCAGGTCGGGGAACCACAGGGATGCAGGACACACTGTGTGGAGATCTGCTGGAGGCGGGGGGTGGCTCTAGATGCTTGGGGAGGCTGCCCCTGCCCTGTGCCGAAGTGAGGCCTCTCCCTGCTGGATCGCCCACACCACCTTTGGTCCATTTTGCCCATGGTGACAAACATGCTCTGGTATTTCAGGGGACAACTACTGGGTGATTGACACCGACTATGATAACTACGCCATCACCTATGCCTGCCGCAGCCTAAAGGAGGATGGCTCCTGTGACGATGGCTACTCCCTGATCTTCTCTCGCAACCCCCGTGGCCTGCCCCCTGCCATCCAGCGCATTGTGCGCCAGAAGCAGGAGGAAATCTGCATGTCCGGCCAGTTCCAGCCTGTGCTTCAGTCAGGTACCATGAGCTGCTCCGCACACTCGCTGAAATGGCTGCCTGGGCAGCTTGTAGAGGAGGTGACTGCATTTGCTATAAATGCAGCAGAACAGTAGCAGGCCAAGTTATAATCATTTGGCAACCTTTTAACCTCATATCGATATCTAATAAGAAAATAGCTGCAAAAGCCAAGCCTATGGCAGGGAGAGAGCCTGTTCTGCAGCCTTAAGTTCTCCCCCGTAGGAATCCTGTGTGCTGATGCTAGCACACTACCAAAGGAAGATCAGCTCTTTGTTTCACTGGCAGATAGGTTGGGGTGCAACAGCCTGGTGTTCCTGGACTTGGACATGTTTGGCTTGGCCACCCAAATCACAGCTTCATATAACCCAAATATCTTACTTCAGGTGTCTGCACTGTCCACCAGAAAAAGGAGAGAAAGCTGCCTGCAGAAAGGAGCTCTCCTTAACTCCACCATGATTTGTCCTGGGCTGTCCAAATAGCAGAGAATAGGGACTGTGAGCAGCAGTTCTGGTTCTGTCTGCTGGTGGTAGAAGTCAGCACTTTCTGCACATACATGAAAAACAAAGCACGCCTAGAGCCTATTTTGAGGACACTTTTTCTCTGGAGTTGTGGAAGCTCATCTTCTAGCTCATCTGTCCCTGGTGTAAGCACACAAGTTTCCAGGGCTATGCTGGAGGGAGAAATGTCTCTTCTTGTTGGCAGCTTAGCACCCATACCATTTGTATGCACAAGGCCTTGCCTGGATAAGCCTAAGCCAGGCCAAAAAATCATGGCCATCTGGGACTGGCAAAAGCTTGGACGACAGGCACAGAATAACACAATTTATCCTAATCTTTTACTATGAACCAGCAGTACCTTAGGAATGTGGTAGCTAGTTTCACTTGAGACAAAAAGGACTTTACAGCACTTTGCAAATTTACTTACATGGACTGAAGTTTCCTTTTCTTTCTTTGCAGGGGCCTGCTAAAAGCACTCTTCTGATTCTATCCTTAAGCACAGAAACCAGACCCCTTGGTCTTGAAGTTGCCACTCAGCTAATTAAATAAATTCTAGTGTGTTTTTCTGAAAAACACATGAAAATATTGGGGATTTCGTAAACTCTGTGCAATACAGTATTGGTGTCTGAATTTTCAAGTGGCATTTGTCAATAAACGTTTTTTAAAAACCCCTCTGTGTAACTGCTTTCTGTTGCATGCTGGTGGGGAGCAGGCGGAGTGGGTCTGCCCCCCTGAAAGGCGAGCCAGAAGCCAAGGGTGGCCCCAGTGCAACCCAGGCAGTCTCTCTGCCCTGCACCATGCACACAGCAACACAGCAGCTATGGGGTTCACCTCAGAAGCCCACCCAGTGTGTGAGGGCAGTGAGGCTCAGGGGAGGGCTTAGGGCAGCGCCGAGGCATGCCCGCGATGTGGCTCTAGCCAGAAGCAGCACTGGAGGATGGTTAGAGGCACAGCTACCGGCAACGAGGCTCCCAAGGGACCTGGGCCTGGGCTCAGCTGAGCTGAAGTGGGCTTGTGGCCCATGGGCACAGGGTACCTGGGTGGAGGTCCCAGGTGAGGGACCTTGTGGGTGCCCACAGGGCCATCACATATATCATACTTCTTCCAACAACATTTCTATCCAGATTCTGAAGAAATCCTCTTGATCATCACCGCTGAGTGAGACTGATAAGTGATCCTTGCTGCCTCATAATGTCTTAGGGTTCTTTACGGTAGTTCTGAATACTCTTAAGAGCACTTCTAATTAGACCTTGATTCTAGAATGCAGTAAAACAAAAGATTCCTTTCAGGAGCACTGGGCCATTGCTTTAAATGAGCAGCTACTAAATGGCATAAACTGTAATCTCCTAATCCAGTTTCCAGTACCTGAGAGGTATAGAACTGAAAGATATGGAACAGGCAGGTTTTGTGACTAAGAATTTCATAGATAGAGGGAACCAAAAGAATAATATCTAGAGAGCTCCTTGTGGAAAAAGGGCAACCTGAGTCAGCATTTTTGAGAAAGAGTTTCCACAGCTCGTAGTACAATCAAATTTACTCTGAATGTTTCCTATGAATAAAACTGCCAGACCAGAACACACCTAACACCATGCTGAACCCTGCAGCTTGCCAGTGACACAAGGACACATGGAATACAAAGCTGGGCAGCCCCAGCTCTTGAGGCCTTCATAAGGTATGTGGTAAAAAGTTTATATTGAATGAAGAGCTTCAGAGCATCACACCCCTGAGCAGCATCTGCAACACACAAGATCTTGTCTACAGCAACCAAAGACTATTCCACTGCATTTGTTGGAAGAAGCATATAAAACACTAACTAAAGACTTCCCCAGGGCCAGATACATTATCCTCAGGTTGATGGGAGGTCTCTCAAGCTTGCTTTTCCCAGACAGGACTCCTAAGCCTTTCAGCTAGCTGAAAAACTATGGGATAAAGGTGTTCCTCACTCTTCTGATATAGAATAGCTATCCTGAGTGGAAGCAAGATGTTGAACTACCACATAAAGCTAAGGACAGAAGCAGAAGGGCAGCACACAATGCAAAAGGAAAACCACACAGACTGAGACTATCAAGTGTCAAAAGAATATTAGCCTTTTGTGCTGGACTAAGTGCAAGGTTGGTGAATCGATTGAATGTTCACCACTTGTCCACCTCTCCCGTGAGGAAGTATTGGGGTAGAGTTCTGTGAACTTAGGACTTGGATCACAGCTGATTAGACAACACCAGCCCCTAGGTGAAAGAGCCTGACCTTTGGCCAAGACATTCAGACCAATACTACCAGTCCTAGGGAAGTGGGATTTTAATTGTCTGCAGTTATAGCAGCTGTTTGACCAAGGCAGATAGGAGTTATAGTAAGCCTGATCCAGATGCAGGACCAAGCACATCCTTACTGTGCTAGGTATAGTCAGTCTGTAAGTTAGGCAGCAAAATCCCTCCTCTGTCATGCAAGGTTGTGCCTTCACAGATGCAGAAAGACAATAGTGATTCTAGAGAATACACCACAGAATTATATGTGCCCCAACAACCTGCCTTGTCCTTGGAAGAACTGGGAGAACACATTCCCATCAGGACCACAAGCAGGCCCTCAACATATGATCTGATGAGTTAATAAACAGACCAAAACTAGCTAACTAGCTCAGGTCCATTTCTCTCCATTCACTGCAGGGATCATTAAAGACTAGGTAAGGTGGGGTAGGTAGCAGTGAGTGTATTCTGCTCCAAGCCAGACACACTTCTGTCTGCTGTTTCAGCTGGCTGATAAGAACCAGGATATTATTCCTGATTCTAAGTGTGCATAGATGTCCCAAGTCATACTTCCCATTCTGCACAGATTTCTACTAACAAGAGAAAAGAAAAAGCTGTTTACGAATGAAAAGAGCTGTTGTTTTGTCCTCAGAAAGTCCTTTGGTGCTGGCAGAAAGGCTACGACTGTGCAACAGCAGGAGGGACACTGCAAGGATTCTGTCCTTCACATGCCAGTGCACCTCCTCCCAGCAAGGACACTGCAAGTCCTGAGATCTAATGTTAGGATATCATGCTGTGTTAGACCAGTTTTCCTTTGGGCTTAAAGAAGAGTGTCCCAAGCTGTGATAGCTGAGGCAATCTGTGCATTTAAGGTTCCACTTCAGCCCTGAAACTTTTAATGGTCACGCTCCCTTCATGCTTCATTTCTATATAGGGCTGGAACTTGCATCAGTCAGGCTCTTACACCTTGAGAACTGAGGCTTTAATTCACATGATTAAGTGGTCAACATAAGAGATCTGAGCAGTTTCCAGAATGCAATGACCACATCCTGTTTTTACAGGAGTCATGTCAAATATTAAAAACTGGTCTTACTGTGTAACACAAAACATGGTAACATGTCCAGTACATACACAACTAGACAATATAAAACATGCCTTCAAAAGTGTTTTCCCTTTGTATTCATTTTAACAAATAGTTGCAAAACAATCTCGAAAACTTTTGCTTGTTGAAAAGCAGACAAACAATCTAATTTTGCAGTTGCAGTTAGAGTTTATTGTATTGGTTGGCCAGCAAGAGACATACCTGAGTGCTCTGCAGTCTTGCCTTTGTTCTGGTTGTACAGAACCACCAAGCACCTGCTACTCCCACTTACTGCCAGGCACATCCAGCACTTCTAAAAGCTGAATGTGTGAGGGGAAGCTGATTGCTGCCCCAGTAAAAGAGAAGATGGTAGAGTTGAAGGATTAAACAAGCAATATTGAAAGCTCTCTGAGACAGAATCAGTTGATGGATGGTTATGGCTCAAGTTTCAAGTACTAAGTAGGAAATTTTGTAGGCCTTATATTATAAAAAAGACCAGAGAGGCCCAAAACTTCTTTACGTTGTTGGTTGGAAACAATCTCCAGCTTAGAAATACCAATTTTTCTCTTCTACTGAAGATTTTTATACTTGCTCATTGCTTAAGGTAGTAAATTCATACCAAAGCAGGAAAGAAAACGTAAATAAATCTTGCTGAATATTCAAATCATGTTTCTGAACAGTCAGTGCACCATTTCTGGTCAGCTCCATTTTCCAGGCACATTTGCCATTGCCAGAAAAATACTTGAAAAAAGCACTGTGGCACCCACCCTTTGGCTGATACTTAGTGTAGAAACCCTAGAAAAGGGAGCTATTGACAGATTTTCAAAGTGGCTGGTACTGCAATCCTAGGAGACTAGTTTTTATGTGCATCTACAATATGTTTAAGTCTGCCCTTGCAGATAAAATTTCTTCAAGTAGTGCATGGTCCTTGGTTTGAAAACTACTACTACATTCTGCTAGCCGGTGTGGGAAGCTTGTGAAGCAGAAGAATACACAAATATGACATCCTAACAGGGCTAACTGTCCTCTCAAGCTTCTGTATCCTCCCCTACTTCAGATGCACTGAAATCTCTTAGAGACCAATACTTGATTATTTCTAAGGGTTGTTTTCTGTGTGGTTCCTCTTCATACTGGAAAAACAGTATGTCTTAGCTGCTGCATTTATTTGGCTGTATTTCGTGATCTATCACTTAGATGTAGTTATAACAACTTTAAAATAAATTTTTGCTATCTTCATCTAGGTGGAATTTCTCACTAACTCTTTTTTGAAACTGGGGAAGTTATCAGTTAGGCTCTGGCGTCCTTTTTCTGTTCTACACAAACCTTTACAGGTAAGGAGTTGGCAGATTAGGATGTGACAATCAATCCTTAGTAAAAATTCAGTGAGGTAAGAAGTATTTCATCTGATTTCTGAGACCAACTGCATCTTTTAAGGCCAACTTTCAATATAAGCATACGAACAAGTAACTAGAAAGTAAGGAGCTATAAAGCCTCATCAGATATACACCAACCTTATGTTTCTTTTCTGTGCTGTAAATGTGAACCCATTCAAAGCAGTTTAGCTCTCTCCTACTGTGCAAACTTATTTTTTTTGTCTGTGACCTGAATGTTTCATCAAATATGCAGGCTTTGTTGTTACGCTGGTTAGGTGGCTGATGTCAGCAAAGAGAGCAGTAGGGGAGTTGTTTGTGTGACAAAGTCGCTCCTCTTATGGAAAACACTCCGGCTGTTTTCACTGGCATTATCCTTCCTTCTACAAGCATTTTAAAGGCACAGTTCAAACTGCGCGAGTTGTGAAGCGGGATGAATAAAAAAACATCCCTGCAATTTCAGGGAACTTTGCTGTTACATAAAGTGTTTGGCATTTGCAAGGACAGCCAGAGGTGTTCTGTAGCTCATCTGAGGCAGCGACACACTTGTGCACAAGTTTCGAGAAACACAGAAACTCAAACAGTTTTGATTAGTTTCCCAGCTGGTAGTAGTTAAATGCAAGCATGTGCTGGGGTGTAATATGAAAACACAAAAGGCACTAACTAGAATTCCAACTTTCCTGGTCACCCAAAGCCAAGCCTCAGCTCCCTTACAGTCTAAGCAAGAAACTCCAGAAGGAAAGCATGCTGGGGAGAGTTGTTACCTGAAGGGCTAGGCTAGGTGATAGCAATGGAGTGAAAGATACGTTTTGAGGGCTAGAGCCTTAACCATTAAAAAGCAATGGCTGACAGGTGTGTACAACCACACAGGCCCCTACAGTGCAACCGCGTGACTTGGACAAAAGCACAGAGTGTATGAGGCAATCTGGTCTGGAGACTAGAGCTTCTTGTGTCTCCTTCTGCTTGTGTGATGGGAATAGCTCTGGAATGCAAGTAACAGCCACAAATACAAAAACAGCTGCATGGAAATCCATCTGTGAAAGGGTGAAGAACCTCATGCATCTGAAGACAGGGGATGTGCTCTGAAATAATCCACTGGACCACCATCTATGATTAACTGGTGGGGGAAAAAGAGACCCTTCACTTCATGATCTGGATGTGGCTGTCTGGTTGCTTTGTGCCCTTCCATCACTTTGTTATGTCAAGACAGCCAGGCAGCTGAAACATGCAATTCACTCTCAGACAGGTCCTCCTTGTGCCTTCCCTGCCATCCTCACTCATACAGCACAGCAATGATACAGCTCCCCGCAGCAGCTTAAGGCTTAATAAATCTTTGGTTGTCCTGGGCTTTAGCTCAGTGAAAAATAGAGAATAACAAAAATTTATTTCTGTAATTCTTAGTTAGAAAACCGAATCCCAGTCCCATAATTGTACAAGCTGGGTTGTTAGTTGTGGCTGTTTGATAATCCTGACTTTGATCTCTGAAGAGTTAACGTGGACAGTTGCTTCCAACTTGCATTCCCAACTTGCTTCATCGGGTCCTTTCAATACTCCCTCCTAAGCCTGGGAGGAGTTTACTTTTCTGGGGAGTTGTCATCTGAAGGGAGCATACACCACTCAGTCAACAAACCAGGCACCACTCTTCAGAGTCACTTGAAAGCTTCAACATACTGCACAGGAACGGAGGACAGGCCTGCCTTCCCCCAGTAGTCAATGGCACGCACTTTGTAAAAGCCGGAGACTGAGCTTCCTGCAAATGAAAAGGTTAGAAATGGTCACTGTGAAAGGCTGACACCAGTGGTGCTTGGAGGTAAAATGTAGGTTTGTGGAATGGAGTGGAGAAGCAGTGAATTCAGTCCTGCACCCTACGTAAGTGTGTCTGTACCTGCCTAACTAAAAATAATTATAACTTCCTTAGGACCAAACACTAGCTCTTATTTTTTGTTTGTTTCTTTTTCATTTGCACCCTGTACCTTCTCCTCTCCTCTTACTAGGATTTGTGGGTAGTTACAGGATTGCTTTCCCAGCATTTCCTTTGGAACGAGGCTAGGACATATCTACTAATTTCCTTCTTTCTGACTCACTTGAATTCTGCCTATTATTCTGCCTTTGGGACAGGTTATATGCAGACAGGATCAACAAAGAAGCAGAACAAGAAGTATGCAGGCTGACTGAAAACCCTCTGCTCCGGTGGCAGGACGACTTGCTCCAAAGGTATGTGAGTTGCTGTTCTGCAGCTCTCCTGGTTTTCATCCTTGATCCAGTTCGAAGAACACAGCCTTCACTAGCAGACACTTTAACTTCACAAACTATATACTTTTATTTTCTAATCTATTTAGCTGACTTTTCTCTGTGATTTAGTATTTTATGCTTTAATTTCTTAAGGGAAAAAAGAAGGCTAGAAATAATGAGTAAGATATACGTACCTAGCAATAAAGGTTGCAGAGATGGGGGACTTTTTCAAGCACTCTTTCTTTTTAATTTTTGAAACAAGCAAGTAAATCTGGTAGGTTTCCCAGGTGGGAAGCACTAGATGATAATGAATTCTAATCTCAGAGATTTTCCTTGGCCATGATTTACTGTTCCTCATTACTTGTGCAGCCTTTATGTTGCAGTAATAGCTCTCAATTTTATTATGCGCCCACTGCTAAAGCCTTTCTCAGGCTAAGATGAGCTTATGTTTCTATAAAAAGCTTCTCTGAATTGCAACTTACTAGTATCACTTCGAGGTAAGGTCTGTCAGTGTTTCACACAGCTCTGAGCAGTGCTTATTAGTAAATCTTGTTGGGCAGAATCACATTAAGAATTTGACCACTTATGGTTAAAAAAAACAACCAACCAAACAGACGAGATAACAACAAAGAAAACATCACAGCCTTCTTTCAGCCTTCTTCATCTGGGTATGTCTGCGTTGCATTTAGGCTGTACTTGAGGAGATATTACCACAGTCATGAGGAGTAGCTTTGCCTGCTGACTAAGATGAACCTCGCTTCCCTCTAATGTGAAACCTCTAAAACTTAGGCAGATAGTCAGGTCTAAAAAGAACGCTCTAGGAAACAGCAAAGAGAGGAGTCTCTCCTTGGTTAGGTGTTCAGACAGCTAAAACAAACTGTCCTACAGAAGGACCTCGTCTGTTCTTACAAACTGGGGGCTTCAGTAGCTTAAACCTGTCAAACCATAAACGGGTTTAAGAACAGGGACAGATGATCAGGAGGAGAGCAGAAGTGCAAGCTTCTGCTGCTGCAGCTCAGACCATGATAAATGTATGACAGTCAACCCCTCCAAGAAAGGTGGATGTGACCTCACACTTGCTTGTGTGTTGCCAACTCCTCACGCACTTTAACACCTCCAGACTTGGTGGTGCTAAACAAATGTTATCAAGGCTGCTTTCTCCTACCACCCTACACCAAGAGGACTGTACAAACTGTATTTGCCAGACACTCAGGCTAACTCATGGCCAATATCCGTGGGACTGAGCCCAAACCTCAGCATTGTCTCGCTTTGAGTCAACTACCAGGAGTACAATGCCAGGATCAGCACAATGCCAAGCTCTGATCATGTGGAGCAAGTTTTTTTTTGTTGTTATTCTCATTTTTGCATGCCTCTACACCAGTAACAACAGAGACAAAGGAGCTGCTTTGCCTCCCAGGGAGTTTGCCAGGCCCATGTCAGGGTGACTTTGGTTTCTGTGACAAGAATTTACTTGTAGCAATGTTCATAATAATGTCCTCATGACTATTTTTCAATAAATGTTTGTCCTTGAGAATAAGGATTTCACTAAGAATGTGGTCCTAAAGGAAGGAACATGCTCTTATTTGTGATGGGAATGTATGTCACTAGCAAGTTATGTGTTTTCAGCAGTTACTAAATGGAGTTTCACACATTTATCAGTGGAGCTATTAATGTGACAAATTATGTGATACGTGTGTTTTGGCTTTACCTGGACTGTAGACCCAGAGAGTGAATATTGTGTCTTTGGCATTAATCCGCTGGTAGGCTTTTCCATCTGGTGAGAACTGCACTTCAAATGTCTTTATACATCTAGAAAAGAAAACCAGATTGAGTTGGAAAACACAACTGATAATGCAGTAAACTATCAAATCTTGATCTCAGAAACATTTCAATAAAGGCCAAAAATAGGAAATACTCAGCTGACTCACTGCTATCAAATGCAGGATGGCATGAATTGTCTATATTAGGAGGAATCATAGCTCCAACAGGCCACAGAAGAAAACCGAGTTTAACTTGCAATATGGGGTACTTGTGGCATCACAAACTGGTAAGCATTTTTTACTTCCAGACCAGGGGTTATCAAAGCTGAAGTCTGACTCTAAAATAAGCTATATCAGTGTTTCCTGAGGAACTCTGGATGTATATTGGGCCACTTTGGATGTGTGAGTTTTTGTCAGCTACAAAAACTTTCTATTCCAGTATACCTTGCTGGAGCAAGGAACTGGAGGTTTTCTCTTGCAACCTACAGCCTTATTGATAATTCTGCCTAAGCACCTGTTAGTACAACAGTTTTTATCATGGATCTTCCTGTGTGCTATGCTGAAGGAAAGTCCCTCAAAAATGTCACTGGATGGTGGTAAGCAGCAGGCAGATTCTCTTGCTCAGAAAATAAATTAGCTAGAATTACTCTCTGTAAATACATGGGAGTTCTGCAGTTCATGCAAATGTACTGTAGCATCTCTCAAGGAGCAAGTAGTCACTAACTAGTAAACTTGTTTCACTCTGAAGGACTTGTGGCAACTTAGCAAGTCATGTGTTGGTTATACCAATTTTATTTTAAAAGGCACTTACTTTGAATTTACACAACCATCGTCCCACAACACAACAACCTGTCCTTTTGTGAGAGGGATGAAACGAACACCAGTCACCTGTCCAAAGACAAATGCCTGTATAAGAAAGCTGTACAAACCAATCAGTAAGGTCAGATGTTCTGTCCTCATCCTACCTGAGTTTTTCCTTTGATTCTTTCCATTGAGACTTGGATTATAAAAAAAAAATAATCCTAGCTCTGCAGCTTTGTAGACTACAAGTCTCCAACCTCTAAACCTTGCAGAAGACCTTCAGAGGCTGTGTCCACCTCTATGATCATGGTTATCACTTGGGACTGAACAAGCAGATACAGATATCTAATCTAGGACAGGCATGATTTCACTCCATTTTTAGCTATGAATTATTAACTGGAGAGCTGTTGTCAAGCCTGGTAGCACATGACATAATTTTAAAACAGTAGCTTTATTGCTGCGTTATTATTTTCCTACCATTGGTAAACTTGCTTTTATCTCAGTGATGGCTCCTATCACTTGCTGTGGAATGCTTTATCTTGAATTACGCCTTGGAGAGCCTTCTTATCAAAGGAGAGAACTGTTTATTTATTAAGTGTACTGTGGTACTTTTAATAAATAATAGGCCCAGACGCTTAATGAGATTTGAAGAAGGAAGCGGTTTCTAATTTGGCGAGTCTGTTGGTAGAGCACCACACATACTTGATCAGGAACAGAACTGGGTCTTGCACAGATGTGGATGAGAAAGACTGAGGGAATGGGGAAGTCTTGCTTCAGTGTCAGGATGCCACCTTCAGGAAAAGTGAAGGGTCCTGTTGCCACTGGATCCTGTGGATTCAAAGACAGGCCTTGTGAATAATCTTCCATTAACATTACAGAATGTAATATCTAACTGTTACATCAGTGTAAAATGACTATGTATTTACTTAGGGGCTGTAAAAAAAATCTAGTAGAGTTGCAAATGTGTGCTGATACATGGCTTATAACCATCAAAGTTCTTCAACCTAGCAGACTCTTTTCTGTCTTGGCTGTATTCCATCTCTTCACAAAACGCAGCTTATGTCCATCCCACAAAACAGTAGACCACTAGACCACCAATACTGCCCTTTAGCTGGTTTAAGTAACCTCTCAGACATGCCTTTCAGGCGCTCAGGTCTTTGCTGTAGATCTCCAGTATGCACTGAAGGTTATTGCTAGCCACGATGGCCACTCAGATGAAGTTTCACAAGATGGCCAAAAGGATCTAAAGCCTTTCTGCTGTCTTGCCAAAGGAAAACCCGATGGCTCCTATAGGATCCCATAGGCCTTAGCAATAGGGGTTAATAGTGATTGGGAAGAGATGACACAGTACTACTGTACACCAAAGTCAGAAGGCAATTACTGTCTGTGAGCACTAAGGTGGTAAAGGTGGTCTCCTTTATTTTAACCCATGGGTCTGAATGCTATGAGAGAATGAGCTAAAATTACATGCCACTCACATATTCTCATATACAGTAAGTAATCTGAGCATGTTTTTTCTCAGTGAGGGGGGACACCTGAGAAGTTATTCCTCAGTCCCCTCTGGGGTGAAATCAGAATTGGTGAGGACAAGGGGAAATTGCAGGCCTCCCCAGGTGCCCGTGAGAGGCACAAGGAGGAGAGGCCAAGCGCCTTCTGAACTAGCACTCAGTAGTTTCCACCTCAGAGGGCTGTTTGTTTTCTGTTATTGAGGGGCTTTCCTTTCAACTATCTGCTGAGGCGATGTGACCCTCCTGTAATGCATGCAGGGCCATGTGACTTATTTGGGGCCACTAGCAGAGAAGCTAGTGATCTACATTTAGTCTCTTGCATTAACATGAATGCAAAGCTATCAATTGTCTGTGAGATACACTTCTCTGCACGGCTGCAAGTCCATTTTCAAATGCATAGGAGACACACATGACTGTAAACTAAGGAAAAAAAATAGACTACCTGAGCTGATGCCTTGTCTCTCTATCTGTAATTAACCAATTAACAACCACTTTAGCCTTACAACACTTCAAGCAAATACACGGTCATACCTCAGCATCCCTGATTTGCTGGAACTGCTCTGGGGAGGGAAAGTCAGGGCTTCCTAGTTCCTTCCACTTCAGGTAGGGATTGGTTTGGTTGTTATCCAGGTAATACGTCATATACACTGGCTCTTCAGGAACACAAATGAAAGAAAGTAAACCCTTCATTTGGATTTAGATACGAACAAGAATAAATTTAGCAGAAGGTGCTGACATAACATTCACAAAAGGGATTTCAGCACTTTGGAGCCTGGCTTCCAGTGCAAAGTCATGAGGATATGGCTAGCACTCATGAGGCTCTACAACCCAACCTGTATTTTCCAAGTTCAAATTTTAAGTTATTATGTCCACATCCAGAATTGAGGCCCAATTATTATTTTTTTGCAGAGGTGCTACATGTATTTGTTGGACAACTGCATCAATTGTGTAATAGTGTGGTCATGTTGGCTACCTTGGAGTGATCTTGGTAAGGGAATTTGTTGCCTGGCATTATCCAGCCAAGATAAATAACTTTCTGAAAAGGCAGCATTTGCAGCTGTTGTTAAAGACAGGGGCAAAATGGAAAGAGTTTTTCCTACAAGAGCACCACCATATCTCAGAAAAAAAATGGGAGTGCCCAAAAGATGAGTGAGAAAGTTAGCAAATGAAACTCACTCTTGCCAGGAAAATAAACTCATCAGAAGTTTTTCAGCACATGTTCTGCTTTCATAATCAGTTATGTGAACTGCCTACATGATGTTTGCTTACCTCTAAGTTTGGGGAAGTGGGTGGCATTCACTGTGACAGTGCTGATATTGGATGAAGTCCTGTTATCTTCACTTGAATAAATCAGTAGAGTAGCTTGCCAACTGTCAGAGGGCTGCAGCTCACTTGGGGTGTGCACGGATGCCAGGACACCAACTGTGTCGTTTTCAGTGCTTTTGCCTTCACTGCTCTTTACTTCTGCAAAGATCTGCTTTTCTCCTTTGAAAAAATGTGACAACTCGGTAAGCATAACTGCTAGCCTGTCCAACTTCTGATATAAAAAGGGTCAAAACATAAAGATCTATAGGTTGAGCTGTGTTCTAGCTTTTTTTATCAGCTAGATGTAGCATCAGTCAGGATTATGGGTGGATTTTATTATTGCAGAGTATGCACGTACTACAGCAGGTCTTATGCTTAGCAGTTCAGCTAACAACATCTACATACGTAGCAGCGAATTAGGAGCTCCCTTTAGTAGGTTGCATGTGTCTTACAGCTGTAGGGATTTATTAAAGTCATTTGCAGCCTGAAATGATGGCACATGACGAAGTACCAGTCAACTAAAAGGAGTGGTTGCCACGCAGAATTGGTAAACAAAGCAGTAGATTAAATCAAAGAGATGACAGACTGTCAGGAAGATCCTCCTGAGCTATTAATTTCTCAGAGGAAATGAGAGTTCATTTTTTTAACAACCACAGCTGGGTAGGAGAAATCTGGCTTTTATCAAGAGTGAGATGGCTGACCTAATCTCTGTCATGCGAGAAGCTCCTAGGTAGATGAAGTTACTGATGTGCTCTCCCCTCGGTGATTACCATACCTAGCAGTGACAGCAAGCCCATGACAGTCAGCACTGGTTTCCGCACCATCTGGACATGAGGTGGCTTTGTATTGTTCATCTGGAAACGTGCTGTCAGAGTCCGCTGTGTGAAGTAATGGGGGTAGTAGCTCAAGAAGGCATTGTCATTACTCAGCAGTGTATAGTTGATGGTGTTGTTGGCTTTGGCAATAAGCAGGTTTTGATGCTGGATGATTACCTGCAAAATGATAGAGAAAATGGAACTTCATCATGGAAAAAATCCAAAGAAAACATGGTATCTTTATTTAATTTTTATTTTTAATTTTTACGGTGTATTAGAAAGAGCTGTCACTCTGTCATTTAGAAAAGTGTGAAGAACAAAACTGTTCTTCATACCTTTTGAAGAAACTATTTTTAGATAATACATTAATCACTGGAAAATTTGAAGTATCCACACAGTTTAGGCAATAAAAATTCTCTGAAATGACTACTACTAGTAGTTTGCAAAAATTATTATGTATCCTTGGTGACTGAGCTACAAATGATATTCCTCTCTTTTGAATAATGGATTAGTAATCTCTATTTATCATCTGAAATAAATGTAAATGGTTCTCCAAATCTGGAGTTGCTTTGTACCCATAGACTAGCGTCTGTAAGTTGGTCCTGGATTCCATTCCTCAATGAGGAATTTTATCCTTTTGGTGCTAACAAGAAATACATTCTCTCTCAGTATTGCACTGGTTACAGAGCTGTTCTACAAACAGCCAGAGTTCCCAAGCTCTCTGTTTACCAGATTGTGCCTAGATATCAGAATCAAACACTACTTCAGAAAGCTGACGACAGAGAAGGTCTCATAATTGTGTCCCTGAAGTAAGTGCATTTAATAGAACCAGGCTCCAGCTCCTATCTACTGAAACGTTAATTTTGTGTTGGATAGGTCTTTTTTGTCCCTTCATAACACCATGTCACTATAAACACTGCTGTTTCTCTCACAAACTCCCTACAGTGCAGCCAGTGACTTGCTGCTCTGGAGAAGAATCCTGTGATGCAGCCTAAAGGAGATAAAAGCCTTTGTCCACAGGCAGAGCTGACCACATGTATCCCATTCCTGGGTGACACACATGCTCCCATGTTTGGGAATTACTGCTTTGCACAGGAGTGTTTGGACTCTGGATGCTGTGGAAGGTAGTGGCTCACAAAACAGGCCTGCAGTGGGAACTGTTGCTTTGTATGGGCAAGACCTGAGCTTGCCCAGGGACCAGACTACAGTTCCTGCAAGGGCAAGAAAGCTGACCATTCTCTTCTCCTTCTGCTTTTCTGATCATCAGCAGTATTAGCAGTAATTAATAAGACCATATGTAGAGAATCATTATCCAAAGACAAAGAATGGGCTTATGCTTAGTGCTCAATGGACTTCATAATTATACTTGATGTCCCTTGACAAGATAAACTTGTGAAGAGACTGGGAAATAATCCCACAGAAGTGAGGTGACAACTTGGAGAGAGAATGTGTGGGTATAGTCTTATCAGGTGGATTTAACTGGAAAATTGAATGCAATATCCAACACATGCTCCAACACATGGATGGCTAGTTATCAGTTTTTTTTAGGGCAGATGAAGAAAATTAATACAAAGTAAATAAAGCTGCTGTTAACAAACTGTTCGGGGAAACACCGGCTGTATTTATTAGGCTCTCTAATTTATCTCTATTATTGTGAGTAGTCAGAATAAGAAAAATTAAAAATTGACTGTAAGTCTACTTTTGCAACTGCATTAACACTTTAGGAGACCCAACTGTGACAAGACTGTCAATGAACAGAGTTACCTTTACAACCATAGCTGCATATGTCACATCAGCTCGCCACAGCTGTGGCATGGACCATCCAACCATAGGATCTGCTTCATCATTGTATATGGGAACAGAAGCAAAATTTGGAAACAACTTCTGAATTTGTTCAACTGCTTCCACCTCTTGTTCCAAGATGTAGAGAGAACGCCCACCTCCCTGCAACAATATTTCATGTCTGCTTAGTGGAAGTGAGCAAACAGTAGTAGAGACACAACATGGAGACCTAAACACATTATGAAAATATCTTACTGGAGTCCCTGAGGAGCTGTGGACCACAGAGTATTAGAATCTTACACCTAATCCACTACAGTGCGCGCTGATTGTATGAGCTCCTCCTAAAGCATAACATGGAAAAGATGTGGAGGAGCTGAATCCCCGTGGGCATTAGGCATAGGCCTTTGAGTTGAAGCCTTGCAACTGACCATCTTCAAAGTTTCTTCAGGTAGCTAGTTATGATTCCTGATATAGGTTGCACACTCACCTAGGAATCAATGTCATAAATCAGAATAAAATGTAAGTTGGACTAAACTGATTAAAAATAGCTTTAAACTGAAGTCTTGGACCAACCTTCTTATGAAGAGAGATGTAGTCCAGCCTTACACCAGTCTCCCCTGTGAAGAAGTTGGTTCCATTGTAGCAATGACGCAGAAGACTCCAGCATATGGGTGACTTGGGAAAGGGGTGAAAGGAATCTCCAGGCCCTCCAAATTTTAGCAGAGGACTGGCTGCTCTTAATCCTTCTGAGCAGGCATCATAATAGTTGAGGAACCCTGAAGTCCAAGCAGATAAATGTATCAATGATAATAACTCAAAACAGAATCTTGATCTAAAACTATGGGGAGATACTATAACTCTTTCTATTATTGCATTTATTGGCAGGACCTCACAAGCTGAGTCTACTCTTTCCTAGGCACTGACAACATGAGAAGGCATGAAAACCTCTGCTGCATTCACAAGGTTCTTTCAAAGGTCTTGTGAGGACAGGTTCCCAAAGCATGCATCTATCAGTGAATGGTTTTCCTCTTATTCCACCCTCCATCCTGCTACCTCTAGTAAACTACTTTATAGTATTTTATAACCAATGAACAGCACTTAACAGTGTAACTTCTCTTCTGTTTTCCCTGTTCCGCTAGCCCTGTATTATACTGATGCTCAAGCAGGGATCAGAGTAATCATTGTAGTAAGTAATATGACCTTAGCAAAAAAGATTAGATACACCTTGCACACTCCTTAGCTCTCCTATTTACCTTATTTCTTTGCCCGCATCTCTTCTTTCTCACTGTTTCCCACCCAACATACATACACTTCTCCTATACTACATGAGTACGTACTCCAAAATAAGCTTACCTTCCACTGTCATAGACACATTGTCAAAGTCATGGTGGTCTGGTTCATTCCAAGTTTCAAAATTCCATTTAGCAACATGCTCCAATCCGTATCTATCTGTGTAAGAGGCCTCATTTATCAGTGAACTGAGTGCATGTACAGACAATCCTATCAGTTAGTCATGTGCTACACATTAGGTTATACACCCTGTTATACTGCACTGGTGTGTAAATTACCTATTTTTAATAATTCAGCAAATGCAATTTTGGTGATTTCAAAATGATACTTCATTTTGGATGTAGCAATATGTAAAAAAAATGAAAGAACCACCAACACAAAACTGCAGTGAAGTGATGCAAATAATAGCTTTGTGGGTAGGGCACCCAGCCTATGTGAGACTCTGGCTAAGGGTTCCCCTTTGTTGGAAATATTTGAAAATATTTGAAGCTGTCATGTGGGATGCATTCAGGTTATCATGCCCTAATGCGAGCTGGTGGTTTACAACCATGATAACATAAAGAAGTTAAAACTCATTCCCCAGAGGAAGGCCAAATGTGCTGCCCAGAACACACTGCTCCTTCAGGCTGTTGGACATGGAGCAGCAAAATGGGGCATTTGCCCCATTGGCTGTTCTGGCATGTGTCTTTTCCTGTTTTGTGCTGAAATCCAGTGTCATTAAATTGATCACAAGCCACAGAATTTTTTGAGGTAGTTAGAAAGAATGACAACAGAATAAGTAATAGGACTGTTTCCCTGTTTCCTTTTTTGTTTTTGTTTGTTTGTTTTTGGAACTTACCTATGTATCTCCTGGCCAGAAGTGTAATTAAATTTCTCCATCTTACTGCCTGCTCTTTATGTTCAAAATTTAAAAAATATCCTGATGGATTTCCCATCAATTCGAATCCTGTAATAGACACAAAATATTAGTTTCATTTTTTTGTGTGTGGACAATTTGATTAACTAAGGGGTTATTGCATTATCTGAAGCAACCTTGTTAGTGAAGAAACAGAGATAACAAGCAGCATGATTTAGTGGGCTTTCTTTCCTGTTTCTACATGTCCCCACTGGGAATATTTCAGATTTGAGGTTGCTCACTCTTGTTACTTGTTGATGACAATAGTGATCAATAATAATACTTACAATCACGAACTGAAGGCACAGGGTGAACATCAAACACTGCAGAAATACAGGGGAAACTGTACTTTGAGGACCTGCTTCTCTGGCCCCTTCGAGGCACAAAGTTAATGGGTACAACACTTTCTCCTCTTCAAGAAATCTCAATTTCCAATTGATACATCTCAGAATATTGTTGCAAGCAATGTAAAAGCATTTGTGTTGTCTTAAGTGCCCTAACAATGCTTTTCTTACACTGTTTACATTTACATAGACATAAGGTAAATGCAAGCAGTAAAAAAAAAAAAAAAAAAAAAAAAGAAAAAAAGATCAAAATCAGCTTTGGCAAAGCTCACTAAGAATGGTTCTACCTGATGATTGCACAATATGGTCAAAGAGATGTGGCTAGCACTGGGGGGAGGCAGCTGCTCTTACCTGGAATTAACTTATTTTCCCACAGGAGATCCATAAGGTTATCCAAGGCAGTAAAATTGTAGTGAAGTTTCTCATTCATCACTCTGAAGAATACAGGTGATAAAATGGTCCAATGTAAATATTGTAGCACTTGTTTGCAGACAAGCCAGACGTGGGCTTTCTTTTGGCTCTCAAAATTTACATATAACTAAGTTTCTTGCAACTCCATACACACATGTTCTTGCTCTAAAGGGTGTACACCATAAGCAAGCCATTTTTCTTGTCCAACACATGCTGTTTTCCTATTCCAGCAGCAGCAATAGAATTAATATAATGAGCTTGCTTGTTGGTCTTGAGTGTTTTACAGTCTGTTACGTTCTCTGTCCTCCTCCCAAAGAAAAATTTACTGAGACTGTTGTTGGCTATCCTGCTTTTTCAGTTTTCAATTGATTACCTACTGATAGGCCAGCTGGTTTCCACCTTGTCTCATACGCAGTCTTTCTTAATGCTCTTTTATTTGCAATATACAACACACTTTCCTTAAAAGTGCTCATGGGTTTAAAACCAGTTGAGAAATAGCTCTATGCCTCTCAAAGAATGGGGAATTCATACACAGAGTTGTAATTTGCCTGCAATTGCCTGTAATTTTTACTTTATTGTTAGCATTCACTTACTATTTCTCCTGTACTTCTTGGATCTCTGTCTGCGACGATTTGTATTTTCAACTTGCATCTGTATTTAGAAGTGGAATTCTGCCAGCCACATTTAAATAACTGTATTTTCCATATCTGAATATCCCAACTTGGGATATTCTATGACTCTATGAATTCAAAGACTTAGTAAAAGTCCCATGATGCATTCCTTTGTGTCAGCAATTCTTGCAGGAGTGCAAAAGTCAGCAGTGCAAAATCTGGGTGTGCAACTGCATGGGAACACTGGAGTTCTTTTACCCAGGGGCTGAGAAATGCAATTTGCAATGATCTGTGATACATTTGAAGATATACTTTAAATTCCTGAAAGGTTTTTCACGCATGGCACCCACTGAAAACAAATATAGCGTGATATGTAGGTTGTGTACAGTTTCCCGTAACTTCTGAACGTGTAGCCTGATTTAACTGAAATCTGACAGGGCAGAAAAGATGTTGCAGTATGAAGTACCAACAAGGAATTCAGAATTAACTGTTGTTGACAGTATTCTGTTAAGGTAACTTACTGCCATTTGGCACAAGCCACATCTTTGGGCTGGTGTCCAAATTCTGCTTTGGAATGCCCTGAGCAAAAGGTTTTGTAAGCACCCTTGGAGACTAAGTGCAGCCCTGGTAAGACCCTTAACGAAGATGTTTCGGGTCTTGCCATTATCTGTCAGAGCTGATTTCTCCATCCTTGCCAGAGAAACCTAATTTCCTTGGTACACTGCAGCCTGAGCTCTCCCTCTGCTGCCTTGACCGCTCTGTCCTAGGCACCTTGCCTCTGCTTGGGTCATACACAGGAACTGCAGACGCAATGCCCTGGGTATGACAGAAGGGAGAGAGACAATCAGTTACAGGGATTTTTAACTGATCAGCGCCAGCAAGGCATGCTGAGCACAAAGGCTAGGAAGTGGGAGTAGAACAGTCAACAGAAGTTCTCTTAAATCACTTCTGGGTGCTGTGTAGAGATTCACAAACTTGTTTCTTTCCATGCCCTTAACAGGGAAGAAGGGATTTGAGCCACTTTGACTGAGGGTTCTTCCTCTGTCCTCTCTTGCCAAGGGGAAGTTTCAGTTGAGAACCTGAAAGAGTAAACTTGAAGTTCTCAGAGAAATAAGAAGGGCTACAGAATTGCCTAGTGAATAAAAAAGGGAACTGCGCGATGTAACGAGGAAAAAGTGCCATCAGCAGCTCTGACTGTGATTTAGAGAGCAAAACAGAACAGGAAAAACAAACGTAATCCAAGCCATATCCACTGTACCAACCCCATCTGTGAAATAACCGTGCACATACTCTTAGTCCCAGCATAATCACACTCTCACCAAAGACCTGAAGCTGGCGCATCTCTTTTAAAGTATGTTCTTCCACCATAACAGACATTGTCAAGCCTGCAGCCACAGACAGGCTTGCAGCTCCTGCCGAAGTCAAACAATGCAGATGTGAAAGAAGAAAGTGTCAGATTTACTGTAGTACCCATAAGAGCATTTCAGAAGTTACTGTTGAACTAAAGAATGGCTGTTTAGAGCGAGCCAATTTTTTTCTTTTTTTTTTTTCCTTTTTTTTTTTTTTGGCTTAGGCAGACATTAAAAAAAAAAAGTCTGTCAGTCCCATTCCAAAGTTCAAAGACAAATATTTTGTTGCAAAATGTAGTTCTGTTCCCTCAGATCCATTAACTATTTCCAGTTATACCCTGTGTTCCATTGAAATATTTGCTTACTTGCACACTTACAGTCAGTGAGCATAAGAATGATTAACTCTACTGTCTTGTAAAAACTTAATAACGCCATTCAAATAATAGCAAAGGAACAAATGTCTTTCTGACTCTAGTCTAAGGGCTACACAGTACTACGTGAAAATACACACGTAAACAAGGCCTGCTGTCCTATGCAAGTACACTGAAGAACCCAGCAAATCTACAGTTTTTTCTCCTGCGTCCACTAAGTAAAATATTTAAAACAGAATGCCATTGCCAGCCATGACAGAGGTGGCAGTACATTATTTGCTGTGCTATGTGTGTAGGTGCGTAGATCTTACTTCCTTTGGCTGATCTGCCACCTTATGAGAATATTTTCTTGCTTGCAGATGGATTAGGAAGTATCCTGCTATTATCAAGATATGCAAGTTACAGCCCTTCTTTCTTTCAATACCTGAAATCATTTCTGTCAGAAAAAAATGCATCAGAGGCGCTGCCTTGACACAGCACCAGTCATCAGACCAAGTGTTTGAATAGCTGCATGGGATGATGTTTTCTGGGCTCTTGAAGGTTCTTGTTTGTGTAACCAACGTATCTCCAACTTCAAAAACGTAAAATGACTACTTGACTGATATGATTGCCACTTTCACAGACCTTGTTCTTACCCTTAATTATGTTACTTTTCTGATGTGAAATGGATGTGGTTTTTTTTAATGACCTATATCTGATCACTAGAATTCGGGTTGCAGGGCTGCGTGTCATGAGGCGTCTGTAGGCCATGCTGACTGCCACTTGTGAGGCACAGCAGGGAACTCGTAAGGTGGTATTAAATACAGACATTCTGCATGGTGAACACTGGCTCACGTGTCAGGCTGTAGCCACACATGACAGTAAATACAATTTCAAGACCCTGATGACAAGATCAAAACTGATCAACACAGCTGTAAGAAACTGCAACAAGGCATTTGATTTGACTTGCAATCTTTTACCAATATTCAAACTCTTTTTTTGCCTGCTTCCTTCCTGATACCTCTGCTCTTAAGTCATGGTTTCTGGACAGCTCTTTCTCTATTTATGAACAAGCAGAAGTCTATGGACTCATCATTTCAGCTGAATGCTTGCCAGACGGGGATTGCTCAAGGTTTGCTGTTGGCTGTTTCTGATGTGGAGCAGCCATCACTGCCCTGTCTGTGCCGGGCTTTCAGAAGTTCCTCTACTGTGCTTTTCAGGGAGACTTGCCAGATAAGTCCTTCCTTTTCTACAGTCACAACAAGGAGCTGCACTTAAGCATTTTTACTGGCATCCTGGCAGCAGTGCCGCTGTAAGTCCCAGGCCTGAGGCTGCTATACTCCAGAGCCTGCTCCTGCTGGTGAAGTTTCTTTCCAGCCTCTGTCATGGTCATGGTTCCAGGTCCATTTGTATGTGCTTCTCTTGTGTGTGTCTCGTGTCACAGCTGTGCTATGAACATGAAGAGCAGAGATGAGTAAGGAGGGGGGCCTGCTTACTGCCACGAAGTCTTACTGTTTTCTTTTTTGGAAAGATGGCTTGCTTTGTGGGCCATCCTTTGCTGAGTCAAAGGTTACAGGTCATTGTTAACAGCTTTCTGCAGCCTCTCCACACACTGGAGGAAGGGGGCTAATTATTAAGGTGTCAGCACCTTAGTTCACATGAAGATCTGCTTCAGCTAGCACAGCTGTGGATTCTGCTCCTTAGCCCGCGGCTGTGACTCCCCTCCTGTGCTCAGCAGGTTGCATCTGCCTCTTTTCTGACCTGAGCTGATCCCGCCCGGGGTATAGTAACACACTCTAAAAAACTAACACACACACAGACATTGGACCAAATATCTTATCTACAGAGAAGAAAGCAAGAAAAACACAGGCAGGGAGTGTTTCTATTCCAGGTAATCTTCACTCAAGTATTGAATCTCTGATAACACGTCAAGGTAACTTTATCAAACTTTAATGTAGTGAACGAAATTCCCTGGAAAAGGAAACACTAGCTGACCCCCATCAGTAAACCACAGCCCTGTTTAGGAATTCAAAGGTAGCGTGTGGGGTGACCATCAACAGAGGTCTTCTGCTAAACAGAGCTTTGTCTAGCCTAGAATGGATGTGATCAGGAATCACAGAATCACAGAATCGTCTAGGCTGCAAGAGACCTCCAAGAGTCCACCGAGTCCAGCCTCTGACCTAACACTAACAAGTCCTCCACTAAACCATACTAAGCCCTACATCTAAACGTCTTTTAAAGACCTCCAGGGATGGTGACCCAACCACTTCCCTGGGCAGCCCATTCCAATGCCTAACAACTGTTTCAGTAAGGAAGTTCTTCCTAATATCCAACCTAAAAGTATCTATATACCAGAGTATCTATATGTCAGAGTATCTATATATCAGATTAGTGCCTTTCTCATCCAGACATTCTCACTCAGATCGTGTAGCCTCCCTTAACATTCCTCATGGACACAGTTAACACACAAGTCAGAAGCTAACTTGTTTTCACCAGTGTCTGAGAACAGCAACAGGGCCAGGTATGTCTGTTGCTTCCATGAAACCTCTCTTCCAGCAGATTAGCTGCGGTGGCTGGCAAAAGCCAGCCCCAGGGCAGCAGAGACTGCTTACAGCCTCACTGGGAGCTCCTCGTGAAAAAGACTGCTGGCCAGGTGGTGAATGCAGGCAAAAAACAGGGACAGAAAACTGGCACAAGGTGTTGGCGGAGGTGAGGTGCAAATGACAGCTTAACAGTAAACATAATTTTTCCACAGGGTACTGTCTGACCTCAGAAATGAAAGGTGCACTCCATGAGGGAGCCACCTAAAAAAGCCCCTGACCCATAGGAGGCTTTCTGCATTACCACCTTATTTAGAGATAACTGAAGGTGGAGCCTGAGGTACCAGGCATACCAGGCATCCTGGTGTGGTGTCACCTGAGATAATGATCACAGTATGTAGCAGTGCTCATTTGACAGATGCTTAGCCATGTGCCAGACCATCATCGTGCGGCCTGGTACGCTGGTTCATGCAGGCATACACTTCTCTGGCCAGGGTGCCAGGATGTGGCCTTTGGCTAGGTGACACAGACGCTGTTGTTCCGATGAGTATGTATGCATGGTAATTAATTGCCACCTCTCAAGTGTGAACAACTGTTTTGTTTAGGTGACCAGCATAAGGAGTACCCTTAGATACATTGTCCCAAGGAATTGCTTACTGCCTTTTTGATGTTCCTGATGCCATTTAAAAAGACTATGAATCTTCAGAACAGAAAAAACATACATGATGAGCAAAAAAAAGTGTCCTGTAACCTTGAGAGGAGTTCAGCAGCCAAAGCTGAGTCTTACTTTTTGCAGATGAAAAGAGCGCTGATTCTAGGGAATATTCACTGGAAAGATGTAGGCACAGTCACTGATAAACTCTGTCAGTTCAACCTTTTGCTGCTACCAGCTTCTCCAGAAGGAACCGTCTTCAGAAGTAACAGTCTTACTTCTTCAGCCAGGAAAGCAGTCTGTGAAGTGACAGTGAGTCACATAAGCTGTGGGCACAGCATCTTCAAGATGAAGGTCAAGAGTTCTGGACAGGCTATGTCAGCAAGTTTGTCTTTTCCAAGAGGGCAGCTTGCTCCCCTCCAAGTCCTTCTTACAGCACAAAATAATCCTGCTTCCTTGTTTTTCACTTGACTTTTGGCAGCTATGAGGAGTGAAATGGAGACAGTTTAAAGTTCAGGCTGTTACAAAGACCTTGTTTGCTCCAAAACCACCAACTGTCTACATGAGATTCTTGTTCTGCTAAGTACTTTAAAACCTTCTGACCTTAGAGGCAGGTCCTACGGGACTGTGAGTAGTATGGAAATGATACCCCAGAGTATATGAAGGGCAGAGTATTTCATTAGCACTCACCTTTCCAGAGGCTGCCTTCTCAGCAGTTATTGCTCCAGGTTTCGTCAACATCAACCAAAAAAACTACTAAATTGATACCTCAGGTTTAAGCACAAGATCATTAATGAATAACTACGAAATCAGCAGGCTCCTGGGTTATTAATAAACAACACTCCCCTTCTGAACCCAGTTAGAAGCTGGCAGTATGGTACTCATTCACATCAGAGCTGCTTCTACCATGCTCTTGCTCCACTTGCTCTAGCTTTCTACGGTCATTACAGGTATGGTAGTTGGCCCTCTTCTGTGAAGTCTTTGTATCCCCAAATGACCACGATCACTCGACCTTTTGCAGATTCACAAACACTGTTTCTTCGTCCCTAGCAGTCCCTATGCAAACCACAGCCTGTGCTTTTCACAGGCCTTACAGAACAAAAAGCCTTATTAAGGCAATTTTTCAGAGCTGCAAGATCAAATATTACTAAATAATAATAATATTACTAGCTAAAGAACTGGTGTATTTTATCACTTCCAGTTTTATTTGTTAGCATTAATACCTCTTTTCGTTTGCTTCTCAGTGATATCATTTGTGTAAACAGGGACTGAAAATCTGCCTGCTTTGGTTATGGCACAGCTTCTGCACAGCGGCAGAATGCCAAAGACTTCAGCACATGCTGTGCCTCTCTCTGGGGGCAGAACTGGGCCTGTGCGAAGCATAATTCACTCACCCTGTAGAGTGAATGAGTCAGCCCAGCAGTAAGGGGAGGGAGGATGCATTGCCAAACTACACAGCCAGGCAGCATCCAGCCCTTGCTGATGTCACAGCCCGTCACAGTTAATCCATCCACACAACCAACCAGCACGATGCATGCACAAAATGAAGGACGAGCATGAATCTTTGTATTTTAGGAACAAGCTGGCTTCATACATGCAAAACACAACATTTGCTGATTACTGGAAATCAGTCTCTCTTCTACAATCCAGCCAGGAGCTGTGCATTCAGCTGCATCTTTTTAAATAAAATCAATCAAAACTGAAATTCATTTTTGATTGAATTCATTCTAACTGAATTTCATCTATAGAGCATCTTAATTTCTTTCCTCTTTGAAATCAGCATTATTCGATGTTCACCTTGCAAAGCAACTCACAAAATTTTTGTTACGATCTGGCTAAATCTCACATGCACAGAAGTGCAAGCAAACAATGAATGCTCTCAAGCCGCTGTTAACTGTGGCCTACGATTTTCCATTTCTTACTCAGCCTGCTTTTGTGAGCACAGTCTCAGTCCTTCCTTCAGCAATGTGCGTGTTGGTTAGGGGGGAAGAGAGAGAGGCAGACAAAGCATCAGCAGCTTCCCGTGCCAAGGTGAGTTAGCTTGCTAGGAAAATATTGTTAGTCTGTTGTGTCTGTAACCCCCACCTCCCTCCTCTTAAAACAAATTTAAGATGTAAAAAGAAAAACAGGCTATGAAAGTGTAGAAATGGAGACAACAGTTAAAGGTGTTTTGGTATCCGGCCTCTTCAGACATGTGAACATACCCGATCAGATTATCTAGGCATGGATAATTTGTTATGTTGTGAGATCTTATTGTGATCTCTTGTTGAGATTTGTTGAGCGTACATTCATTTGTGAAGGGAATTAATCAAATAACGATACACAGAATCCAGTAGCAGGAATTGATTTGGGGCTGATTCTTGACTACAGATTTAAAGGCAATTTGATTGGTAGGTTCAGCCACTTTGTAAACCGGGCTGCGAGAGCAGACCCTCCTTTCTGACCGGTTTTGATGTGTGGAGGTGACTTGCTCCTGCATAACACATGACTACAAGTGAAATGTTTACCGTAGTTTTATGCTGTCGTTGCTGATGCCACTATAAACCTGTAAGCAAAATTTTGGGGAGTTGGGTAGGGAGACTAAGTCCATAGTGAATGTTAAAGGACAACTTTGCAAATGCACAAAAAAAAAAAGAGGAATGATGATCAAGTGCTAAAACTAGTTTGAGTCAAGCATGTAACTCCTTTTGGCATTGCCTGGGAAAGCTGTCACTGAACTTCTCCTTCCAAGTGGCAGCTGACTGTTCTCTGTATGTATCCAGCATTCTAACTCAAGCACTCAATGTGATAATGCATCTTCATTGTAGGGAGTCTCTGTGGCACATATCTGACTTACTGGTTTAATTACACAGTACTGATATTGTTACTTCCTCATTTTCACATCTTTATTTTGTCTGAGCTCCTTCTATTATTTTGCCTGTTAGCTTTATATGCAAACAGAGTCCAAAAGTCTGTGAATCCAACTACTGCACAGGACCTGGCTTATTTACTGTTGTGTGTTAGCACAAGGTGTTAGAATGGCTGCACTCCCTGCTGCCAAATATGCAATGAGAACTAAACTCAGCAATGCTCTACATAGGCTGCTCCGTAAATCTTACAAGGACTCAGGCTGCTCATAGGCTGGACTCATATTCTGCAACTGCATCTGAAGTTCTGAACTAACGCAGTGTGCTGCATTTACCAGGTCTTCAGTTTTTGCCATCCTATGGTTCTCAAAATTTGTTTTCACTTGATGAGATCTGTAGGGAGGAACCTGTAATGGGACAACTAGCAAACAGACAAAGAAAAGCAAAAACATGGATGGCACACTGAAGGTGTGAAGATACTCAGCTAGCCTTCTCAGCTGACATACTTCCTTAGTGCCCAGCTGAAGTACAGATGGAACGTGGTGTCTGACTAAGCCCAGCTGGATCTATTCGCAGGACAGATGTACTCTCAGGTGTGTCTTCCTACGTTAATCCTCTTCTGCCCTTGTCTGTATCTCTGATTTGAATATATCACTTATATGCAAAACAAAAAATAGAAAGAATCTTCAATAAGTGATACTGAGTTCATTTCCTTATTAAATGATGACAGCGAAAAGGCACAGTGAGTATGTCATTCTCTGTCTTGCTCTTAATTTTTCAGAGTTTTTGTGATGAGGGGTTTCTGACTACTTCAGAACTGTCAAATAAGCACCATAACCCAATCTGGAAAGAGCAGCCCTTTAAATGGCAGTTGTGTCACCTCCCCGCTTTTGAATGCAAAATATACAAAAATGTCTTTCAATTAAGCAGATAAAACTAATCAATTGAATTTATAGGCAGTTTTCAATGAAATACAAACCTATAGCTCTCTGCAAACTTGAGCTGGTAATTCTATTATGAACCTGGATTTGGCACTACAATTTAGGCAACTGATATATGCCTAAACATGGCAGCAATCGTTCTTCCACTCTTGGTCTTCTTTAGTTTGTGTATAACCCTTCTCTCTTCTTTCTTCCCCCACCCCGAACAACTTCCACTAATATGGAAAATCTCTCCCTTTTCAATATGAAAGTAAATTATCTCGGGCACTTATGAAACATTAAAATTTAGCTCACACTGCAGTAAGAAATGGTCTATTTCCTCTGCACACAGAAAAAAAGATCTTGAATATCCAGGTAAGATTCCACATGAATGCAAGGAACAGTTGAAGAAGCTTTAGTGTTCCTTAGAGACTATCTTTGCGATAGTAAATTTCCCCCAAAGATCTGCAAGTATCACTAGTAAAGGTCACCTTAAACTGATGAATAAGCAGGCTTCAGCTCCACAGTTCTGCCTGCTTAGGGATGAAAATGTCAAAAGAACAGGACACCATGGGACAAAGCTACTAACTCTGACTACTGTGAGCCCTCTGATTATTGAAATTTGGTAATGACACCCTCTAGTCTGGGGTATATCTTTTTCATGGGAGAGATTTCATTGCTTTAGAGAAGATGAATCCTTGGAAAGGCTGGATTTTTTTTGTTGTTGTTTTCAATGAAACGAACAAAATCTTTGAAAGTAATTTTCTGACATTAAGGCAGATTCTTGACAATCATTACTAAGGATAGCAATTCTGGGAACCTGCTGAAAAAAACAACAACACAGTTTGGTTTACTAGACAGACAAGCTCAGGCATTTTATGTTGAAAGGCACCTGAAGGTATGTAAATTCCTCTTAGACATAAGACTTATTAGCCAAGCCTCCTCCATGATGTATATTAATGAAAATCCTTTTTCAGTGGACACATCTACATTAATTACCATGGACAGCTCAACACTGTGTATGTGTAAGGGACGCTACCTTACCTTAATTCCACTTAACACATCAGTGTATTTTATTTTGTTTTACAACAAGTAAGTATACAGATTCCCTGCAAATGTTAAAGTCATGACTGTACTTCTATTTAGTTTCCATACAGTGCAACTGGCTCTATTAAAACAGAATAGCAGAGATGAGTAAGAAGGCAGAGATTAACAGCCCCTGTACCTTAATGATTTTAAGCTTATCTTCTTCTACCTGTAATTACACTATACGGGACAAAGATTTTGTCCAGTGCTACTATTTATTTGTGTTATCTCACTGGAAACACCACTGGAGTAATATAATTGGACAGTCTCAATCTATATTATGACAGAATTTCTAATCTACTCCTTTAGAAAGCTGTGCTCCTGAGGAACTGTGCTACTGTGTGCTGATAAGAAATCTGTTGTGGAACTACCACAGCTACTTCGTGCCTTCGGTAAGTGCTATGCAATTGGTTCTATGTTTGTAGTAGGAAGAATGCATACTAAAGGGTGGTCTTACTCATTTTTATGTAGATACAAGTTTGCAATGATTTTTTTCCTGATTTCAGAATTTCTCCTGCCAGCTGGGACTACAGAAAATTAAAAAACAAACAACAACAAAAAACTAACTAATAACATCTTTCCACTCCCATATACACAGAATTTTCAGCGGCACTGGAGGCTTGCCACAGAGAGAAATAGAGAAGGAATGTTAGGAGTAGCATGTAAGGGCTTTTAAAAGTGCTGAAAAACATGCTCGTGCTTTTCCCAGGTCATGCTGGCGGGAACATGGGGAAAGGGTTTGTGATTTTCCTTTAACAAACTCTATGCTGTTGGAAGGGTTTAGGCACTGGTCCTCGTATTTTCTGTTTGGTGGACACACTGCAGACTTGGTGGCTTTCCTAATGCTGGTGCAAGACCTGAAACTCATCCTGGTATGCTGGTGGTTATGGGCCTTGTATATGAGTAGAGGAAGAGAGCAGAAGCTCATAGAGAGATGTAGAAGGGTTTTCTACACATTGTTCTAAACTAAACTCCTGTTTTATGTTCAGCAGAGAGTCCACCCATTTTCGACATTAGTGTTCCATCCACCTGTTTCTCCCTAATTCTGCTTTTTTAGAGCACTGGAATAACAAAATTATAACTTTGAAAGTGTTGGAGGGCACTGATGAGGACTTTGCAGCAAATGCTTATTTTTAGTGCTCTCATCTTTCATGTAAAATTGCTACTAAATGCCTACAGCCACTCTGATTTTGTATCAGTATCTGCAGATCCGGGCACTTTGCAAATGTTTGTAGTTCCATCAGTAAATCCTGACTCCTGCTACTGTTTCTCTTCAGACATTGAAACCAACATGATACTTCACATTACATCTATGGACTTACAGGCAAATTACTTTGTTTTTTAGCTAACTACATTTGTATGTGTATTCAAAATGCACTCAGTACTTGATTATCATTTGAATGTGGTATAATCTTCTGAAAAACTAAAATAGTTATTTTATGCTATGACTTAAAAAGCTCAAGGAAGTGTTCAAATCAAAGCTCTTTAGAGCAATGCTTCCTTTTTAGTGAAATAGCATTTCAACCTAACACCAGTCTGAACATGTGATTTCCTACCAAAACGACAATTTTAAGTTTAAAAGAGTGGTTTGGACAAAATGCAGGGAAAAAAAAAAAAAAAAAAAAGCAACACAACAGACATTAATTCATCACCGTGCAGTGGGAAGTCTTCGTTCCTGCTTTTCTGGTTTCCCTCACTCAGCTGAGTCACTCCTGTGATGGTACTGTTAATGTATAGTTTCTGAACACAACTGTTTAGTTTCCTCATGCATTCTGGATGACACGACTGACCACCGAGTACACTGAGTCTCTTTTTCTTTGCAGCTGTCCTTGCAGTATTCAGTGAGTTTAAGTGCTGTTTTGGATTATATTTGGTGAACAAAGGGCTATGTCTGGAATATATAACCATTCTGAAGGTCAGCAAACAGGCACTACTTTAGTCAGGCTATTTTCAGTGGTACCCAGTGCCAGGACAAGAGGCAGTGGGCACACACTGGAGGACAGGGGGTTCCCTATGAACACCAGGAAACACTTCTGTGCTGTGCAGGTGGCTGAGCACTGGCACAGGTTGCCCAGAGAGGCTGTGGAGTCTCCTTCATGGAGATCTTCAAAAGCTGCCTGGACCTGGGCAGAAGGCTCTAGGTGGCCCTGCTTGCACAGGGAGGTTTGACCTCTAGAGGTCCCTTCCAACGTCAGCTATTCTGTGAAAACTAAAGGGTTTGGCTAAGCAGCACAAGACATCCAAATGACGAAAACAGTTCAAATATAAGGGAACTGAATGAGTTCTGCAGTTCTAACACCAACCTGATAACAATCAGTAGACTAAGCGGCAAACTAGACAACTTTAAAGACCACGAAGAACACAATTTAGCCCCACCAGGTACATTTGGTCTCATGTTTCCATTTCTGCTTTTAGAAAAACTAAGCTAAAATAAATTGAAGCAACATTGACTTGCTCTGCTCTGTGGATTACACCAAACTTAGTGAAGGAAAATAAATAATAATCTATCGCATTAAAATCAGAATCACAAATGATTCTTCTATCATCATAATATGTTTCCATAAATTGTTCTTTTCAAAACACGACTGGAAGTACTGTTTAGGCACATCACCTGACCAGGTGACCACTGTGGTATAAAGGTAAATTGTATACTAATTAGAGTCCTAAGGGCATTTTAATTCATACAGATATTAATTAGGCTTAAGGGTTTTTGTTTGTTTGTTTTAAATCATTGAATTTATGAACTTCAAACATGCAAAAAGAAGAACAAGGTTACTTAATTTGCACTATGCACTTCTGAGAATTTGATGTTACTGATTTTAGCCCAATAAACAAGCACTTGTAAGATTCCCTGTATGAGTAATTTAGCAGTTCGTTATGCTTTTAGGTATACAATTAGGTAACCAGATGTGAATTGTATGTAACAATGCTGTGAATTTTCCTTCAAGTAAATGAGCCAAAAAAGCCAAATGTATTTTATCTCTTTATAACAACTTTTTTTTTTTTTTTTTTTTTTTTTTTTTTTTCTGAGTGCCATCAGGTGGATTTTGCTTTTAGCCTTTCACTGTTCTTAATCCAGTTAGTATTAGGCATCCGTACATAAGCAAAAAAGTAAGTCAGGCCTACAGGAATGATGAGGAGGGACTCTTCATCATGGTGTGAAGTGATAGGAAAAGGGGTAACGACTGTAACCTATAAGTGGGTAGATTTAGATTACATTTTAGGAGGAAAATCTTTACTCAGAGAGAGGTGAGGCACTGGAACAGGTTGCCCAGAGAAGTTGTGGATGTCCTGTCCCTGGAAGTGTTCAAGGCCAGGCTGGATGGGGCAACCTGGTCTGGTGGGAGGTGTCCCTGCATATGGCAAAGGGTTGGAACTGGGTGATCTTGAAGGTCCCTTCCAACCCAGCCCATTCTGTGATTCTATGGAAAGTTAGACACTTACAGCTGCCTCCAGTAGGGATCAAGTGATAACTCAAACATCCTATATTACTTGTAAGCACCTGATGCTGGGAAAGGTGCTGCTGGACAGAAATGCAGAGAGCCCTCTTCCAAGAAAACAACAACAACAACAAAAAAAAAGTGGGACAAAACCCAAATACCTGGCAGCTTCCAGGACTGCAAAAATGATCATATTGGATATGCTGTTAAAGAAAAAAGAGTAGGCAAGTTTATGTTGGTCCTGAAGTTTATTGCATGCACAACTTAAGTCATTACTGAAGACGATGCCTGGTTCTACGAAATAGGTAGCAAAATGGATGAAAGGACAGATTTGCAAGACTGAGTTTGTTTTAATTTACTTTATTTTCAAGAATAAATACCACAGACCTAGAAAGAAACAAACAGAAGCAATAAAGCCATTTTCTGTTCCATGGTGCACAATGCCAAAGAGACACACAGCCTTCACCATGTGCAAAATTCATTACACAGATTAAGTGCACTACTGCTTCCCCCTTATACGTACACTATATTCTAGAAAATACCTTGGGAATGGCAAATGGACGGGTACTGATTGTTGCTTGTCCAAGGAGTGCTTGACAAGACTTTCTACGGGACAGGGGTAAGAGAGAGGATTTTATTAAGAGTTAAATGAACCTCTTTAGCTACTGGGCTTAGAATGTATCAACTACAGTAAGGAAGTTTGAGTTCTTGGTAACAGCCAGTGCTTTTCAGAATCCATGACATTTAACATCACAGAGGTGAGATATGCTTCTCATTTTGTTCCTTTCTCGTGTTGGAGTTGTGACTTTCCATTTCCTTCATTTCAATGTTTCCTTTTTACCCTTAAAGAACAGCAAACAACCCCTTGTGCTAGGATAAAATACTTTTTTTTGGAACCCGTCCTTCTGTAGACGTGTTTGTGCCCCATGCCTCTGCAACCACTCCCTCTGCTGGCAGGGAAGGAAGAAGCATTTCTGCCTGTACGGCAACACAACCTTTTCCAGATCCTGCACATCCCATCTCAGATTCTTACTGCATGTAAATGTGCCTGTTCTAGCTTGGCTGAGAAACACACACATCTCCTCGTCCTTTAGCTTGTAGCCCAAGACAATTTGCCTGATACGAATTCTGGAAATTCAGTGGCCCAGAACAAGATCAGGAACTGAATGCAGTTCCTGTGAGTCATGGCCTTTTGCCCAGCCTGTTAAGCTACACTGCCTAGTAACCATTAAACATTAATTATCATCTTTGCTGGGAGATGCATAATTATTGGTCATTTGGATAGGTCTCCACCAACAAAGAGCTAAGGGAGCAGGGGGGACTTGGTCATTTATATACCTTAAAAAGAATGAGCAGAAAGACAGTCTATGTCCCATTGACCTGACTACATTTTACAGTCTTTAGTTTACACAGAAATAACAGAGATCTTGTGATCTGAAAGCGCTGACATGTAGGAATGGAACTCTGACCTCCAGCAGTCCTGTCCCCTGCAAAGAACAGAAGAGCACTTATTCCAGCCCATGAAATGCACAAATCTTAGGCAAGACTGCAGGTCAATTCTTGCACCATGAATACGAAAGAATAAAGCTAATGCTATATGGGGATATATAAAGCAGAGCAAATCTCATATAAGAAACTGCTTCAAAGGTCAGAGATGTGCTGGCCTGAACTCAGCATAATTTTTGGATCAGCATTAGTTAATTAATAATCTGATGTATTATTTAAACTCAAATAGTCAGTGAGTGCTGCATATATATCCAAGTTTTCAGAGACGTACAAGTGACAACACACTACCAAGCAGCGAGCTTAAGACTCCCTAACTGCCAATTCCTCCCTTGAAGAATATGTAGTTAATTATTATCATTTATGCAAATAGAGCAAAGCCAGACTGACGACTTTCATTCATTCGAACATGCAAAAACAGAGGTGAACATTCCTGTCACAAAGCTATCCAGGTAAGAGATTTGCCTCCCCTCCCACACCTCTGAACTCAGGATTTGTTTGTTCTTTGCCTGTTTTCCTGTGGCACCTTTGAAAGGTGCCAAACTGCCTCTTTCCAGTTATTTTGCACACTGGTGTTGTTTTGTAAGTTTCGCCATTAGTTTGTGCTTCAAAAATTTTGCTTATAATGTTGCTACTGGGCTGAGGTTTTTAAAACACGTAGCCTTCAACTGGAACAAAAGTAATCTTCCCTACTAACCTGGTCTAAGAGTTTAAAACAAGGCATTTGGCTTGTTTTTATTTGTACTTATAAAGTACTACATGAAGCATATCTGTTTCTCAGGGTTATTATTAAAACTGAACATTTTCAAAGTAACTAAATTGAGAGAGAGAGACAATACGTATTGTCCTTGTTGCTTGTACTAACCCTAAGATAACAGGGAAAGTATCAGGGAAAAAAAAAAAAAAAAAAAAAAAAAAAGAATGATATACCTATTTATTTGTTTTTCTTCAACAGCTTAAAGTGGCTTTGCAGCCATGGAATAGGCATCCAGCAAAAGCAAAAGGCAGCAAACACAGTTTGCTGTTCAGCATTGCAACTGATGACTAAGGTCTTGGAGAGCTGTCTTGAAAGACATTTTAAAAAAAGCAGACTTTCACCTAGGACCAGCAACCTTTCCAAAGCAAGATGTCTGACTTTTAGGAATGTTCTTTGGTCCCACGGAAAATGTTTCTTTGGCGGTCATGCCCTAAGACTCTCCAGCAAAAATAACGTAGTCTTGCCTTCAGGTGCCTGCCTGTATTTGGACCACCACGTTCTGGAACCTCTGAGCAAAAACAGTCCCCAGAGAATTACCTGTGCTCTGATCATTGCCATGGTGATCTGATGGGCCTGCCTTAACAACAGCTGCTGGCTGATTGTGTGGCTGAATTTCTCTTTAGGCCTGCCTATCACCTCTGGGATTGTTACATGTCAGTGGAAGTCTTCTTACTCACTGGGATGCTGGACTGATGGACTGGGCAATATGAATTGAATCAAAGACAACCATGAATGCATATGAAAAGGAGCTTAATTTGCCTTGGAAATATTAGTTTTACAGCTAGAAGTAAAAGTTGAGGTTTCAGTTAGAAATACCTAACTCTAAAAGACTGATTGACTCTCAGAATAACTCCTTAGCACGAGCAGCATTAGTCTGTTAGACTAATCCTCTGGCTTCCCTGACTTATACAGATCAATAAACTGTAATATTTTTTCCTCTTTCAATTTGAGATGAGCATAACATTGAAAAATAAATAGGAAAATGCTTTGAAGCTACATTATTTTGCCCAGATAATCAAACTGAGCCCATCAAGTTTCACTTGATTTTCCTCAAAACACTCCAACATTCTGTCTACAGCCTGAAAGGTTGCTAGGTCAATGCTTCAATTAATGGTTTTGGTTGCTGGCACCTTGCTTAAGTTTGCTTCCAAGTACATTTAGCTCCTGGTGATCTAAAGCTGAAAACACAATTGCTTATGCAAGGCAGAGAAAAAATCATTTCACTTTTTCTGTTTTGTTGCTTGATCTTTTCTAAAACTCACCACATTGACATTTCCAAGTAATTCTGCACAGTAAGATTAATATATCAGATCAAAAGGTACCAAAGTAGTAATATACTGTAAGCAGTTCGGGGGGGGGGTTCTTCAGACTAGTCAAGTCCTGCAGACTAATCGTCTTCACCACATCTATTCAAATCTGTCCAAAAAGCCAATTTCTGGCTTAGTCTTTTGTGTCACCGTAAAGGGTCAGAATGCACTGGGGAAGAGCTTCTGGGTATTTTCCCTTTGAAAAAAAAGTCTGGTTTGCATGCATAGCACTCCTCTCTATACTGAATCTATGCACAGTAAATGAGACTATTAGGATTTTTTTTCAAAACTGGGTTAATGCTCAAAAGCAGAACAGTAATGTATTCATAGCCATTAGAAACCAAGAAAGGTTTCTTGCAGGCAGAAAAGGTTGCTGATATGAAAGGCACGTAAGTAACGTGAACAGTTTAACTCAACACATACAGATGTTTTAAATCAAATGCTTAGCTTACCTGAGGTGTCTCAGTGTTTTTTGTGATTTATGCAACAAAAATGTAATGAAATTTCAGATCATAAATGCAAACCTTGCTCCACCCACATTACTTTTTAGCTGGCTTTTCATAATTTGAACATTGAAAAAACTTCAAGCACTTGGCTCAAACTGTATAAAGCGTTCCATCCCACCTTACACTTGCAGTCACTATTACGGCAAGAAAGGAGTGATGCTAGCACAGAGCTGTGATACACGGTCTGATTTCTGTCCCCAGAATAGCATTTCTGAGATCTCCTTAGCATAGAGGGGCAGGTGTATCCTGCTTTTCCCTCCTATGCTTTTCAGATACAAAGCTTCAGATTTTTTGACGGAGACAAACGGATGCATCAGGACACTTTTTTTTGCTTGTGCTGTTTCACAGAAAACAACTCAGTCAGGAAGAATAGTTACATGTGTCCCAGCAGGGATTGCCTGTTGGGGAATCTGCCAAGAGAATTCCCATTGAACGTGTTGCGATGAATGTTTTCTCCCATGGAGAGAGCTTTAGTCAGTTCTGTAGTATGGTGAAAAGACAGGAAGAAAGATGGGACTAAGGCCAGCTGCAAAATCAGTAGTTTGGCTTGAATGGATCCTTGCTTTCTTTCACCATTTCTCAAGATGAACCAAGTCATTGCATTTAACCTCATCAAATAAGTGGTTCAGGGCTCAAACTGAAAAAAGTATGCTTTCTGCTGATATGCTCATGGACAATGTGAAAAAACTTAGCCTTTAAGAAACCAAACATCAAAATGCAATTAAAAATAACCCAGACTACTTCTCATTGTAACGATATGGATGGCACATTTGTGTGTGCATGTAGCTTTCACCTGTATTGAACAATTGAGGATGTTCCAGTATCAAAGTCAAATACAATGATAGACATGTTCTGTGCTTTACGTTGCTTCATCTGTGTGTTCCTACTAAGAACAGATCTTTTAGCAAGCGATGGGATACTTTCACTTGAATAAAAGGCAAATACCACTTTCTGTAAAGTTCTGAGGTATGAGGAGAAGTTGGAAATGTGTGTTATCCCTGTTCCTACATACCAATGAGCATGGGCAGAGGTGAAAATGAGTCAGCTTGGCAAAACAGTAGAGAAATCTGTTCAATGACAGCCTGAGAGTTCCTGACTATTGCCTGTGTGTTACCACTGTGGCAGGACAGTATTATATATCAGCAGCAGAATCAGCAGGACAGAGTCTACTCATGTGCACAAGAGTGGGCAGATTTGCCCTTCACTCTCCTGTGTTTGGAGGTGGGGTGGCAAGAGCATTGGAAGCTCCCAGCTCTCTGCTAGGCTGCACAAAGGTATGGGCGATAGCAGGGAGCCACAGTGTAATGCCATTTCTTTCTGGTGAAGCAACTAAGTTACTGCTGAGCTACAGGCAACACAGTCTAAAAATTCTTGGTTTACACAGCTGAAAAATGTTTTGCTGGTAACAACGTCCACTCCATTATTTGCTGTGGATTTACTCTGTTGTTCTAAAACATCAATTAAGCTGTAAACATTGACTGCACCTGCCAAAAATGGAAACCAATGTCTCATTGTAGAGCTGTGTGTTTTACAGCTAGCAGGGTCATTTGTCACAGAATTCAGAAAATGTATCTAGAAGAAGAAATGGTTATTTACAGGAAGGAAGCCCTTATTTTCAGGAGGAAAAACAAATGAAGAAAAGGACCTCCGTTCAGCTTTTGTCTGTGTTTTACCTTGAGCACATTCTTTCATCAGAAAGGGTTTTTGACCTTAGGCTAAAATGCATCAGTACTGCTGAAAAGATACATATGTTATCAAATTAGCTTTTTTGTTAGCTTTTAGGACAACTACCATTCTGATCATCCAGCAGCCCAGATATCACACACATTATCCAGTACAGGCCAGACATATTACAAAATTATCACTCATACACAAGAACTCTTAACAGATTTTCTAGAGAAATTATATTCTAATAATCTTATGTATTAAAAATTACTATCCACCCTCAGGATCAAGCTGCACAGATTGTGCATGTGTATTATTATCGTCATTATTTTTAATACAAATTTACTTGTAAATAAATTGCTTGAATTTAGAGAAAGGCAGGCAGCATCTGTACAATTAAATATCTAAGCTTAGAGTACAGAAGCCAAACAAATCTTTTTTATGTAGCCTATCAAAAGCAACCATTGGATATTGAACTGCCCACTAGCTTGTAACTATGTAAAACAAGGCCACTACATTTATTTCTTGGCTGTCTGAATTCATTTGGCTGTAAAGAAGTAGGTGGCATTTGAATAGGACTTGCTGTCCTCAAGTACAAGCCTCTCGTTCTCTGAGCTAATTTAGGTAAGACAGGAAGTGTTTGTTTTTTGCATCTTCAAAAAAAAAAAAAAACTCTTTATTACAGTTTCTTTCATATAGTATTTGGTAAGCTTTAATCATATGCTCTTAAGGGTTTATTTGGTTCTGTAACTTCTCTCTTTTCTCTCACCTTTGCATTCTAACAAAGGCTAGATCCAACATATTTGTGGTCAAGGCACGTCTTGCCTAGCATAAGTCTTAACACATTAGAGTTCAAAGTAAGTTTGACAATACAAGTAAAAATGGCTATCAATCTTTCTAAATAATTACGTTAAAATTATAATTAGTTTTCCTCTATGATGGAAAGAAATGTATACAGTGGGAATTAAAAACCATTTAATGTAATTGGGATGGATAGAAATCTCCTAATACTTTAAAACATATTTACTCTTCTAGGCAGGTCACTAAAAGTTTGGACAATCAGTCCACAAATCTCCAACAAGAATCTCCTTTCTGCCTTTTGCTGTGTTATGATTTACATACCTGAAACATTTAAGCACTCTGTTTCAAGCTGAAGTTAAACTCTGGATGGCCTTAGAAATTACATTATGTCATTTGAAATAATACTTGGGACATTTTTGAAGATTTTTGCAGTAGCTACATATACACACTTAATAATTGTTTTCAATTTGCTGAAAGCATCTGTTAAAATCTAGAAAAAAAATCATAAGGAGGATAGATATCCTAAGGAGATAGAAACTACTTTATAATGAGCTCCTTCCTATTAGGCGTGCCCATGCATTACACGCCTACAGGCTGTTGGCAATGTATTCCTTTATCAATCACAATCCTAGTTGGGCTCATACGCTCATTGAGCTTCCTCACTACACTTTAGTTGAATGTTACAACCACGAACACGTTTAAATACTCTTCCTGAGAACAATAAAAAAGTATGGAGTTTACGCAGGGAAAGATGACTCATGTCACTGCAGTCTAAACTTAATACTAATTGTTAACATCATTAAAATATAACAAAAGAATACTGTGCCAGTGAGTGACTTCAAATTTTACAAAACTGAAGAGTATGGCTTCTGCCTCTAGAAGCTGAAGGAGTTAAAAAACAGCTTCAGCTTTTGGGTTAACACAAGTTTGACATTTTATTGTAATGCCATACCTGGCATCAAAAAGTTTTGCCATCATAGCTATTCAATAAATTTTTCACCAGCTCTCTTAACTGAGATGCACCTCACTATACAGAAGAACTTGTCAAACCCCAGAGTTACACTTTTGCTGGTAGCAGCTTTACAGGTTGTTGTCTATATTGGTGTGTTTTTTTCATGATTTTTTTTTCACACTCTCTTCATAAGCATGCCAGCAAAGATTCTGAACAGGGGTCAAGTCTGAAAATATGGTAATTGCAGTCCTCAAAAATATAAGATTTATATTATCAAAAATAAAAGCATTTCCATTTTCACTGCTGCAGAACTTAGGGGACTTCCACTTCATTATGATGTGCAAGTGAATTCCATTCTGTTACCTGGACATGCTAATTGACAGCTTTTAATAGCAGTGATGTTGTATCTGGAATTCTAAAGACACAAGTAAAGCAAAGTTTTTAGGGGGATGAAATATTTTGCGAAAAGCAGAAGTGCTTTTCGGCAGGAACTCTTCTTTGTTAAAATGAGACAAAACGCCTAATTCTTGCACAATTCAGGTACTGAAATAAGGTGCTTTTGAAAAACCTAAACAGCACTAATTCACATTCTGATCTGCTTAGTTAACGCTGACAATCAGGCTCATGAAGATAAGAAAAGCTATTCATTTAACTAACTGCAGTTGATTCTTTGCTTCTTTTATTAGTAAGTCAAAATACTGAAAATATTTTGGGATACCAGACAGGCCAAGGGCTTTAGCAATGGTGTTAGCATGGTGTTGTAGAGACCCTGACTGTTTATTATGTCAGATGCCGGACCCGGGAAGTTCTTCCTTCCTGGATTCAGCATACTGTTCATAGCATCACATACTCTCTCCTTCCAGGTCAATATGAAGCATTCCTTATCTATCTGTACTAATATATGTGCATCCATTTTTGACCATCTCTCTTTCCACTGTGAACCAGATGACAAGACTTGCCACTTGGCATAATATTTTTGACATTCTTCACCTTCCTGCTCCTTTTTGTATTTTTAAAAACTGTTTAAGGTGGGGCATTTTTATGTGACACAGTTTGGCCTCTCAGTCACATTCCTCCCTACCATCAAATGACATATGAAAGCACTAAGGTAATTTCAACTTAATTTGACAATCAAGCAAAAATGCAGAGGTCTGAGTTAGCTGAAAACAGTTGTGTTCAGAAGGGCAACAGATACCAAAAGCACCTCCATCTGGAGAAGACAAGTTTTCCTATCCTTTACGTATCAGAAAGATGAAATGCTTCATTAGTTCTGCAGCCCACAGAATGAAGTACTTGGCATATGTTATTCCCAGAATAGCAAAGCTAGGAAAACTCTGATTTTAAAACCTGAAAATAGTAATAACGTGTAGCACTCTTCTGAGATGGTGACAGCCTTCATCATGCAGCATGGTCCATAAGTTGCCAAAGCAGTAGTTCTAAGGAGATGTTTGTTAATTAATGAGGCTGCATATCAAAGCAGTCTACCATTCAGCACATTTTTGTTACATAGCAATTAATAATACAAGGCACAACCTCTAAACATCTGTGGTTTGTGCATAATTTTTGCCAAAGACTAAGGATTAGTGCTGCCTAGGAATCTCTGCTTTACGAGTTCTACTACCAAAACCCATCTCCTGTGCACTGAGGACATCTGCAGTGGCATACCACTATATCACGTATGAATTCCACATCAGTGACTACAGATATGCTATTAGAAAGACCATAGCCTACCTCTCTACTGTATGTTTTACTATATGCTTATTTCACACCATCAAGTGCTGCCTCTGATGACAGAAACCTCTATAACGCAGCATCTGGAAGAGCTGTTGTACTACAAGATAACTATTTTAACTCCTCTTTTCCGTAGTAAAACGAACTGGATTCAACCAAAGGCAAACTTAAGGGTTTACAGGAAAGGACTCAATTTGCATATTTCTTAGTGTTATGTGGCTGGTCATTGTAGCCCTGTGTCAGGATGATGCTCCTTAAAAGCTTCCTTAAAAGGTGACAAACTTTCATCATTATGCATCTGTGCTAAAAAACAAAACGAAACAAAAAACTTCACAAGTTGCAACCTAACAGGTATTGTCTTCACACTGCAGGAACAGATACGTGAAATAAACACTGGAAGAATGGAAAGACCACTTGAGGCTACCAGGATGGAAAAAAACACTTCCTGCTTTCTAATGGAAAGAAAGACTCGTGTGAAGACTAGTAGGAAAGAGATTGTGCTAGCCAAGCTGAGGAAGAGCTGCTCCTGCTCTCCAAGGAAACTGAAGAACTTTGTCATGGACTTCCTTCCTGTTTTACGATGGCTTCCCAAGTACCAGTGCAAAGAGTACATTTGGGGGGACGTTATGTCTGGGTTAGTGATTGGGATCATTCTGGTGCCCCAAGCAATTGCGTACTCACTACTGGCAGGTCTGAAGCCCATTTACAGTCTTTACACATCATTCTTTGCCAACATCATCTACTTCTTGATGGGCACATCCCGTCATGTCTCAGTTGGCATTTTCAGCTTGATAAGCTTAATGGTAGGACAAGTTGTGGACCGAGAACTCATCTTGGCTGGGTTTGACTTGAACGATGATGCCCCACCAGTCTTGGGTGACGGCTCCCTGCAGAGTGACAGCCAGTCCAACACAACTGTCTTCAACCTTACCGCGGGGGGGATGAATGCCGAGTGTGGGAAGGAATGCTATGCTATCGGCATTGCTACAGCCTTGACATTTGTGGCTGGAATCTATCAGGTAAGTGGGTGCTGACATCCAGAGGCAAGGTATGAAAGTCCTAAAGCTCTTTTGCATGACCTAGGCTTTGGTTTGACTCTCCTTTGATAAGAGATAGGGCATCTTTTCCCTTGAATGATCATGGACTGTTTTCTCCAGGAAACCTAACTGAGTAACCAACTCACAGAAAACATGACATAGGCTAAAAGCACATACAAGTGAAACAGCAGTCTTCTGCAAGTCTGATAACATTGTTTTAACACTCTACTGGCTCTTGGCCAGGAATCCAAAACAGATCTCATCATGAGGGAAGTTATGAGGTACCTGTGCACTTCAGCAATGAAGAAATGATTCTCTGATTCTACACAAGTCTGTGTCCCTGGTTACTTTAATTAAAGTGCAGGCCCATTTGGCTAATTCTACACCAGTACAGAATGTGCTGCTCAGTGTTTTAATACTGGCTGCTATGCTCTACCGAAGTGCTATCCAGAGATAATTCAGAAGCAGAAAGCAGGCAAGGGAGTAAACTAACCCACCTTTCAGACAGTGGCTGTGTTGGATGGTTTTAAGACTCACCAATCTGTTGCCCATCATAAAGATATCAAGAGAACACAGAAGGAAGCCCAAAGAACAAACTTCCCTGTTAATTGTATTCATAAGAACTATGAAAGAGCTAGTTGTCTTCTTTTTACTAATAACTTTCAAGTCACATACAAAAACAACCAAATGCCCATGTCAAGGCATATTTTCTAAAGCCATCAAAAGGAGAAGCAACTAGTTAGGACAATATCCTATGATCTAGGAAAGACTGTGGTCTCTTCTGCTCTACATGATCTCTGGCATGTCGCAAAGGCTGTCTGTGTTTCACCCTCCTTTCTGTTCACAATGCTAAAATGAAAACCAGTTTAATGTAACAGTGCCACTAGAATAGAGGTCTTAGTCCTGTTCATAAAGCAATGGCTGTAAGTTGTAATTGTAATCACCACTAGCCAGGAGAAAAAGAAAATCCATAATAACAGAAGCACTTCCAGATCCACTGCTTTTTCTCATGGGAAATAAAATTCAGACAAGCCACTTCAGTGGAGTTACTTCAGACCAATGATGAAGTTAGGGCACTCATTCATCTCCTGGGTTTGCACACACAACGGTAAAAGGAATCGTATTTTAGAAGTAGACTGGAAACATCGAAAGGTAGTTCCTGTTTTAAGATTCAAACAGCCAAATGCTATCTCCCTCCAGCTACTTCTCTCCCATCTGTACGTAATTGTTCACAGTACCATTTACAGCTTCTCTCTTGTTTTCTTTCCCCGTGTTTCTCCAGGTTCTGATGGGAGTCTTTCGTCTGGGTTTTGTATCTATGTACCTGTCTGAATCTGTACTAGACGGCTTTGCAACTGGTGCCTCCTTAACCATTTTAACAGCTCAAGTGAAGTATCTGATCGGAATAAAAATCCCGCGTAGCCAAGGGCACGGAATGCTTGTAATTACTTGGTTTAATATTTTCCGGAATATTTCTCAGGCGAACATTTGTGATGTCATCACAAGTGCCATTTGCATTGTAGTGCTGGTCACTGCTAAAGAACTGGGAGATCGGTACAAGCATAAGCTGAAGTTCCCTCTACCCACAGAGCTTGTAGTTATTGTTGTGGCAACGCTGGTGTCACATTATGGAAATTTAAATGAAGTTTATGGATCCAGTGTTTCTGGAGCTATTCCAACAGGATTTATCGCCCCTGAGGTACCACGTTTCAACTTAATGCTCCGTGTTGCTGTAGATGCTTTACCTCTCGCTGTAGTCAGCTTTGTCTTCACCGTATCCCTTTCTGAAATGTGTGCAAAGAAATACGCTTACACCATCCGAGCCAATCAGGAGATGTTCGCTGTGGGGTTCTGCAACATCATTCCTTCTTTCTTCCACTCTTTCGCAACTAGTGCAGCTCTGGCAAAAACACTCGTCAAGACATCGACAGGCTGCCAGACTCAAGTCTCTGGAGTGATTAGTGCCATGGTGGTTTTGCTGGTGCTGCTCTTCTTGGCACCTCTCTTCTACTCCTTACAGAAGTGTGTCCTGGCTTGTATCATCATTGTCAGCCTCCGAGGAGCCCTGAGAAAATTCCGAGATGTGCCGGCACGGTACCACGCGAATAAAGTGGACACAGTGGTTTGGGTTGTTACTATGGCTGCCTCTGCCCTGGTCAGCACAGAAGTAGGGCTGTTGGTTGGTATTGTTTTCTCCATGATATGCATCATTGTTCGGACACAGCGGCCACGGACAGCCCTGCTTGGTCAAATCCAAGACACCAGCTTTTATGAGGATGACTTAGAATATGAAAATCTCTCCTCCATTCCAAAGGTCAAAATATTCAGATTTGAGGCACCGCTTTACTACGCAAACAGAAACTATTTCCTAAAATCTCTGTACAGATTGACTGGTTTGGACCCTAACCTGGAAGCTGCTAGAAGGAAGAAATATGAGAAGAAGGAAAAGCAGCATCTGAAAAAGGAAGATCACACAACCGCTAATGGACTGGGCGGCGGAGACACCACTCTGCAACTAGTTCCTAAGCAAATCGATTTCCAAACTCTTATTGTAGATTGCTCTTCCATCTCATTTTTGGACACCACTGGAGTAAATACTCTAAAGGAAATTCTGAAAGACTACAAGGAGTTAAACATTTCTGTTCTTCTGGCTTGCTGCAATCCCGCTGTGATAGACTCTCTGAAAAGAGGAGGCTACTTTGGGAAAGATTTTGGAAGTATGCAGGAAATGCTCTTCTATAGTATACACAACGCTGTGCAGTTCGCACAAGACTTCCAAAAGCTTCCAGAAGATTGTTCTGTTTAATCCTGTGTTTCCCCTGATGATACACTTCAAAAGTGACAGATGGGGAGGGGCAGTTTGCAATAATTAAATTATCAGACATACTGTGGTCTGTGTACAGCAACGGGCCTAGAAATCATTTTTTCTGAAGAGTTCTGTGGATTGCTAGATGCTACATGGAACAGTCATTGGGGATATAATCCAGGACCAGGCTTGAACAGATTGGATTACTATCTGCATCTTCACTTCAAAATGCAGGTGATGTGAAGGTGCTGTGAAGTCAATCTTAAGGGCACCTTGGGACTGATTTCCTCCCTTTGTCCTCATCATGTGTGACCAAATATATGTACCATGAGACTGTTGTGCTGGGATGTCTGCCTCATTGCCAGCTGCCTCTCCCAGTGGTTAATGGCTGGGTTTATTAAGAGGGATGAGCCATCTTCAATAAAATGCGATGAATCTATGATCTCGGACACATAACAGTTTATGTGGCTTGCAAGGCCCTGCCTCTTCACTCATTCCAGACATGCTCCGACACAGCTCCTACTGTTTGCATACAAATGACATCTATAAAATATCGTGGGATGTATTATGTCTCTCCTCATCCCTTGGATTGCATGGACTTAATGACACAACCTGCCACACGAGAAGAAACCACAATTCACCACAAATTCCTCTCAAAACCATCTCCTCCAAAACAAACTCCTGGAGTCACCTGTATGATTAACTTCAATGTGTGGTAATTAGTTACTAAAAGTTTTGATACCTTTGATAATGCAGAAAAAACAAACATGACCCTGATGAACAATTTTGTTGTTACTAGTAAAATAGGATGTGATTAAGAAAAATGAATGGCTTTGACTGACAATCATACAGTTACTGTAGTAGTCGTAGTACCATCCTGTCAAAATGCGTTGCCTCTGTTGGGCAGATTCAACTTTAATGCACATAAGGATCACTGAATATAAACCCCAGAACCGTGCCACACACAGCATGACATGTTCCCACTACAACTGCCTGCATGGGTGCAAGGGCAGGAGAAGAAAACAGAAGAGGGTAGGGTGGGAAAGTAAGCCTGATCTGCCAAGTAGGGGAGCGATGCATCAGACAAAGATGCCAAGCTTGTCTTCTCTGATGCAATGCTAATGAAGTTTTATAGTAGCATACCTGGGCCAAGTGAAGTGAACAATGCTTTGCAAGCTGTCTATCCCCATACGCTAGAAAAATCCCACCACTGTTTGTACATAACACAGACTATTTTTTCTCCCTACCATGTTAGTCTTTGATTAGAGGTCCAAATACCTATGTTTTACCGAGATGGGTTACTTCTTATAATAATTTGCATTAACAGCTGTTCGTTCTGCATTGTGTCAAATGATACCCTCGGAGTCAGTTTTCTTGTTTTATATGCATGCTCTCTCTTTACAAATACGCACACACCTAGATTTTGACTGCATCACTGTTGGTACTTAGTATTCTAGCATATGGCATTGGCAGAATACCGTCTTACATCTAAGCTCATAATTACCTGCATGAAAGGTAGGTCAGGTGCCCTACCTTTCTCTTCTCAGTCATGGCTGGTTCACACATGGAATAATGCATGGAAGGAAACTGTCACAGCTGTGCCTTGTACACTTAGCAAGCAGACTCTAGAAATAAGTTCTGTATATGCTGAAGCCATTTCTCTGCTGTGTCATTTAAAAAAAAAATTGCTGAGCCAACACATCATGTGACTTGCTTATTTCAACTTTTCAGGTCACTGAATGAAAGAACACTCAAACTGAGGTTCTCCAGGTGCCCCAGAGCCTTTCTGGCTCTCAAGAACAAATATTTCATTAAAGGAAAAGCAATGCATTCCCAAAAGACAAAATAAAAAAATGTCTTCACAGGGATTGAGAATAGCACAGAAATAGGTAAGTGACTCAGTGCTGACATTCTTACGCGCTCATTACAAAACAGCATATCAGCTGCACAGGTAGCACTGCCAGAGCAGTAAAACCTGACAGAAATGCCTACCGAGAGATTACAAGATTGACCACTGGCAGCGTTTTCCTGCCATAAAACAATTTAATTACATAATTCTTTAAAGTGCTGACTTGGTAACGACGAGCTTATTTCTGTCATAAAAGCAAATGAGCAGAGCCCAAGGACAAAGTGCTGCTTTGTGTCTGGTTTTCTTTGTAACAATTATTTGATCAGGGATTATCTCTTCAAATGTCCTGCCAGGACCTCACAAGAGGAAGTGGGTTCACAGGAATTACTGCTAAACAAGTAGTATCAATACAGACACTCTTAGGCTGTTGTGACAAAGCATCCATTGCTGGAAGTCAGCTTAAATTGTTTCAGTCCAAAAACCTTTTATCTTTATAGGCAAAGCTACCAACTAGGAACATAAAGGAAAAAAAATGAAAAAATACCTTTAACACTAGATTGATCTTATTTTAAAAGAGAGGAAAAAAAAAAAAAAAAAAGAGCAACTCCTAAGGAAGGTGTGTCCTTGCAACAGCCTTTGGAGAAAAATGAATAGAAGCTGCCCTTGCAGTCTTTCTTATCCATCAGACTGAGAAATTTACTCAAGAGTCTCTTTTTCATCCTACTTATTGTAGGAAAAAAAAACAAACACCAAAGGACAGTAAAGCAGAGAAACTATTCTATGCATAACAGAGGGGATGACCTTTTAGTCTTTTGCTAGAAGGACCCTATCAACCAGGAGAAACCGTAAGAACCATTGTCTGTTTCAGTTTCATTGACGGATCTGTCTCACGATCAAGTTGTGTTGGACAACATCAAACACAGCAGGGAAACAGCTTTCAGCCTTCTGATGTAGGGACACTGGGAGCTTGCGAACTATTTCTGAGTATGCAAAAGTTAACTGAAAAACTATACCTTCTTCTGGCAGGTTAATGTTTGCTATACTACGTTACACCAAGATTACGTATATGACGACTGAAAATGTTAAAAACTGCTGATTCTCTTCTCTCCTATTGTACCAGGAATTATGTACTGTGACTTGGAGAGGAGCTGGGGATAGTCTTGTAATTCCAAATAGGTTAATGTTAATTTTGAAATAAAATTGTTATATGCCTATTAGAAAACATTATATCTATTGTGTACATTGACTATATTTTTGTCCACTGTGGTGCCTTGCATACATAATGTATCCGACAGATTTTAGTACTGCTACACAACAATAAAAAAGGGACCTTAACTTGGGGACAGTCTGGGTCCCATGGAGCTGGGCATAGAGTTGGGAGTGTTTAGCTTAAGCTCTCCTGTTGACTAGTGCAGGATGGCCAGACTATATGGCCATCAAAATAGTTACATTTATTGGCACTGGTAAATAACAACCTTGGAATTGTCCAGTCCATGAAAGAAACGTTGGGTTCCCCATTACCCTGAATCCTGTGTGGCACGACCTGGAGACAAATGTGTGCTTTTGGTTGGAAAATAAAACTAGCAGTTCTTTGAAAACAGCTTGCCTCATGGTATCCTTTCACGGGTGGTAAAGTTACAGGATAATGTGCAATAAAGTGGCAGTCCTGGTGTCCTAGAAAAGGATTAAAATACAGGGATGCATTCAGTATCAAGTCATTTATTATTAGAAGGCGTAATGAGGAAGATCATTACAGAAGACTTCTACTTAGAAGTCTTCATCTACTATTGGGGAGGAACATTTAAGGCACCTTTTTACAGTACCATGGGGAAGAAAAGCAACGCATGTTACTGGTAGCCTTCCACAATGATGGTACCCCACAGCCCACTGTCTTCCATAAGAAAGGTACGTCAGTTAATTCCCTACTGCCATCTTTCATCTTTAAGGTTGGAAGGAACCTTAAAAGAACATTTAAGGCAATGCAGCCATGGTCCGGGACATCTTTCACTACGCCAAGTTGCTCAGAGCCATGTACTCCAACCTGACTTTGAACACTTCCAATGCAAGTGAACTACAGTTCTCTGGGCAACCTGTTCCAGTGTCTCACCACCCCCATTGTAAAAAATGTCTTCCGTATCATAGAATAGTTTAGGTTGGAAGGGACCATAAAGAACATCTAATTCCCATCCCCCTGCCATGGGCTGGGAGACCTTGCACTAGATCAGGTTGCCCAAAGCCCTACCCAACCTGGCCTTGAACACCTCCAGGGATGGGGCATCCACAGCTTCTCTGGGCAGCCTATGCCAGGGCCTCACCACCCTCTGAGTGAAGAATCTCTTCTTTGTATCTAATCTAAACCTCCCTACCTTTCAGTTTAAAGCCAGGATTGGACTCCTTGTCCAGTCACTACAATCCCCAACAAGGAGTCCCTTCTGTAAGCCTCTGTTAAGTACTGGAAAGCCGCTATAAGGTCTCCCCGGAGCCTTCTCTTCTCCAGGCTGAACGACCCCAACTCTCAGCCTTTCTTCACGGGAGAGGTGCTCCAGTCCTCGGGTCATCCTTGTGCCCCTCCTCTGGACACACTCTAAAAGAACTACCTCATTCTTGTGTTGGAGGCCCCAGAACCCAGCTGCAGCACTCCAGGTGGGGTCTCACAAGAGCAGAATAGAGAGGGACAATCACCTACCCAGCCCTGCCGGCCATGCTTCTTTTGATGCAGCCCAGCATACAGTTGGACTTCTGGGCTGCCAGCGCACACTGACAGTTCATGTCGAGCTCATTGTACACCAGTGCCCCCAAGTCCTCCTCAGGGCTGCTCTCAATCTGTTCATCACCCAGTCTGCACTGTTACTGGTGATTGCCCAAGCCCAGGTGCAGCACCTTGTGTTTGGCCTTGCTGAACCTCATGAGGTTCCCACACAGGCCCCACGTCTCAAGCCTGTAAAGATCCATTTGGATGGCATCCTTTCCCTCTAGTGGATCACCTGCACAACTCAGCTTGATGTCATCCTCACACTTGATGAAGGTGCACTCAGTCTGTGCCATGATCTTACTTGGTCAGTAAGTTCCAGCATCCTCATTACCCTTTTTAAAAATGAGTTTGATACTCCCTTCTCTCCAGCCACTGGGGACTTTTCCAGACTGTTGTGACTTCAAATATGATGGGGCAACTTAGCAACTACATCAGCCAATTCCCTCAGGGCCCTGAGAAGCATCAGGTGCCACAGACTTGTCTATGTGCAGGTTTATCAGGTGGTCTCAAACCTGATTTTCTCTTATAATGGGAGGGACTTCATTCCCCCAAGTCCCTGTCTTGGGGTTCCAGGACTTGAGAGGTTTGGGAAGAGTGACAGTCAGTGAAAAGTGAGGCAAAAAATTGTCAAGGACCTCAGCCTTCTCCACTTTGGTTGTCACTATTTCTCCTGTCTTATTTATCATGGTGGGGGACATGTTTTCATTAACGTTCCCTTTCTGAGCATTGTATTGATATGAGTTAAATGAGACTTGAAAAACAAGGAATTCCAATATTGTCCTCTTAATGTTGCTGTGTATTTGTCTGCCCTTGAATTAGAAATTCTATTTTGTATATGAATCCTTTAGAAAGTGGGAAGTGAACTGGTATGAAAAGCCACAATATTTTAGTTGTCATAACCTGCCACTAGATGCAGCGCATAGGTAGGTTGAAGACATAAAAAGAAATTCCCAAGGGGAAGGACGCTAGAAGTAGTAGTAACATAGTGGCAGCTTTCATTTGGAACTCTCAACAAAAGTCTTGTTCAGGAGACCAGTGCCACCTGAACTGCTTTGGTAAGGAATGCAGTGAATTTGTGTCTATCGTCATGTTCTGCTCCTTTCCTAGCTTTCCCCAGAAGACACAGCTACCTGGAAAGGGAGCGTTAACACTGTGAGCTGAATATTAAAATCAGAGTTACAGCCAGAGGGAGCTCTAGGTACATATGCAGAGCCAGGATGTAGACTGAAACTGAACTCTGAAAGTCTGGCTTCTCCCAGTTCTTCCTCTCAGTACGGAGTAGCTGAAGGTGTTACTGTGCTAACACCAGACTCTGAAGGAATGGCAGTGATAAACCTAGTGTGTCTTGAAAACAGCAGGAGCAACCGTTGACTGAAATCTGGCTGAGTTCCCTCTATAATACTAGGCATAAATGTCGTGGCTGCAAAGCAGAAAACTTCCTTGCTTAAAGAAGCACAGGGGACTCCTCTAGAGTCCTATTGTCAAGTCTGTGCCGAGCAGTATTTTAGAAAGGATGAACGTGGTAAAAAAATGCTGCCCTATAACCTTAAAGTGTGTAATGGGCAATGAGACATATTTCTGCTACCCAAGGCCTCTCTGGAAGTCACACCATAGCTGGGAAACAAGTCCCTGTGGGCTTGGAATGGCTGCAGTGGAGATGTGGAATGATTGCAGCATGTCACCTGAGGTGGTCTTCGTAAAGCCTGAAGAGAGCACCTACAGGACTCTTCAGATGAAAAGAAGCTTCAATCTGCTCCTTAAACTGTTGTTAGGATGTAAAGGATGAAAGCTAACCACGTCTTTCTCAATACAAGATCTTTCTTCTTTCATCTCATACACCCCCAAATTGATTTCCCTCCACTGGCTTATTTTATTATCTGACTTCCAGGAAAGCGAAAACGTACCCAGCTTGCAGTTACACTAAGAGATCTACCAGTGTGAGCACCCACTGGGCACTTGAAGAGACAACTGTTTTTCTTGAATTTTGACATTAATTGTTTGCTTACCTGACAGCAACCAATTCTAGTAACCAGTGAATTCGAACTTGTTCAATGCCGCCATGAGGAACAGAAGAAACATATGCAAGGTTCAGCTCTTGATCTTTGCTCAGGTCAAAGAGATCAGCACGGCTGTGAGGTAAAGGAGGGCTTTGGGAAAAAGAGAACAGAGAATTACAACATTAGCTAGCAGTTCCACTACATATCAAGAGCTCCCTGTGCTACATCTATACCACCTGCAAGACCTCCCCTGGCTTGAGGAGCACTGTCTTAACAAGAGGTGAAAGCATAATTCAGGTTATCTGGGGTGAAAGGTCTACACCAGTAGTGTGGCAAAGTGGAACACAACTCAGGTGCATCTCATTGCCATGCTCAAAGCAAAGAATTGCAAGCAGTCATTGCTCCTCAGGCAGCGAGTTCACTCAGTGGTGACCAAACGTAGCCATAAAATGGAACAGAAATCCTGATGCTGAGTAACCAATGATAAGGAAAGCACAGTGGCTTCTAGGCTCTGGAGTGGGAACCAGGTTTGCCCAGGACTGTAGCAAAACAAATGTGGGCTTGATCTTCCTGCTGAAATACATGCACTGACATCAACCCTTGCTCTGCTACGGAAGCTAACCTGGTTAGAAGCAGAATTATAATTTCCAAGCCTCTACGTTCTTCAGCCATGCTCAGTTCACCTCTGAGCATAAGGGAGCTCTGGAACATGTGGCTTGTTTCTACATTTAACACTGCAAGCTGTTTAACCTGCACAGGGCTGGTCAGCAGTGACCATGTTAACAAGACTTCACTGTCTACCTATTCCACCAAAATTACGAAACAGTGGGGCAAATCCCTGCTGCTTTTATCTCCACAGAGAAACGGCTGCAAGATGGAAAGAGATCTCACCCCCCCCCCCCTTCCACAATTCAGAAACTTATAACGCTGCCCAATTCATTTGGTTTGGGCATCCTGTCAGACTCTCATTAAGTCTCCTGGGAATATGGAAATTCTGAGTGTTAAAGTGTTTGTATTATAAGAAAGATTTAAAAAAAAAATTGGTTCCCAAAGTCTGCTAGAATACTTATACACATCTGCATATAGCAAGGAGAGATGACTTGTGCTCTAACATATTTTTCACAGATAGTTACTCACTTATACAGTTATGCACTAATATAGTTTATGTTTTGCATACTGTGGTATCTCCTTGGATGGGCGGGTCACGCAAGAGGTCCAAACTTACTACTGCTTCCACGCTAACACACAGGTTTTCTAAGCTCAAGTTTCTGCTCCTCAGCAGTAAGGTTTACTCTTTTCTGCTGGAACAAAACATATAGTCTGCAAGGGATTCTGAAATGTAGTCACTCAGCTACTGTCACTGGCAGTAGATATTGGTAGATCTTTGGAGCTCTATGATGACTTTAACCATGCTAGGAAGTTATACTGCCATCTCCTCCTCCATCCCTCTCTACATGTTCATCCCAGCTCCAGCAAAGACCCCAGTGAAAGAGTTTGCTACTGTACAGCCATCTGTGCCCAAAAGGGGAAAAGCCTGGCCCCACCTGGAAGAGGATTTGTCACATCTTCTCCTAGCTAAGACATTGCCATCAACCACCCCATTCCTGCATCCTCATTTGAAAGTGAAAGTCTTGACAGACACTGCATCCTTGGAGCGCTTCATACAAATCAGCTAGAACATTTGAGTCCCTCTGGGCAACTTCCCAGCATACAAGGCACTTAAAAATTATTTCCTTGCGATTGCTGCAAGTCACACAAGACTGAGAAGTTACTGATTTCACTCTTACTAAAAATGCACCAGCCATTTGGGTGGTTTTGATTGTTCCAGTGGATAAGGACAATGTTAACTACTGGATTTTGAAGCAGTGCCTTATGACTCCACTAAGATTCAAACTTGGACCAATGCACTGTTTCAGTGGCAAACTAGACAGAAATGAAGGTATAAAGCACTCACATGCTGTGTCCGTGCTGAATAAGCATGCTGAAATTCACACTCTGCCTGAGAGAAACACCAGGACCATGGTAAGATAGAGCAGAATGCTGGAAAAAGTGGGGTTTTGTTACTGCTGGTACCAATATCTGTCCTTTTCTCTTCTGAGTTCAAAGTGCCCATCCAAGAGAACCTCAAGCCTTGCAGTCTCTTGGGTTTTAGTGCCTGCTGCTCCCCAGCTGCACAAGTGACCAGCTCTCTGAAACTGTGAGGCAGAAAGAAGCTTTAACAGCTGGGCCCCAGTTCGGTCATAGCAGGACCTTTCAAGGGAGCTGGGATCCTACAGCCAGAGAACTGCCATGTTTGGACCACGTGTTACACTATAATTGAGTAGCTGCTGACCAGAGGGCCTCTGCTTCTGCTGCTCAGCATCCTCTGTATCACCTTTCTCCGTCTTGCAGTCTGTCAAAATTTCTTTAACACAATTAAAAGCATGGGTGCTTCTTGGACTGAAGTTTAAATGAGGAAAACATACTATTTATGCCAGTTTTTCATGAATGCTTACTAACCTTGCAAGGAGAAATTAAAAACAAAAGTGAAGCAGCAAGTGAAAAAAAATCCAGAAAGCCCAACTGTTTATCTTCATCTGAAGGTATTTAGATTAATGCACTCTAGGTGCTTTTAGGGCCTGCTCTGTGAAAAAACATAAGAAAAAAAAATGAAAAAACAATGAATTTTTTTCAAGTTTTCTCAGAGTTCCTTTATGTGTTACATTAAAAAGTGCACAAATTCCTTTCTGTCCTAAGCACGTGCTGCTGATTCCACCCCTGCTCTGACTTTTTATCCTTCAACTACTATTTAATGCACTGCACGGCTGAGTGAAGGAGGCCATAACTAGCTTAAACTAAGGTAACAACACAGCTGAGGAACACGCTGTCTCTTGTTTTTCAGCCTGCCAGAAACCTTCACGTTTCTTGAGAGCTGCTCAGGCTCACTTGGCTCAGCAGGACAGGCCGTTCCCTGAGGGAGAAGTGGTGGGGCTGGGATTTGTCCGCACCTCCTGCCCACTCCCCTGACCTTGATGAACTGGCCTCGCTGACCGCATCGGGATGATGGTCCACGCTGGAAATGCCTTGCAAGGAGAACAAACTCCTATAGCTGCCAGGCAGTGAAGCTTTGTCTGGGCCTCTTTAGGGGCTGTGACAGTGTAAACGCTGAAAAGGAAGGGGCATAAGCTCAGGCCATCGCTGTGTGAGCCGTTCAGGGGCAGGAGGAAGGACTTGGCGTGTTGGAGGGGCCCTGAAACAAAGGATCAGAACAGAGACGGGCCGTGGATCTGCCCCATTTGGCGACATCCCACTTACTTTAACTGGCCCCACGTCCAGCTCCACTCGTGTAACACACTCAGGGCTAAAACACGGCCACCAGCACGGTGCTGGGCCCTTCACCCCACAGCAGCAGGCCCGGAGACGCCCGGACCCCTCCACCACATCCCGGGGCACCTTGTCCTTCAGGCGGGCTGCCGGCCAGCGGCTCCCACCCTTGCTGCTTGGTTGCCCGCCGCCGTGCGCAGCCCCCTGCCCTGAGAGGACCAGGGCAGGCTTACCAAAAACCCGTGCTCCTCCAGAAGCGCTCCAGGGGCCGCCCGGCTCGCCGGACGTCCACCGACACCACGTAGGCGGCGGAGCCCGCTCCGAGATGCATCATGAGCCAGGGCAGCAGCCGCATGGCGGCACGGGGGGCAGGAACGAGCCAAACCGAGCCGGGATGAGCCGAGCCGAGCCGAGCTGAGGGCACACCACCACCACCACCCACACCGGCACCGGCGCCCTTTACAAACGCAGCACGGACGCGACGCCGGGCGCCCGCCCCCGGCGGCCGTGGGAGGTGTGGGGTGTGGTGTCACCGCTTCGGCGGGCGGGGTCTTTTGGGTCGAAACGGCTGGGTTTGAGGCCTCGTAACTTGTCTTTTTGTTGTTGTCGTTCTGCCGGCTGTGAGGCGCTTCCTTCAAGTTGTCGCGGGTCCCGCGGTTGTTGCTGCTGCGCTTAACCCTGAGTGCCACAGGAGGGGAATGTACCCTCACGCTACCACCACGTCCTCGTCCGTGTGTTAGACCTTCAGAAAAACGAACAAACTAGCATAACTGGAATCATGTCCATTTTTATTTTCAGTCTAAGCATATTCAATGATATCAGTGTGGCGAGGAGCTGCTGAAGCACTTAATAGGCAGCCTAGATTAAAGTTATAAATGCTCCCGGGACGTACCTCAGGACGGGGTTTGCCATGGAGGTGGGTCTCTCATCCCTAAGGATCTCTGTCACAAATTGTTCAGGAATGTCATCAGATTTTGTGAGCTGGAAGAAAAATGAGGGGAGCTGGGCCTCCTTTTCACGTGCCAAAATACTGAGGGATCTTCCCATGCGGTGTTTAATACTTCTGCTGAATTGGATGGGTGGGGTGCTCCAGTCAGACTGCCAGTGGATTTTGTCAGATTGCAACAGGGGCGTTGGGTTTGGGATTCCTATGTTTGCAGCTTCATTTGTTTCCTGGGATCTTCAGTCACTTTGGGACTCATTGTGAGCTTGCAAGGTGCACGAGGGCAGCCAACGCTTCTGGGAACAGCACTACATCCATGAGGGATCTGCAGGGGAACGCTTGTCTCCTCCAAACTCTCTGCCTTCTGAGGAGACCCAAGCACAGACCTACCAGCAAATTTCAGTGAAAACTGACAAGGGAGAATCCCTGTGAACCCCATGGTTTCTTACTATAGTCCGACCCTATTGGCATGAGAAAGGTTTGAGTCCTGGAGACCATCCTGACTTTCCCTCAGAGACTTCCACAGCAGAGCTGTTTCCTTTCAGTTTGGCTGAAAAGTCAAAGTCTACTCTGGAAGACAAGGAGCCAAAAGTAAGCTATGATTTGTCCAGGAAACCTTGGCCCTCTTCAAGACACAATAGGCATGTTGTAAAATGTACCAAAACACCACAGAGCCATGGATGCAGAGAGCAGCATGAGGCTAACATGGAATGGATAGCTGAGGACATAGTCGGAGAACTTGCAAGGGTAAACAGTCTGGAGGTATGTGTTGACATTTTAAGGAAGCATCTGTCAAAGCTCAGGGAAGGGAGAGACTCTTCACCAGGAGTCTGTCTCCCTTGTTCTGGACAGCTTCCCCAAGGGATGCTCCCTGCTCAACCCACATCAGACCAAAAGCTGGGGCATAGAAGTTAAGACAAAATTATTGCCAAAGGAGAGACAGTCAGAGAACTGGGGGTTTCTCAGCATTAGCTCTGTGTTTCTCTTCCTGCTTCTGAGAAAGCAATCAACAAGATTTTCCAAGATTCATTTTCTGAAGAGCTGCAATTACTAGCAGAAAATCTTTCCTGCTCACCACAGCTGCACTTGTTAACTCAATGTACTTATTCTTTGCAGAGAGAAATTACAGCAAAAAGATTCACCTGTTCCACGTGATGGAACCTGCTATGCCCCTGTTCTCAAAACATCTGCAGAGATGCTGCAGAGAGAACAGCTGGGGCCAATTGGTTTGCTTTCTCAAAACCAGTGTAGCCAACATGTCCATGGAGGCATTTGCAGGCTGAATGTCAGGCTACACTGGTCACACCCAGTGGCCTTGTCTACAACACTCCCAGGTATCTTCTCCCAGGAGCAGAGCAAATGCCAGGGTTACAAAAGGTAGCCTCCAGCCAACAGTTTCCCAGACATGTTTTATTCAGGGCTGAACACCTATGCCAGCTTGCAGTGGGCATGATTCTTGAGGTGATCATTCAGAGCCCTGATAAAGACCTTAGCAAAGAGAAGCTCCTCTATTGCTTTGGCTTTCTCCTGGCCAAGGGCCAGGAGAGTGGGAGGTCTCCAGGAGCAGGTTTTCTGTGGGGAGTTTTACCTGGAAGGTTTCCCACTTCTGACACTCCCAGCAAAAGGGTGCTGGGGATGCTTCGTAGCAGCCTCTGCCTGTCTCCATGCACAAACTACGAGCTTCCTGTCCTGAGGCAATTCCTGAGCAGGCACATGAGTGTAGGAAATGGTGGGAGAAAGGAAGGAAGTAGCAAGAGGGCAGCCGGTAAGTGGAAGCTGACCATTCCCAGCCTGAGTGCCAGCTGCCTGGCGAGCAGAAATTCATCCATCCAGTGTCTCAAACAGGGCAGATGTGAGATGTGAGAGCCTGTTACTCCAGAGCTGAGTCACTCCTTACTGTGAAAATCATTTGGTCCCAGCTGCTGTCCCTACAGCACCCCTGCAGATGTTTTGAGAACAGAGGCACATCAGACTCCTTCACGGGGAGCAGTTGACTCTTCCTGCTGCATTAGCTTTCTCTGTCAGGAGGCATCTGGGCACCACAGGGGAAAGCTGTCAGTGCACAGAAAATTTGTTTATGAGGCTTTTCAGTTCAGATGTCTCTTGTACCTTCAGTACGTGTTAAAATTCTAAACTTGGCCTAAAAGAAAATCCCTAGAAAAGCCCATATTGCTTTCTGACACAGCCATGTAATCATGGCACAAGGCAGGAACAAGAATGTTTTGCTACAAAATATGGAACCTAAATCCTAAAAAATCATCCAGAGCGTTAGTTCTGTTCTTGGCCCCCAGAGAAAGTGATGGACAGAGATCTGTGAATATTTTCCATAACAGCAAACACCAGTAAAGGTGAGGCATTCACCTTAAGACAGCCTTTGCTTTTTGGATCACTTCTCATTCCCACACGGTGGCAGCTGGTCTTTGGGCAGATGGACTCAGCTGACTCAAGGATTTGCAAGGGTTGGTCAGTCACAGGAGAGAACATGCTTTTTGTCTCTCTGGGTAAGCTGGGATGTGCCATTTCCTCCCCGAGGTTTCAGACCTTTCAGTGTCTACTTCTTTCCTGGTGCCAAACCATCGTTATTTTTTTTTCCAACTTCCACTTTGGTCTAAAAATACAATTCTGACAAGTTTGGGAAGTGCTTTATGACTTTTGCAGTTGCCTTTCTGAACTTTGTAAGTAAGCTACAGACCCATTGCAATGTGAGAAATACTTCTTAGCCCTGCACAAGTGCTTTCCTTCTCATTACTTAGTTTACCTAAGATGTGATTGGGTATCTTGCTCTGCATGATTCAACAAATTTAACAAGTTTTATGTGGTTTCTTGCAATTCTAGAGACATCCATGCACATAGCTCTAGAATCCCAAAGCTGGATGCATTGAAGTGCAGGATTTGATATTTCCCTGCATTCTACCTTGGCTTTCACTGACGTGTATATAGCCCAGAGTTCCTCAATAAATGCTTAGTCTTTTGTCCAGGAGAATGAACCTTATCATCCAGATGTTGCCTCCTAACCCACCTTGGTTCAACAAGGCCCAAGGGGGTATTGCTTTGCTGCAGTTTAGCACTGTACCATCTGTTTTTGTCTTCAGCTGTAACCTGGTGCATATGATCCTGTACAACACCAAAGGTTCTACATTAACATGACAGTCTTAGCCTGAGCTTGTTTCAGCTATGGTAATTATTGTTTGGCGGTCAGGTGACTATTGCCTAATTGTTTTCGGCTTAGCTCTCTGAATACTGTTCAGGGTAAAATCTGTCAGTGCACAGCATGGGCCAGCTGCTCCCTGAGGAAGGGAGAGCTCACGGGACTGACAGGGCTGGCAAGGTTCTGACCAGTCCTGTCCACCACCCCAGAATCGAGGAGCAGGACAGGCCCTGAAGTAGTAGATGTGGTCAGCCCAGAGTCCCAATCATCAGGCAAAGTCATGGTGACAGAGCAGGTCTGAGGTCAAGGTGGGAAATCAGTCCGCAGATCAGGGCCCAGATCAACAAGGTCCATGTCTAGATGTTGGTGTAGATGTGGTTGAGACCAGCACTTCTACAAGATCACTGGGATGGGGATTGAAGGACCCGGTCTCCTGGCCCTGCAATGGTGCTCCTGGCCCATAGAGCTGTGGTTTAACACCACAGGCAGCTAGCTCCACACAGCCACTCTCGCAATCCACCTTGGTAGGATGAAGGAGAACTGGAAGGGTAAAAGTGCAAGAACTTGTGGGCTGAGATAAGGTCAGTTTAACAGGCTGAGCAAAAGCTGTGCATGCAAGCAAAGTAAAACAAGGAATCCATTCACTGCTTCCCATCAGCAGGCCATTTCTGCCATGTCCAGGAAAACAGGGCTCCATCACATGTATAAGTAACTTGGAAAGACAAACACTGTAATTCTGAATGTCTCTCTTTTCCTTCTTTCTCCACAGCTTTTACAGCTGAGCATGACATGATATGGAAGGGGACATCCACGTGGATGGTGAGGCACTGCAAGATGTTGCCCAGAGAAGCTGTGGATGCCCCATCCCTGGAGGTGTTCAAGGCCAGGCTGGATGGGGCTTTGGGCAGCCTGGTCTAGTGGGAGGTGTCCCTGCCCATGGCAGAGTGTTGGAACTGGGTGATTTTTACGGTCCCATCCAACCCAAATCATTCTGTAGGTCCATGATGCCTTTGGTCCTTTTGGGTCAGCTGTCCTGGCTGTGTCCTTTTCCAGCGTTAGTGCATCCCCAACCACCTCACCTGGCAGGGCGGCACACAAAGCTGAAAAGTCCCTAGCTCTGTGCAAGCACTGCCCTGCAACAACTGAAACACCAGAATGTTACCAACACTGCTTTCGTTACAAACCCAAAACACAGCACCAAACCGGCTACTGTGAAGGGAATTAACTCCGTCCCAGCCAAAACCAGGACACAAGGGCAGGATTTGTAGGTGGGGCTTCTGAGGAGGCTGCTCAGGGTTGTTAAGGCGTATTTCTCTCCATCCCCCACACTATTGGATGTGCAAAAATTTGGCTATCCACAGCAGATAGAGGATCATGTGTCTTCAGCTCTGGTGGGCTTCCAGTTCCTCCCAGTTGCACAATATTTGTGTCAGCTTCTGCTTTGCAGCTGGCCCAGGAGTGAGTATTTATTTTTCTTCATATATCTGTTCTTAGTGGGTCACAATGATTGTAAAACAGAATCCAACAGATAGGATTTATTTTTTTTGCAAGTTATAGCGAGTACTGTATGTTCTTGGTCTGACAGGAACTTTTGGAAATCTGTGATGCTGGTTACATTAATACTAATGATGGTTCATGGTTTGAACTCCAAGTTGGAGTTAGATGCCAGTCAAAGTATTAATTAAAATTGGAGACCAACCTCAGAAATGGAAAGACACAGGATTTCCACATTCCCACTTGTTCGCTCCACCGGGACGTGTATTATAACTGATATTTTGCCTAGGTTGCAGAGAGGCAAAGGCAACAACAATAGCAAATTACAAACTCCTGCAGAAAAAAATCACAACGGCTGCTCTCTGAGTCCTCTGAAAAGCTGTCATTGCCTCATTTTCTCTAAACAAGTCAACCCAACTGTACTTGATTAAAACCACACCTCCATTACTAAGCCATCTGCCACTTTGACACTAAGCATAGCCTTCATTTCCGTACTAGACACTGTGTGGCCATCACACGAGCTCATGGTAAAACCCGTCAGGATCTCTTCCAGTTAGGAACCATTTCAATAACTGAGGATGTACGTACTCCCCCCACTGTGCTTCTGATGTAAGGGCATTGTGCCACTACCTCTCACAAAAACAGGAGTAAAGAAGCTTTCTACTGATGTGTGACCTTCTCAGCTGTACGTACGTATGGCTTGTAATCAGCCAAGAAACCAAAGTTAAGAAATAGATGCTCTGGCTTTCGTCCAGCTGCTGCCACAGCAAACCTAATAGTTTACCTCTAATCTTTTTTATATCCATCTTGTATAAGCCCTAATTAATATTTAATTCCTTACCAAAGTCTTCCATTAGGGATCCACTTTATTTCTGGGAGGCATAGGGCCGTCACAACTAACATGTATCATTTTTTTGACAGTTTTATGGTTCAGCTGGAACAATTTGCAGAGCTGTCCATCAGTATCTTCCCTGCAGCTTCACAGCCCTTCTATTTTAATCGTGAACTGCAGAACAAAGCAGAGTAACAGGCCCTTAAGTCATACTTAAAAGCTAAAGGAATAAAGTTCAGAAGAGACACTGGAAATACTTTACTTAATGATTTATTAATTTGTTTTGCTTTGTTTTGCAAGGCTTAATGCAAGTGTGTTAGAGGAAGACCTGTGCTTTAGAGACACCTCAGCAGTGTTTTCATGTCCTGAGCTCCTAGTTCTCTGCAAGTACTAGCACTGACCATCACTTCTCCTCTGAAGTGGAGTAGGGGTGACAAACACCTGTACTGCCCTGTATACCCCAGAAGGCTTTTAGAGAGACTGCCTTTTTGCAGTCTCTGAGTGTCTGGGCATCATCTGGTGGGGCAAGAGCTGGAGAGGGTGGAAGATGTCACCAGTCTTAACAATTATGCAGCCCTGCAGACACACTGCCTTCAAAACAGAAACAAGTCAGTGCTCTCACCCCTCCAGGGCTATTGTGAAACTGCTGTGCTTCTTCTCCGTGTTCTCCAAAGGTCTGTCAAGTGCTTGTAAATAGTTCTCAAGTGTGTCCTGGCTCACGTTCACAACAGACTGTATCTTGACAGATTTACCTGTGGTCGCAGTTGTACACCAGCCATCTCCAAATCAGGCAATAAGTTAATGGGGACAATTTGCAGTAACTTTCCCATCTCATTGCCATTCCAAATGATTGTACGGGACACTCATGCTCTGGCCAGCATTTCATACAGCTTTCCAAGGAAGCCCATCCTACTTCTAAAGAACAATGACCAGTTCCATGGCACCAGCCCCTTGCCAGCTGCCCCACCACTTTATACAGGGCTCCCTAGAGTCTTTTTGTATCGGCAGGAGGAACCTGCCAAATCACAGGATGAACTCCTGTGGAAACAAAAGCTTGTGATTTGCAGCCCAGAATTGCATTCACCCTTAGCCTGCTCCTGAATGAGAGAAACAAGTTCTGAAAAGTATACGTGCATAGTGATATCCAGACTAAAGCAAGATGGGCTTGTGGACCAGTTCTGTTGCTTGCAATATTGTTGCTACCCTTGCCCACAGGTTGTCAGTCCAGTGGTGAAGGTCTAGGTTACACTTGTGCTTAGGTCATTCATGGGAAAACTTCTCAGGCAAGGTTTTCCCTTTTATACGGTGCTGGAATGGACATGCTCAAGTTAACCAAGCGCTTATTTTCAGGGAACAGAACTCTCAAAGCAAGACATGTTAAAACAGGCAAAAATTGAAATTCAGACAATATGTTAAGACAGAATGCAAGGTCACCCAGCTTCAGGGATTTGCAGGTGTATCGCCTTGATTAATAAAAATGCATATGCACGCACACAAACACACAGACACATCAAGCAAGTCAATTCTCAATTTCTTGTCATTCAGAGGTTGCTGTTGGCAAAGAGGTCTCCTTGGAGTGGTGGTGTCCTGTATTACCATTCTTTGACATGGTGTCTACAAGTGTGACATATTTGCTGCTCCCAGAGTAACAGCTCCAAGCTGTTACTCCTCACAGCTTCTATCTGATCAAAGGGGTGACAAAGGATAATCTTTGCTGAAGGGGATGCAGAGTAGCAGCGCTCCTTTCTAATCTGAATCCTCTTCTCTGCCTCCTATTTCTAAAATTTCATCCATAATAATAAGAATTTCTTCACGGTCATTGAGTTTTGGGGGTTAAAGTGTGAAGGATTAAACAAACTATAGAAAGAAAGTACAGCTGAATAATCTTTGATAGCCCTTTATGTGACAACACAATATTTTGTGAATACCTACTACCAAGGCAGTAAAATCAGATGTGCATCACATTGGCTTTATTATTATTATTATTATTATCATCATCATTATTATTATTATCATTATCATTATTATCCACAGAATCACAGTATTATTTAGGTTGGAAGGAACATCTGGGGATTGTCTCAAACAGCCCCCCTGCTCAAGCAGGATCACCCAGCAGGTTGCCCAGGACCATGTCCAGGTGGGTTTTGAAGATCTCCTAAGAGGAGACTCCACAGCCTCTCTGGGCAGCCTGTGACCATGCTCAGCACCTGCACAGCACAGAAGTGCTTCCTGTGTTCGGAGAGAACCTCCTGTCCTCCAGTGTGTACCCACTGCTTCTTGTCCTGGCACTGGGCACCACTTAAAAGAGCCTGGCTTCATCCACTGTTCAGGTATTTATATACATTTATGAGGTCCCCTGAGCATCCTCTTCTCCAGGCTGAGCAGTCCCAGCTCTCTCAGCTGCTCCTCACAGGAGAGGTGCTGCAGTCTCTTCATCATCCTGGCCCTTCACTGGACTCCCTTAGCAGCTCCATGTCTCTCTTGAACTGGACACAGCACTCCAGGTGTGGCTTCACCAGTGCTGAGGAGGGAGGAGGATCATGTCCCTTGACCTGCAGGCAGTACTTGGCCTAATGCAGCCCAGGGTGCCATTCGCCTTCTCTGTGGCAAGGGCACATTGCTGGCTCATGTTCAACTTGGTGTCCTTTCCTGCAAAGATGCTGTACCCTTCCCAAATTAACAATTTTGTTTTTAAGAGAAATTGCTTTGAAAACCACAAATTTGGATACTTGAAAAATTTCTTCTTGCCATACAGGTGGCCGAGGAAAATGAAGTGTCTTTGCAAAAAAAAAAATATGTCTTTCTGTTGCTGCCCTCCTTCAAACTTTGACCTTTCAAGGCTTCTAGCCAGCTGCAAACTCGGGGGTGCTGTTGGCTGAGCGTGTAGCATTTTAGTTCCAGCAGATGCCAGCTGTCATTGCTGCTGGCGTCCCATAGGCCTGCTCAGGGAATTTCACCCCTTGCTCTTCCCTGTCACCCTGCAGCTCAGTGACGATGTAAATGTGTTGGGCAGGCACTGACACGTGTCGTGCTGCTGCAGACTTTTGACACAGCACCAACCTGCTGTGATACCCATTGGATCACTTCTTGCTGTTCATTACCCTTTCTCCTAACCTTTGCATTCGTGGCCCTAGAAATCCAAAGCTGAATTTTCACCCCTGAAGCCAAGGGGGTGGTGTCCTGACAATTTAAATCTACCTTCTCCACCGCTTTTGTTTCAAAACTGCTGCAACCTTGGTAGCACGTGTGAATGACAGCTGAACTCTGCCTGCCCTGCTCTGCATATTCTGGATCAACACATGCGTCAGCCTCGAGTGTGACTGCGTATTTATGTTCTTTCCTGTGCAGTTAATGTGGGATGATTTAAGGTGCTCTTAATAATGTGCTACCGGATCCTCTGCCAGAAAGCAAATACAGAATTTGCAGCACTTCCGAGCCCACCTGTATTTAACAGCTAACAATGTTTGCTTTATTAGTTATTCATACAGATGAGCCATGAGCTCAAACACAAAATATGAACAATGTTATAATTACAGTGCCTTAAGGCATGTGGCACAGAAAGCTAACAGATGACTTTCTGCAGATCCTCTAGAGACCTGCAGAGTAATTGCGATGTTTTTCCTCATTTCTGTCACCTACTGTTTTCTCTTGAAGAGAATAAAATGGATCCCATCGTTTCTGTAATTCTGCCTTAATCATAATCAGTCTGAGTGTCGTACTTGTTACTGCATCCCATCTTCCTCCGCTGATGACAGAGCAAGCTTTGAGCTAGATACCTCATTTCTGTACAGCTAGAGTTGGATGGAATTAATCTCCCACTGAGAAATTTACCTACTTTTGTATGAAACAAATGTAGTAATCACCTAGTTCTCCTTAAACCTGAGACCACGTTGCAAAGGCTGTGGCATGGCAACCCACAACCAAACACGCCTCTCAAATCCCAAGTCTACACACAAAACTCAAAGCCTGTCCCCTTCAGATACTGCCTTGATTGGCTAATAGTCAATGGCAACATTCATGTTACTAAAACAGATGTTTTGTAATTATTATTTTTTTACTTCTTCTCTCAATCAAAATATTCATTATAAGGTTGCTGTTATTCTCCTTCTTCCCTTCCAAATGCTCCTTCAAAACACAACAGAGAAGATGTTTTTTTTTGTTTGTTTTTGTTTTTGTTTGTTGTTGTTTTGTTTTGTTTTGTTTTCACTATAAGGACACTTTCTCCTTACACTTTTTGGCCAGAGGCATCAGAGGTATTGATGGCTCTGCCTGTCCTAGAAATGTCTGAACTCATAAGGTTCACAAAGCCATGCAATAAGTGAAGTGTACAAATCTCTGTATCTGTCAGACAGTCATTTACCAAAAATAAAGCATTACTACATAAAGAAAAAAGTAAGTCAGCTTTACCGACGGCCTTCCTTCTTCTGTTACAAACACAAAGGTATCCACAAGGGAGAAGGACAAGTCCTCCAACCTACCAAAAGCAAGATCCCGCCATAGGTTTTCTTCACCTGAATGCACCAATTTCTGCTTTTGTTTACAGAGGCACTGTCTTATTATTTAGGATTGCTTTTCACATAACAGAAGGTAGTTTTTATTATTATTATTATTATGCATTACCAGAATATTCAGATCTCAATTTGTCACCCACTTAGATGGGAATGGGCAGCTCCTTTGGCAGATCTGAAGTGCTCTCCCTCCAGATGCAAACTTAAGACAGCCTTGAAAGGCTAAAAAAGAAACACAACTCACACATCCCGCAGTCACAGCGTGTTTCAGGATCTCTGAAGCTCTGATCACTTACACTGCAGTGTCTTTGTTCTTTGCCCCGCTGCAGATGGTGATTGATTTAAATTCTGTCAGTCCCACAGCTGTCTTTCTCGGTACACTTTGTTTGAGAGCCAGCAGTTAAGTAAGGACTGAAGTGGATTAAAAATAATTTCAGCTGAAGTCTGTTTTTTTGGCCAAGTGGCTCTGTTTGCAGAAGGGTGGTACCATTTCCTAGGGGTAAACAAAGTCCTCTCCCTGCCCTTCATATAGATCAACCTAAAAAAAAGAAATATTTCACCAAGTAGATGCGTCATGATGGGATTTCATGGGAGATGTCACCAGGCTGCTTGCTCTTCTGAGGTATGTCACCACAGCCATGAAATGCTCCACCTTACCCAGAGGCTCGCCAGACAGTCTAGGTTAGGCTGAATATTTCTCTTCCTCATTTTGAGTGGTTGGTTGCTTTTGTTGTTGTTGTTGTTTATTTGTTTGTTTTGTTTTTCTAAACCAAAAAGGAAATAATTATATCTCATAAAAATATGCATGATTTTTCTGACAAACTGTAGAAATGACTCAGGAAAATAGCTCTGGGCTATTCAAAACACCACTGCTAAATCATGTTGACACAATCTGACTACCAGCAACATGACACTAACTCAGTGCAGGCTCGGTTTCAGTGAAATTATGGTCGTGAGTATGCCTTATCATGAATGAAGTATCCCTTTATGGTTAACCGTTTGATATTTATTGACTTCCTTGATTGTTCAGTGCCTTGACTGTTCCAGGTGTTACTGTCACCATGAAGATTTTTTTCCTCCATGCCTTACCTCTCCTATGCCAGTTTTCATATTGCCTCCTTTGAAGACGGGCTGTCTCTCAGGGTGTTTGTGCAAACCTCATGCAAACCTGGTCATTTTGACACTGAAATCTTTGGCTGCCTTTGCAGTTACAGGACTGCATCTTTACTGCCCACTGGCTTTAAGAAACTCTAGAAGCTTTTGGTGACAGGCTGGGAAAATGGGTAGAAAGAAAAATATCAGATTCCCTCAGACCAAAACATTTTTATTACTACATTTGTTATTCCAGAATTAATATTTACTAAGCAGAAAGAATCAAATCTACTCCAAAAAAAGCAGCACAGATAGTCCTAAACAAGATACTTTCTGGAAGAGCCACAGAGCTCAGATACCAAAAAGTGGCACAGACACTGAAATGAACAGGTTTATTTAGCCTTCCCAGCTACTTGGCTTCTTTTAACAAAGATGAAAGAATTGGAGTTTAACAGTTTTTTACATTTTTCTTTGGCTGCTTTCAATTCCTTTGCACTGAATATGGCAAATTCCCACCAAAGTTTTTGAAGGCATGTCTTCCGTATATTAAGCCCATACAAAATACTGCAACACCGATCCTGTTTCCAGAAGGATATCCCTCTCTGTCCTCAGGATTCCCATTTCACAAGTGCAAAGACCTCCGCAATAGCCATAAAAACAACGTAATGCCCTGGGGGATGGTGGGGGCTAGACATGATGGGCTTTTAGGAGAAATGTATTTGGAAATCATTTCAGTGTCCCAGCATAAGGAGTAAGGACTGAAGTCCTGACAGCTTTCAAACAAAATTTATGGCTTCTTCATGAGCAGTGGAAAAGCTGTGTACTTCAACATTTTCAGCACCTGTAAGAGTGTTTCAGATACCAGTGCCCACAAGGAGCACGGAGTCCAACTCCTGGCTCCTCCACACCAGACCACCCAAAAATCACCCCATATGTGTGAGAGCACTGTCCAAATGCTCCTTGAACTCTGTCAGGCTGGGTGCTGTGACCACTGCCCTGGGGAGCCTGTCCCAGTGCCCGACCACCCTCTGGGTGCAGAACCTTTCCCTAGCCCCCAGCCTGACCCTCCCCTGTCCCAGCTCCATGCCGTGCCCTCGGGTCCTGTCGCTGTCCCCAGCGAGCAGAGCTCAGCGCCTGCCCCTCCGCTCCCCTCATGAGGAATTTTCACCCCATGCATTTACAAATTATCATCATCATTAAGGCTTTCCTCCAACATCAGGAATACACAAGGCATTATTCAGGTGTCAGACGTGGGAAAAAAAAAAAAAAAATCAGCATTCCTCTCAGTGATTCCATTTACACTTCTGTTTGTTTTCCCCCCTTGCTTATGAGATGTTAATGTCTTAGAAGTTAGATGTTGGCTGTACTAGCATCCCTGGAGACACTGCAAATGTCAATATAGAGTTATGTGCCTTCTAAGAGATCCTACTCAAGCCTGTGTACTCTTTACATTATTGATATTATCACAACAAAGTCCATAAATAAATTATTGTGTACTGGTTTATCTCCATTATATCCCTTCAGAGTTGCTTCAAAATATGTCTTGATTTCTATTTTGGGATTAAGAAGCTGTGACAAAGAAGTCAAAAGAAGGTACAGAAACATCCAAGCCATCAGTCCCCCTAATATAAAAGTATGTTTGCACAAAAGAAAGCTATTTATATTAGTGAAGTGTAGAGTTAGGTATTTTGCATGTTGAAACACATTCCCAGGATGTTTTCTTGTTGTGGGAATGCTGGAAAAGCCAAACAGAGAGGATTAGTTTGGGTTTTAGTTTCCTTGAATTGGACCAGGTTTTATTGGCCTGTGATAAATCTCCATCAAATTACAAGAAGGGTTGGTCCAAGTTAAAGGTCACTGAAGCTAAAAGGAGTAACTCTGACTCCGTATGTACAGGAGAAGGCGCTTGGAGGATGTTGCCATCAGTGAAGCTTTAATTTTAAAAAGATGTATCTTGGTGTTACTGTCTGGAACGGCATCACTTCAGCAGGCAGCGGGCATCTCCATTGACGTCTTCTTCTGTTCAGTGTGTAATAACTGCCTGGCTATCGGATTTTACAGATGGGAAAGATGCTGACAGATGGGATGGATATTACAGTTCAATCTCTTAAACCCAGAAGAAGAAGGAAGAGAGGACTGTATCACAGAGCAAACTGCTGAAGTGAAGAAATTCCACGCTCAGTATTTGTAGAAGACCTGGCCAACGCGAGCTGCATGGCCTCTTCCTACCCATCATTTAGATCACTCAAAATAAATGATCTTAAGGCATGGGGCACCTCATGTGCACACCCTGATTTCCACCCTCACTCATGCCCCACACCTCCTGCAGACTGGGAGCCACTGAGCAGTGCCCGATGGATTAGAGAACAGACGCTGCTGGCACACGAGGTCCCAGGGGAGGACAGAGGCCACGCAGGAGGGGAAGGATCCAGCTGCATGAATCGCTGCTCAGAGAGTGACACTCGGCAAGCTGGGCTCTACTCACACTTAGACAAAGGGTAGTGACCTGGGAGTGCTTCTCTGACAGCTAAATCTCCAGCAGTGAGGCAACGAAAACTGGATTCGTACCACTCTCCTGAAAAACGCACTATCAGCCTGGTTTATTGCAGTGATATGCAGGAGCCAAACCAAACAGGGAATCCTGACTGCACTCAGCACTGTACGAACACAGATTAACAGCGATCTTCTGCCCCGATGAGGCTGTACCCTGTACAGAGAAGGCAGGTACAGCACAGGAAACGTCAGATCAAACAGCAAGACAATGCTTTGCTCTGCAGCACCCTGGGAAGAGCTGTGTTTCTCAGCTTCCCCGTGGCTGTCCCTCCACAGAGGAATTTAAAAAGGGATGGGGAAGTGCTGCTGCTAGCCATGCCTCTTGTGCAGCTGCAGGAAATTACACCGAGTCTCTGAGGAATTTGGAGTTTGGCAGGCCAGCCTCCCCAGCTGGATTTCCATCTCAAGCGTCCATGGAGAAGATACGTCAAGAAAGAGTATGGAAAAAAAAAAAAAAAGGAAAATATTTTTTTAAAAAAGTTGAGAGCATAGGAGAAAGTTAGGAGTGGTAGGCTTGATATAAGCTGGAGTGTTTCCATCATGGGCATACGCTAGGTGAAGGGGAGAGGGAGGAAAATAAATTGGGTGCAAGGGGGCAGGAAGAGTCTAGAGCACCAGGGGACTGAAATGAGGGATTCAGATAGTGCCATGGTGTAGTGACAGAAGGAAGGATAGCAGGAGGAGGGGAATACTGGAAGGAGTAAGGGATGTGGAAATTGAGAGCGTTTGCCTACTGAATTGGGGGAGAGGCGGTGTGGGTGTGGAGATGCAGTTCAGAAAAAAAGAACAGGAGTAACTAAGCTATACAAAACATCTCCCAGATGATGTCAGGAGAAGAGAGAAAGTGGAGAACAATGATTTGTTAATGATGAAACTCTGCCTTAGTGACAGCAGCTGGGATATCCATGCAGCAGAGACCAGAGTCACTAGTCCCAACAACCACTAGAAACTATAGTCCTTTGTCACTCAGAGCCTGCAGTGCTGCTTCAGGCTCCGGTCTTTAGAGCTTGTCCTTCATACACATGCTTGGTAACAGTGCCTGCCAGAAATCTCCTGACTGGGAGATTTACCAAGTTCCCTCTTCACCTTAACTCCAGCGAATGCACAAGCTGTCCATGCTTGACTACAGGGCTGTCTGTGAGAGGGCATGATGTGACTGGTACTTTCAGCATCTCAGCACAGCTTCCTTCCCCTAGCATCACTTTTATTAGCAGTATGTGTCCCAGCTCCAGTGCAGTGCTGTGTGTAAGTACCTGGATGGGAGAGAACTGTGAGCTGAGTTTTACCAGGATCAATATTGCTTCTTTAACAAATATCAGCTTGTAAATGCAGTAAGCAGCAGAGCAGGGATAAGGTGCAGTGCTGCTGAGATGCCTGCCATCTTCATCACAGCTATTTCAGAGCAGCAATTACATACAAATATATGAGTTGCCCAGAACAAGGAACACTGAGAGGTGGCTCATTCCCCAGCAGTGCATCCTAGACCAGCGCTGGACAGGGAAATAGGTGTCCCTAGGTGCACACTCGCTTACATCATGGCATTTGGCAAGAGGTCAGCAGGGCTGGGAGGTGGATTCCCATACTCAGCAGATGGTCAGTGCGTGGCTGACCCACCCTGGAAAAATGTGTTTGTCACAGCCAAAGTGCAGATGAGTCCATTGCATTTTCAAAGCCCACACAAAATTCAGATATGGATCTCCAGCAGGGAATTACTTGGTACCAGAGGAAAAAAATCAGTCGTTCAAACCCTGGACTGACTCAAAAAGCCAGTGTCTGTCACTGAAGTTGCCAATAGTACCAGGGGATAAGCCTTCAGCCAGAACTACAGGGCACAGAGGCAAACCTCCAGGTGGGTCCTGATGTTTTTTGTCACAGCCAGTCCTGTTGGATTCAGTGAGGTACCTTCCTTCCCAGCTACGATTCACTGACTTTTCTCTCTGCACCCAGCTGCCTTCTCTGCCCCTGAGGCCGTACCTCAGCAGGTCCCTCTGGCCTCTCCATATGGAGGCCTCATCAGTGGCCTGTCACAGCCCAGTCTGAATTCCTCCTTCCTCTTCAGCCTTCCCCCACAGCAGGATCTGCCCCAGCAGGGCAGGCATAGTGCTCCCGTCTGCTTGCTGGATGATCAGTGTTGCCTCCTAACGCAGCCTGCTTCCCCAGCCCCGTCCCTCCACACCAGCACAGCTCTGTTCCTCAAGCGTGGCAGCAAGCATCACCTTGCCAGCTGGTCTGCCACTGTTGTCTTTATCTCTGGAGGGACAACACTTTGCCCTCACCTCTGAAGGACTTTCAATTTAACCCAGACACATGTTTGGAGGTGTGCTTAATTCTGACACACAATTCCCTGGTTTGCCAGTTTCTTGGAGGAACAGCAAGTTTTGGAAACGCCAAAATATCTGAATTTGGGGTTGGTTTGTTTTCATAAAGTATGTGAAACTATGTTACTGTACGTCAGCCTTCTACAAGCACGGACTTAGCCGGAGTGCATGTGCCATGAGGCGGCACAGCCAGCAGCAGGTGTCGATGGGCAGCACAAATTCAGGAGGAAGTCTGAGATTCCTTGGATAATTTCTTGGATAACCTAGGCTGTTGAAATTATTCTAACAAACTTTGCAACCTGGGAGAACCAGAAACAAAACACTTTTCATGGTTTTCACATTTTATTTTCTTGGAGAGTGTTGGAAAGATGGAAAATTTCAGGGGGGAAAAAAAAAAAAAAAAAATCTTTATGCTGAAACATATACTTTCATTTTTAAACCACTTTTAAGAATAATTCACATCTACCTTCAGCTTGAAAATGCTTCATAGCCGTGCCTTGTTGCCTCTCCTTTACTTACAACCACACTTAGTTTGCTGCTGGTTTCGAGAGGGCAGGGTGGCTCACAGCCACCAAAGCACTGCTGTGGTGTGATGCTTTGGTTCCCTCGGCTCCCTGCTGAGGAGTGGCTCAGCTCAGGGTTCCCTGGGTCAGCAGCAGGATCCGCACTGACTCCAGTAAGCTCTGGGGCAGGGGATGTCAGCAGCCCTCCAACGCTGCCTTTTCATCTCTCGGAATTTGCAACTTTGTCCACTTCAAATATCATCTCTTTTCAGGCAGCTCATTGCTAAGTCTCTTTCGTCCATGCAGGCCTCTTCTTTTCTCATCCTGTTTTAACAACTTGAATAGCAAGTAAGTAAATTTCTCATCCTGGGCTTCAGCACTGCCTCTGTGTTCTGCAGTGTGACAGGCGTCCTGTCCTTTTTGCTTTTAGGGCTTTCCTCTCCTCTCCCCTCCACACTTCAGCAACGTAACTGCCTGGAAGCCAGCAGCATTTCTGCTTTGACCAAAGCATTCACCCAGCCACTCGGAGGTGTTCATGCTCTATTGAGCTCACATAAAGGAGAATCCCTGTCCCAGCTGCTTTCTGCAAGGCTGGATGGCACCAGGAAACCTGTGGTGCCCTTCACCCCTCCGCAGATAAGCAGGACACTCAGTTTCTCAGGCTCTTTGCCTACAGATACTCACCAGGCATTCCTGCTGCTACAACATATATACTGAGAGTCTGAGGAGTGAACATGCATTAATCTTTACAGGATCAGGATCTGCCCTTGTTTGTTTGTTTGTTTGTTTGTTTGTTTTAAAAAAAAAAAAACATTAATAAGAGTATCTTATTAACTCTGCCCCGGTGACCCTGGCCTGTCTGGTATACCTGTGGCAGCACCTGGTGTTTTTCTTTGATTCGACTGTTCTGCCTCCACACTAGCAAGATGCTGGCACAGGAATCACTGCACTCACACACATCTCAAACTCATAGGAAAATAGGTGTTGTGAGTTGGCCTGTCTGTCAGGAAATAACTTAGCACACTTAGTTGTTCCTGGCAGAAGGCAATAATAAATCTGCTTTTCTTAGATTTATTCACCCAGAATACTGTCAAGTAATTCTCTCACATGATGCTCTTCCGATTTCAAGGCTCAGATGTTTTCTGATTGAGGCGTGCATCCACTTCTGCTGCAGAATTGGTGCTCAGCCAACAAGGTGAAATTGTTTCATCTCTGTGCATTCCCGCGGACTCGCTCAGGTGAGCACAAAAAACAGTCCAAGCAGCTGCTTTTGGATGTTTGTTTTTTTTTTTAACTAGCACGTGGAGGGAGGGGTAGATTCCCCCCACACTGCACAGACACTGCTGCCCTGTGTCTTCCCTTTCCTTCCTCTCCTGCACTCTTGCACATTCCCCCAGAGGCAAGGGTGCGGGTGACTGGAGATGTGAAAGCCACCTGATAGGATGCTCGGACTCCCCTCTCTGCACGGCACAAGCTCTCCTCGCCTGCTGATAGTGGGAGCAACTCTGCAAGGCTTTGCTCTGCTTACCAGACTGCAGAGTCGGCTGCAAATGCAAAACTGAAATCCATCTTCGCACCAGGTGCTTACCGTCCAAGGGGCTCCTGTGTCTTCTTGTTGCCTGTTTCTGGGTTTTCCCAAACCTCTCTTCTCAAAAGGAAGGTCTGCTCTGCTTCCAGCAATGCATCCTGAGAGGTGGCTGTCGCGGTCGTACCCTGCTTTTGGTGTGTGGGCATTCGTGCTCACATCCTTGATTAAAGGTAGGCTGTCTTTGATGCTAGTCTCTAAAATATTTTCTAGTCACTGTCTCTTGTTTCTGTTTCCCTGGAATTAATTCAATTTAAAGCTTCTGCTAGCTATTCCTCTCTTGAAACCCGTAATATTTTATTTTATATTTTAACAGAGCCAAAGCAACCTTAGTTTTCATGTGTAAAACTCTTAATTTTAGTCTGATAACTAACAGAGAAACTATTCCTAACAAAGAATAAAATGAGTTCTCGTATTTTTGCTTGATGCTTAAATTTTGCCATTGTTTAAATAATGCAAGTTAAATGTTTTCATGTTCTGTATGCACACATTCAAGAGCACGAACTCAGTATGTTTTGTTCTCTGTTGTTTGTGATCTGTTGCTGAATGTGCTGGGGTGATTTCTATGCACAGGTCTCACTGAGTTTCAGCAGGATTTCTGCTTTTAAGTCACTGCACCTTTTTTGAAAGTCTCTCCTCTGCTGACAACCAAGACCTTTGTGAATTACAGTGTTTGCATTAGCAGGGCACAAGGCATTGTCTTAAAGCAACATCAACAGGATGAGGATCTGTTACCGAATAAAAACGAAAGGCCTAAATACTTGTCTGTTTCTGCTGCTTTATTTTAAACCTTGTGTCTGCTAAGAAGCCAGTAGGAAAATTTCAAAGGAAACATGATTTTAGGCTCAGTGGCTTTAGTCATGATATTATGTTAGAAAACTCATTTTTCCACGGTAGGGTACTTCTCGTCACATTGCACTGCATCGTGATGAGGTCTGAAAAGAAACATGAAATTTCCTTTTTGAAAGATACAAATCACAATATACAAACCACCAAATTCTGCAGGTGTTCATATATCTTCCCTAGAAGTCGCAAAAAGGATGGTTGAAACAGCAAAATCGCTGAAGACAAGTAGTTTTCCGAGCTCATGTTGCCAGAACTCATATGATTTAATCTTTCCATTTACAATTAAAGTCTTTTGTCTTGAGCCTTATGAAAATAACTGTATCAGATTTGGGGTGTATGTAACAGATTTCATACACCTCCTTCCTGCTAAAACATCCAGCCTGTCCTGTATTGATTGAGATTACAGTTATAATCTGCTTCTTCCCAAAGAACAGTCCTGTATTACAAAATTTCTGTCTTTTTTCTCACAGAGCTAAACAACTGGAATTTCTTCAGAGCAGGAGGAAGCTTCTGTGTCTTGATACACAGTGGCAAGCACAGGATCCAGAAATAAAGCAGGGAGTAGCACGTATTTAACATCTTTTCCTCATCCTTAGCTCTAAAATACCTATCCTTTATCATTGTGAACCCAGATGCCGCAGCCTGCGAATCAGAGGAACGGCTATTTCATAAACTCTTCACTCACTACAACCAGTTCATCAGGCCAGTGGAAAACGTGTCTGATCCTGTCACAGTGCATTTCGAAGTGGCCATTACCCAGCTTACAAATGTGGTAAGTCTGACTACAGCAGGCTGCTGAGATTTGGGCATGGAAGCCAAACAGAGAAGTGCTGAACAGCAGACATCACTGTAGTAGTTGCACCTCCAGCTCTGTTAGCTGATGTTATCATCTGTGCACATGTGTATGTGATGAGATTTTTTTATTTTTATTTTTTTTTGCATGCTTTTGCATGCTTTTTTTTCAGTTTGGTTGGTTCAAAACAACATAAGGGATGTACAACCTACTGGTTTGGACCATGGAGCTGGGTGTAAGTGTTGTATGTTCTGGGGTGCACCATATAGCAAGCCTTATTTCACCCGCATCACCCTCTGTGGGGTAACTCATCCAAGAACAGAGGCTGAGTTTGAATTCTGAGTGTCCTTGAGTCCATAATGAAGTGACAGACAAGCAGTGAGGAGCAGCCAGGGTAACAGAGCTAAGGTATCTGAGAGTATAAATGAAGGCACTGAAAGTCATTGCACTGGAGGCAGCTCTCACCTGTGGAAATCCCTTGGTGCAATTATTTTGTTTCCATGTTACAGGTTGCTTGGCAGGCTTCAGAAGTTCTGCCACAGTCCTTGGCTCCCAGTGCTTTCAGAAAATAAATAAATAAATAAATAAATAAATAAATAAATAAATAAATAAATAAATGGAAAATCATAAGTAAACCAATAGGATTTTTTTTAAGGTGTCATGATTTTTTGGTCCTTAATCTTCTGTATTCAGGGATGAAAATTCTCAGCATTTTCTGCACCCTTTGGTTTGTAAATATCTTAGAAGTTTTAATACTTCATGTTTAAATATTAAGAACTACTCAAAGCAGTATTCTCACAGATACTTTCATTGCAAATTCCATCCTGTATTCATATATGTATGTAATCTGTGTTTTTCAAACTACCTTTAGGCTGAAGACTTCTTAGAACTGGATCCCATTTTTTATTATCTTTGTGCCTCTTGCAGCTCTTTCATGATTCTTTGCTGATTGGCGATAGCAGTGAGTGGCTGTAAACACAAGTTTTCAGTGAAAAAAATGGCTTAACTTAGTGCAGGTTTGGTTCATCTGCTCTAGCAGTTTGCATGGAAATGCAAGAACTGCACTATAGATGTCATTTTCCTTGAGTTTTGACCAGTACTGTGCCATGTAAACGAAGTATTTTGAAAACTGAATCCAACAAAACACATAGGCACCAGCACGCCCTTATTCCCCTGACCCTGACAGGATTAACTGAAAGTTTTTTGTCTTCCACATGTTCAGGCCCCTGGCACACTGGTGTAGCTCTTTGTACGCCCCACATACATGTGGCACAATTTTTCAGCAAAGCCTTAAAAAATTTTCAATAGAGCTGCAGATGTCTGTGTACAATATGGAATCGCCCTGAAAACAGCCTAGCTCTGCCTAGCTATCTTCCACAAATCCCCTAGAAGTAGCCTAAGATCCTGCCGAGAGCCACAGGCCACAGACAGAAAAAGCTGGTATCAGTTAATGTGGAATTCTTGTTTCCATTTTTATCAGAGTAAGTCGTGGCCATCTCGGCATACTGTAAGTGGTTTATGAGTGAGGATGTGCATGCCTGTATTTCTTTCTAGGATGAAGTCAATCAGATCATGGAAACCAATCTGTGGCTTAGACATGTAAGTGATTGCATTTTATTTCTTATGCACTTTGCATTAATGTGATGAAACGTGTGTTATCTTGTCAGTTAGATCTACAGAATGAGAGCTTGTTTTGTAATAAGTAATTATAGGTAAAAATAAGGAGAAGTTACATTAACTAAAGTCACATTTGAAAAAGTTATTTCTTTATTCTTGTTCCCAAGAAGTTGCATCTCCCAGCTTTCATGTCTGCTGTGTTCCTCCAACTTCATTATTATTGGTTCATGTGGGAAATTCAGCTGGATTTTAGCTGGATTTAATAACTTTAAGAGTGATTAAATATGAATCTCTGCCATCCTAGGTCATCTCCATATTCAAGACTCCAACCAAAACATTTTTTTTAGCCAAAGGTACATGTCTCCATTTCTCCCATTGGTTTTAGTACTCATATATAAACAAAGATCCTTAAAGAAACTAAATTGCTGAGAAACAAGCCATCTTCCACTAGAAGCATCTTCCTTCAGCCCCCACTTGTGGTCCACACAAAGCTTTCTGGAATTACAGTCAAGACCTTCAGGACAGGCTGCGAGAACATGGAGCACGGCCCCGTTATATGGTGCTAGACAGCAATGAAAGCAAGCTGTTGGGCATCCCTACGGTAATTCACTGCCCTTCTAGAGCCAGTAATGTCCCCCGGCCACGACTACCTGTCAGTGTGTGTATGCAGCTCCCTTCTCACCTGGATGCTGGTCTCCTTTGATGCTAGTCTCCCTTAGCCTTTAGGGTCCACTCTAGTAAGAGCAGCAGCAAGGCCTGAGTTTCCTGTTCACTCTGGGGAGGTATTTTATTTTTTTTAATTTCTACATGTGGATGTTGAAAGCCAGAGGAGAGATCTCAGCTTGTCAGCAGCTGGTAGCTGTTGATTTCCCAACTCCTCACAAAGAAGGAGATAGCAATCAGCACTCACCTATGTCCAGTGTTTCTCCAGTTCATGGCCTTGCTGTCTTTTCAGATCATTGTCCCCTTCTACTCATGCTTCTCGTTCAGTCTTTATCCTGCCTTGCCATTTATGAGGAAGATCTGTGTAGCAGATCCTTGCTGATAACAGAAGGTTTTAAAATCCTTTTCCATTCTTCTTTTAGATTTGGAATGACTACAAATTGCGATGGGATCCCAGAGAATACGATGGAATTGAATTTGTTCGGGTACCCGCAGATAAAATTTGGAAACCAGATATTGTCTTATACAATAAGTATGACGAACAATTTTCCATTTTACCCTTTCACTGAAAAGTAGTATCTTGCAGCATCCATGAAAGACATTATTTTTCTTTCATGGTTATTTTCTTTTCTTTTCCTCGTTTGTCTTTCTAGTGCTGTGGGGGATTTTCAAGTTGAAGGCAAGACCAAGGCCCTCCTTCGCTATGATGGAATGATCACCTGGACCCCACCAGCTATTTTTAAAAGCTCCTGTCCTATGGATATTACCTTTTTTCCATTTGATCATCAGAACTGTTCATTGAAATTTGGCTCATGGACCTATGACAAAGCCAAAATCGATCTTCTGATCATTGGCTCCAAAGTAGACATGAATGACTTCTGGGAAAATAGCGAGTGGGAAATAATTGATGCTTCTGGCTACAAACATGACATCAAATACAACTGCTGTGAAGAGATCTACACAGACATAACATATTCTTTTTATATTCGAAGGCTGCCAATGTTTTACACCATAAACCTGATCATTCCCTGTCTCTTCATCTCATTCCTTACAGTGCTGGTTTTTTACCTGCCATCTGACTGTGGCGAGAAGGTGACTCTTTGCATCTCTGTGCTGCTTTCTTTGACTGTATTTTTACTGGTGATCACAGAAACAATCCCATCCACCTCTTTGGTAATACCCCTCGTAGGTGAATATTTGCTCTTCACTATGATATTTGTGACGCTATCAATTGTCATCACTGTGTTTGTCCTGAATATACATTACAGAACCCCAACCACACACACAATGCCCAAATGGGTAAAAAACGTCTTTCTTAGCCTGCTCCCCAAAGTGCTGTTGATGCAGCGGCCTCTGGAACAGCAGAAAAAAAGCATCTCCAGAAAGACCAAGAAAGGCTCAGCCAATGCCTCAGGCAAACCAAAGCACAGCAAACACAAAGATACCAAACTACACAAGGAGCAGCAGTGCTGTCACTGTGATAAAGCGGCTGAACTCGCTGCCACCAGAAGAAGACGACTGAGCCACCAGTCCTTGAAGTGGGTGGCAGAGCACACGGAGTACTCCCCAGAAGTGAAGGATGTCATTAGCAGCGTTCAGTTCATCGCAGATAACATGAGGTCTCAAAATGAAACCAAAGAGGTAAGGGTGACTCCTAGTCACTGAGCTGGGCACAAGGCCACCCTTGCAGCATCGCACAAGAAAACAGCAAGTGAGGGTAGAAAATTGGGCAGCTCAAGGGTACCAGAGTTGTTGTGTCTAGAGAAGAAAATTCTGGGACCTGTAAATTGGTCAAAGTTTTCTACACAAAGGGGAGGAGCTAAGTAATCCACTGGGGGTGGAACAAGAAAAAATATTTAAACTGTTCTTCCTCTGTCCCTGGTGGATAATTCAAGCAACAAGACAGTTTTAGATTAGACTTGAGGACTGTTTTCTGGGTAAGAAGAGCCACTGCTGTGGGGGTCACGAGGAATGAGTTTTGATCCCCAGTGGTTCAGGCAGAGTTGATTCTGCCATGGGGCATGGGACAGATCAGATGAGGTTTTCCAAAGTGCCTTCTACCCCTGCTTCTGTAGTTCCTCAGAAGCAACTCTTCTGGTGCTCATGAACTGCGCAGCCCTGGTAAGCAGTAACACCTCAATACCAAGGGTGCTGTTGGACAAGTTTTCCTTGTTAGCAAGGGAAAAAATAAATTTGGGAACTGCTTTTTGAAGAGCAAGGCTTGTCTAGCTGCACTGAATTTTGTTTTGTTTTGTTTTTCTGGAAAAGAACTGTTCACAGCTAGTGGTATATTTGGTAGAGATACTGCTTTCTGAATATTGTTGCCAACACTTAGTTTCAGTCTGGTGTTTAGAGAGAGAAAGAGAGAGGGAGAGGGGATTTAAAAAAAAAAAAAAAAAAAAAAAAAAAGATTTGGCATTTGAACTAATGCATTAGCTTGTGTGAGGTTATAAATCTTTCATCCTGCCTGGGATTACTGTCATAGAAAATGATGCACATTGGAATCTTAAGAATCCAGGGCCAACTCCTCAGGTGTAAACACACAACTAAAAGCAGCTCCAAGAAAGACTGTCATACACACACACACCAAGGCCTTGCAAGGAATAAAAATTCTCCAACACTTCAAGATGTTTTTTAGAAGAGTTTTGAACCCAGTGAAGCATTTACCTTTGATCTGTCATTAAATTCTTACATTTGGTTTTGAAGCCTTTAGATGCTATGTGAAGGCAAAATCCATTTCAAAATGAAATGCTGCTGTTATTTCTGTCCTATAGAACAACACTGACATTTTGTGAGAAAATTATTGGCACATATTCTTTCTATCAAAGTATTTGTTGGAAATCAGCACAAATTCATGCAGCCCCAATGCAACCCAAAAAATCATTTTCCCCCTTGAAAAATGTCCAGGAGAAGAGGCTTCATCTGAAAACGAAGTCCATAACTTTGAATAACGTGCTACAGCTAAGGCCTGGTGATTGCATTCATGGGATGAGCCCAAAGCAAAAGACGGGAGTCTGTCAGCACAGAGGAGACAGTGACCGAACTGAGCTTTGCTTAGTACCTATACCCTATACCCCAAATGTTTTGCTAGACCCTAACATTTCAGCCCTGTTTTCACTGCCACAGCGGCATAAAACATACCCATGCGCTGTATTCAGCTGCTTTCCTTGATGCATTCCAAATAAGAGGAGACTTTGCGTGAAGGAGTCCGAGTAACACGCCGCTTTGATTGTGCAGCTCACGATAAGGCTTTCCTTGCCAGTTATGCTGATTTGCATTTTGCAAACCTCTTCTGCCACATGCAATTGTATTCTTAGTCAGGCGTGTGCGTCAGCAGCTCTGTAGCTTACCTTTCAAAGCATGCTAAGGATCAGAAGCAGGATTATTAATATGGGAAAAATCCTCTTTCTGTTAAAAAAGGGGGGGGTGGGGGTGGTTGTTGTCAGGTAAGCACTGAGGAAGTGATTCTGCAGGCTGCTTCTGCTTCATCCAGAAGCATAAAGCCATATGGGTGCTACTGTGCATGGTTCTGTATAAATGCTTTAAAAATTGTGACAACTTTTTTCAGCATCAGGAGTTCCTGCTGTGTTTTCTTTCACAAAAAAAGTAAAGCAGTAGCCTTTTGGAGGAAAACAAAAGAAATTGGGAAAACGAGTGGAAGATCCCTCAGCAGAGAACTCTTAACCACTCACTAGTTTTGTAAGAGTGGAGGCTCTTCTGACGTGGTCCTCACACACAGGTACAGTTCAAGGGGTAGCAACTTCACCAAGTGTGGATCTAGGGTTTATCTCTCAAAGAGATACGAAAATCACTCCGGCTTGCGTAGCAGGTGACACTGCTGTGTTCAGTCAGGGCACTTGCTTTGCTAAAGTTCACATGTCCAGTTGTCCAGTTTGACAATTTAGTTGAGCCTAACCGGAGTGATAGTGGGGCAAATGAGGCCAGAACAGTAAGCTGTCTCTTGTGTGGGTGTTCGGGCCACAAAGGATCCTTTGGCAGGATCCAGCAATGTGCAGCTGTGGTGATTCAGCCTGCTGTGAAATCAGCTCGCTCTGCACCCACCAAGTGACCGGGTCCTACTTGTCATTGTCAGTGACAGCCACAGCTTGCCAACAGAGCTGAAGACTTAGAAATAATCAGTAGACTAGGACAGTGTTTGGTGTTCTCAGCCAAGATTGATAAATACGGATAGCAAATCAACCCCTCTAAAGACACTTAAAAACTGCAACAACTATAAGCACCACAAGCAATGTTCTTGCCTGTATGTATGTTATTCCTCATGCACAAAAGCACAAGGGGCATTTCCACCAAATAGTGTCAACTCAAAATGCTGTGTTACATTACATGTAGTTTATCTTTTTTCCTTTTTTTTTTTTTTCCTATTGCAGGTGGAAGATGATTGGAAATACGTAGCTATGGTGATTGACAGAGTATTTCTCTGGGTATTTATAATCCTTTGTGTGTTTGGGACTGCCGGGCTCTTTATCCAGCCACTAATAGCAGATACATAAGTTGATCCAGTGCTTTTGATCCACTTTTGTTCTTATTTCATTTTCAGTTTGGAACTGTCCCAAAATTTCCCTCCACTTACATCACTCCTTTGCTCAGCCCCTTCTCGGCACCCAGCCCCAGTGGGGAGGAGAGAAGCAAAGAGTCCTTTGTGCAAGCAGCAGCCCAAAGCAGAATGAGAAAAGGGCTGGAAATGGGAGACGACCGTGTGGTCTTACTAAGGCAGAAAGGGTGGGATTTTTGGAGTGCCTGCCTGTCTTTTTCTCAGTGAGGTCAGCAAGAGCAATTGCACTGAGGACCACAGAAGCAGGCTGAAGTTATTGAGTTTCTCCCTTGGCCTTGGGGCAGGGGGCCATCAGGACAGTTCAGGCACTTCTGAGTGCATTACCCAAAGAGTAATGGCTCTACCCGACTTCACTGTTCTCCCCTGATCACAACTCTTCCTCAGCACTGACTTAATTTATGTTTCCCCTGTATTTGTTCCCTTGTACGATGCCTAGTCCCCAGCATGGCACTTAGGTGACATACCACGGTCATACTGACTGGACAGATGTTCTTCATTGTGATCCTGTGACAGAGCAGACAAAAATCTAAATAAAAGTACAGTCACATCAATCCCTCTCAAGGACTTTGACTAGAATCTAAAATAAGGGCTTCCCATCTTCTGCAATGCAAGTACAAAATGAGGGTCTGAGATCCACAACACACGTGCTTAGGTTTATGCTTGAAGTCAGAGAGGTCCTAAGCACCTATTTGTAGTTGAAGAAAGACCTGCTTGACATTCTGCACTGTGTGCAGCCTTTCTGACAACATTTAGATCATCCTAGAGCCACCACAGAGGAATAACCTGGATGCACTAACAGAAAAGACCTGAGATATTTGGGGTTTACAAAGTAATGCATTGTCATTTGAAATCTACGACTCTAAGAGTGTTGAAAACTAGCTCACCTGCTGCTTACCTCTGTAAGTGACCAAAGTCCTCTGTATTTCCTGGTACTGAATATCAAATCCCGTGGTGAGCACCAGCAGGGTTTACAAGCCACATTTCTTTCATCAGCTTAACAGTGGTCCCAGTCCACGGGGTCTGCTCTGAAAACTCATGTATGCTCAGGTTCAGACACAAGCCCTCTAGGGAAGCATTTGTCCCCTGGTAGCTACTCATCACAGGCAGAAATGGCAGATTTCTGCCAAAAGGCAGATTTCCCTTTGCCAGCCCCTCACAGGTCAGTCTTATGTGGGTGAACCTGCTCTGCAGCTCCAGGGACACTTCTCTGGGGCTGGGGCTTCCCCTGTGTAACCAGGTACCAGTCCCAGTGCGCCTCATCCTGAAACATGGTGTAGCTGTGCACCTTGTGTGGTTTCTAAATTTTGTGGACAATTTACCATTGGGTCCCTTCTCTACTTTGATTCCTGCTGGTTGTGCACAGAAGGTTTCTTCTCTAAGTGGCATCATTCCCATCCAAGCCAATGGGACTGAAATATACAGCAGAGGTAATGGTGCAATGACAAGGATGTATCTGTCTCAGTCCAATATTTGAAATATGTAAAGTCACACTTTTCTAGAAGAAAAACATTTTTTGTGAACCCTCTGTATGTTGCATAATTACGTAGCAGCTGACAGACAGATGTATGAACAACCACAGTTTATTTTATCAGATAGTCAATTAAAAATCATTCCTGAAACACACCCTCGTGAAGAATTTGTGTTTTTTTTTAAAGCCCACTTCTGTACAATGTGTTTAGATACGCTGCCAAATGATCTTTGCTGTACTGATCCCTGATCAGCAAGGAGGGAAGGGGAAATAAAGGGAATTTGAGGAGGAAAGCTGCATTCTGAGCGTGAAAGCTTCTTTCCTACAGGAAAGACATCTGCCTTCCAGCATTTGCTGTTGCAACCCATGACCCTACAGGCAATTAAAATAAGGTGGCTGAAGGTGAACTGTGTTGATGTCTTAGGCATGGCAGCTCACACCCCATAGCCAGCAAGCTGACCTTAGCAAAATCCCTGCCTTTTGGTCAAGACATAATCGCTCAGCTCTCCATCCCCTGTTAGGAGTCCACCAAACACTCTTGATTCCTCCCGTTTCCTCATCAGCTGAGTACTACACGTTCACAAACTACTTGGCTCTTCTTACTACACTATATATGTACAATTTTATTTGACCAAATCTTAATTTCTCCTTTTCATTTTTTCCCCTTCTCTCATGACTAAAGGCCCATGATTTCTTTCTTTTTACTGATTTCGCACTGCTTGTATTGCTTTTCCTAGCTGTCCTCCTTATTTTGGGACAGTGGGACCTTCCCCTTATCTGCTTAACATACTCCCCACTGATATGCCACTGCTATGCCTGCACAATTGCTTTTGAATATGCAAGGTCAGTGGAATTTTCCGCTGCAAAAACACAACTGTATTTCTCGCACCTGGCAGTGCTCACATCTGGGGATTTATCTTTGACAGCACAGTTTCCAGAAGCAGTCAGACAGCTCAGCCAGCCCACCATATCCTCTTCCCAAGGGAGACAATCTTGCCCCTTCTCCCTCACCAAAAGGTCCAGAGGAGCTTGGCATAATCGTCGCCTGGTGAACAGATGACATGCCTGGTCCTGCCAAGCAGCGCTGAGTCCTACAGACCAGGTCCTGTGTATCAAGATGTCACACTTTGAGGCAGCGATAAGGCAGAGGGTTGGGTTTTCTTTTAAGATTTTAAATTTGTAATGTCTGAATGCATTTGTGGGCCAGACGGAAAAAGATTCAGGGAAGCTCAGAAACAATCAGCATGAGGAATAATGAGCAGTGAAACTACAAGCGTAGCAGTCCCGGGGGTATGCTAGGAGGACCGAAGGACAGAAGTCGTGCTTGTGCAGTGTTCGTACATCTCCCACTCCGAGCGCCGGAGCCCTGGAGTCCTTTACCAGAAAAAGCAGCTTGCAATCAGACACAGCCGCGTGGTACAGACACGTGCTGCCCGCCGGTAGGAAAGTGAATTGTAGCACGGTGAGGACAGGACTGTCTGCCAACACAGCACCTGAAGCTCTTGCCCAGGAGAGGATGCCATGGCTAACAGGCGGCCCCTTGGCAGCAATAATCAGAGGGAAAACCTGTCACTAACTGATTGCAAGAATCTATAAATACTGGAAAGAAGAGCTTCCTGGCAGCTTTCCAATGGATATTTCGCGGTACTGGCCAGTACAGGCCAGGGGAACAAAGCGACTTGAAGGAGAGAAGAGCAGCTGGTAATAAAACCAATGTGTAAGGTTTTTATACCAGTGTCTACATTAAGATATCTAGACTAAACTTAATGGGTTTGTTCTAGGTTCCTGCCACTGCATAATAATCAACTCTGAATGCTTCCCCCTCAAACTCACACACACAAGTGAAAGTCACAAGTACTTTCCAAGAACGTGCAAAATCCTGTATCTGGAGAGACCTGAGGCAAGGCTTCTCTGAAGTGGGCTGAAAACTAGACTAGCAACAAAAACAACCACCACGAGGAATAAGGAAGTTCAGCATCAATATATGAGCATTCTCAGCTCTGAGAATCATTTACTAAACACAGCTTTATTAATGATATTTGCACAAGTAAACAAAGCTTTCTGCAGGGACAAGACAAATTGGGATGATCTTAGCTCACAGAGGTCTGGTGTTCACACGTAATCCAAGCACAAGAATACCTTTGCATATTTTTAGCACCTTCTAACCTCCATCCTTAGAGAGAAAGTTTCAAGGCTGGCTAAAGGTTTAGCAACAGACTCACATTCATATTGTTGAGAAGCAGGTCTCCAAATCCCTTGTTAGCCTTGAAAACACCTGCAAGTTCTGAGAGGGATTTTCTAAAGGACTCCACGATGGCACAGCTCTGCCCCAGGGAACGCCTGTGCATTTTCTGTCATGTCTTATTTACACTTTAGAGAGCTGTTTCTAATAATGCAGAAGGATCCCTTTTAAATGCTTCAGAGGAATGAAATTCTGAACTGGCTGAGAAACATGGACAAGCCAACACCCAATGATGTACCTTTCTAGTACCAGCTCACCCCACAGCTCTCAGGAGAAACTCCACTTCTGCACCAGCCACAAGCCTCATTTGCCACAAATGATCAGGCAGTGGCAAAGATCCTCTCCAACAAAATTATTTAGGCAGATCACTGTTGCCACATGGAGTAACATGGTCACTTTTCTCTATGAGATATGCTTCTGATGATCTTCCACTTCCAGTCCTGTGAACCCACAGGTGCAGGAATCATAGTTTCCAAATGCAGAGCATGGGGAAAATCATTACCTGTTCAGCCTTTTGGAATACTACAGAGCACCAGAAAAAAAAATGATGCAAATAATACTGGGACATGGCTAACACCTTGCAAATTCCTGAAGGCCAAGAGGAGAGATAAACTGTGCATGATATAAAGGCTGGTAGCCAGTGGGAAGAGCTGTAAGTTCTCCCAGGGTTGAGCTGATCCTGAAGTAAGGTAGAGCCACAGTGTCAAGGTCCTGAACATCCTATCTAAAAGATATTTATATTTTTTCTAATGCACATGCTTCGTGATTGCCATTTCTGACGTGTACAGGAGGCAATCCGTAGGGACTCTGTGGTTTTTACTTGGATATGTAGATAGACTGAGTACTGACTAGTGTTCCTATGATACTCTAACTTATTTTATACAGCCATAGTTTAGCTGGCACATCTGCCTGCAAAGCACAGTTGTGCCAGAAGCACTATTTTCAGTTCTAACTAATAATCTTGGCTCATATTATAACACAACCAAGCTACTAGTAAAATCCTTATAACCCAGTTCTGCAACACCAATTCACTTTTAGTATTCAGCCGTTTGCCAAGCCTTTCTCTGACCTCAGCCAAGACTGTAACCATTACAGCTGCATGAAGATAGAAAGCATCGGTCGGTGCCTGTTACCATCACCTTCTCCCTGTCTTGCTGTTGCTTCCCATCCTGTGCAACAGAGACCAAGCCCAAAGGCATCACCATCCCATGGCATTGTACCGGTGTGCTAGTGTGGGAGCATTTTCTACAAAGTGTTGTTCAGCCACATCTGTAATGCAGGGGTAAAGATGAGAACTGAACCTGTCACTGATGCCACCAGAAATAACCACAGGAAGATCCGATCTAGGACTTGAGCTACGAATTTCCAGTCCTGGACAACCTGTGAAGGAGAGAGGGAGAAGAAACAGAAACAGCAATGAGCCTGGTACTTTGTTGTTACTGCCACATATATTTCAGTTCCAAAAATCTGGCTTTAAAAACCAGAATTTTGTAGTGTTCCATAGCCTGAAGCCAACATGGATCTCCTTTTCATTACCCATACCTGCCAGCCTCTCAAAACACCAAAGCATTTCTGTAGTATTAAGAACACGATAATCGGACTTCTTTCAGGCTGTGCAAAAGCTTTTAGCTAAGTGCATAGATAAAAGCTTACAGGCTCAAGCTTGAAGATGGCTTTATAATGAATTAGGTTTCTTTTAAGAGAACTGCATTTCCCTTGGAGAGCAAGGACTTGGCTTTAGCAAAGCACTTTGATGCAGATGTTGCTTCCAGGACAAGTGGTCCCATTGGCTTGTGTTTGCTTAAGTGCTCTGCTGGCTCAGGCTGCGTGCATTCAGGAGGGAGATTCTGCTTTGTGAGTACTGGCACAACCCCACATAAATGGAAGAGCTATTTATAAAAGCAGTTCAGGGGAGGGTTGTTTTGGTTTGGTGTTTTAATGATTTAAGCCTCAAAGAGAAGACTTCAGTCATGGACAAGATACGCTCACATACTGCATGTTTGATTTACTGTTAATCTCTCTGCTGAAGTCATCAATACTGTTTGAACAAAGCCCTGGCTCTTGCTAGGAGGTTGCTAACAGAAGTTGTTCTCTTTTCATACGCTGCTGGGTGCATTGCCTGGATGTCCTACACTTGCAGGAGGTGCAATGTTTATGCACAGTTTTCAGAAAACCCCAGACAGGAATCCTTCCAGGACAGGCCGCTGTGGCCTCGTGCCTGGGAAAAGCAAGGATTCCCACAGCAACATACAGTTCTCCTCAAAGCAGTGCATTTTCCCAGAAACTTCATGGGAGCACGGAAAGCTCCCAGGACGTGCCCCAGATGAATACAGGAGAAAGAGGCAAACAGAAAGGCATGCAGAAAACAAAAAGGGCTTGGAAGTCACTGCTGTCAAGGGAGCTGCGATCCCTTGTTGCCCTCCCTTCACCTACCTGTCTGATGAAGTGCTCCTTTTTAACATGCCTGGAAATGTACCGAATGGAATCGGCTGCCTTCTCCAGAAAGGCAATAACAATTTTCTCTCCATCTTTTGCTTGCCTGTGCTTCTGCTTCCCCGGGAGCTTTGATTTCAAGGTGCTTTCCTTTTCCTCGGTGTCTGAGAAGGAATAACGATCTACGTGGCCCTTCATGCAGAGCAGTCGCGGCAACTTCTGGAGGAAGAGTCTTTTAACCCAGGGAGCCATGGGATGGTAAGTCGCTGAGGAGCGGTGGTGGACGTTGATAACAAAGACGGTGACAATGATGGAGAGGGTCACAAAAATCATGATGAAGAGCAGATACTCACCAATCAGAGGGATGACTTTGGAAGAAGAAGGGATTATTTCCTCAATCACTAAAAGGAAAACAGTGAGGGAGACCAGAACCGAAGTAGACAATGAAAGCTTTTCTCCTTCATCTGAAGGCAGGTAAAACACCAGGACAGTTAGAAAAGACAGTCCCAGGCAAGGGATTATTAAGAAAAGAGTGTAAAAGAGTGGAAGGCGTCTCAGCACAAAGGAGTATGTGACAAACGGGTAAGAGTACAGCCCATCCTTCCTGTTGCCTTTCATACCTTTGGCATTTAAGATCTCCCACTCCCCATTATCAAAGAAGTCTTTCCTGTCTACATTTTCGTCCACTAGAATCAAGTCCACCATGCTGCCATCATACGTCCATGACCCAAACTTCATGGAGCAGTTCTGCCTGTCGAAGGGGAAGAAGGTCACGTCCATTGTGCAGGAGCTCTTGTAGCTGGCTGGGGGCGTCCAGGTCACCACTCCATTGTACTTCACTATGGCTTTGGTCATCAGGGAGCCCTCAAAACGCCCATCAGCACTGGGGAGGTGGACAGAAAGAAACAGCACCAAGATCAGGACTACATTTGCCCCAGTCCCACCTCCTCACAGCTCGATGCAAGGAAAGCCAGTGTGCATGCTGTCTAGAGAACCATCTTTCTAACAGCACATGCAAGCTCCGCGGTAGCTGACAAGCCTTGCCCATGCTCTAGCCAAAGCCTGGAGCGAGGAGCACACGACTCACTTTTCAAACAAAACAATGTCAGGAAGCCACAGAGACTCAGAGGGGACACGGATGGCAGTGATCCCACCGTATTCCTCTGGATTCCAGGAGAGCTTGTGGTCCATCCATTCCTGCAATGAGACAGAAGACACCTCTGCCCACCCCGAGCCAACTGCCTCATCCCTCCTCCCACTGCCTCTCTCAGGGGGGCTGTATTGTACAGCACTATGGGCAGAGCCTGGCATAGCACTGATCAGCTGCAGGACGGATGCCATGCAGGCATGGCTGGGAGACATTAATCCCCCCACCCACAGGTGGGACCTATCTACACGTGCCTCTCCACACAGCCTCCGGGTGGGCACTCCTGGAGAACACTGATGGTTTTTCCATGCATATTACATGGTATTTGCCAGGGGAACAAAACAATTTGAGCCATTCTATTTTGCTGTAAATAAAAAAAAATAAATAAAAAAAAAAAAAAAAAAAGGAAAAGCAAGGAGAGTCCCGATCATTTTCAACATGCTGAACTCTTGTTTTGTTTTGTTTCTCAGCTGGGAAGAGTCCAGCAAAGTGGTTCCAGCAACCTGGAGACTTCCACTGAAGATCAGCTCCCTGATTCCTGTTCATGATGGGGTTTTTCAGATGCTCACTAGAACAGCAGCAAGGGGAAGTGAGAGCTGTAGGTTGTGGTCAATACCATGAAGCAGAGGATGAAACACTTCCCATTAAGCTCCAGCACTAAGAGCTTCCCAGGGACTTAGGGGCCTCAGCCTTCTCAGGGCAATTTCCTCTGTGAGTTAAGGACAAACCAAAAAGCAATATTCTCTGCTTCTCCTCCTTCCATATTGTCCCCTCCCACTTCTTCAGCTCCACATGCCTTTTGCAGCCGTACCCAGACACATGTGTTACTGCAGCCCTTTGCACCAACCCAGAGCCTTGGTGGAGAGACCTACTTGTAGCAAGAGCGAGTGTTTATCTCCTCCAGGAGCAGGGAGGGGATGGGGCGAAGGTCATTGCCATATGGTTGGTAGAGCTATCCTAAAATTTGGCACAAAGCACAAGCCAAGGAGGCTCTTGCCCAGGGTGGTACCAGCAGAGATGAACCCACTTTCTGAGCTGCCCAAAAGGCAGGGGTCAGATGTCAGGCTCAGCCCTTCATCCCAGTTCCTCCTCCTGCTGAAGAAGGGGTGGGAGCTCTTTGAGTGTGGAAATAGCGGAGAGGGCCTTCGGTGCTCTTACCCTCAGCAGCAGGGACCATTTTAGCACGAATTTTGCCCTTTGGATAAGGATCTAGCAGATGTTACCAGCAGCCTGGGCCATGTGTGCACTGGACACCTCCTGCAATACGTGCAAGGGGGCTTAGGCTGGAAATGTGCCTGGTGTGCAAGGGGATAGCCAGGGCTGGCAGCAGTAGCCACAGCAGCTAGCTCGAAGCTTGTGCTGCGAGAAGCAAACACCCTGTGAGCCACCTGGAAACAATCATCCCTCTGGAGTCAAACTGGATCTGCCCCTTGGCCTGGGTTATCTGTGCATCTGCAGGCCTCCTCCCTCCCCTCCCCCTGCCCTGCATTGATTTGTCTCCGAGCTGAAGTGCTCTTTCATGTCTGCAAGGCAGATGGTTGCGTGTCTCCTTACTAGAGCAGAAAATAGACTGCACGCAGACTTTGAAGCTGAACAGTTTAAAATGGGTATCTCCCCATGGGCTATGCTGACATGAACTGTAGCATCAGATGCAAAGGGCTTTTTCCTCTCCTCTCCCTGCCTTCCAAACTGCTCCAGATCCTCCACTGCCCTCTGCTTCCACCAGCTTTGCCTAACTCCAGCTCCTGGGCTGTCACACAGGCACTTCGCCACAGCAAACAGATCAAGAAACACTGGACCCAGACTCTTGACTCTTGCTATTACTTTCTGCAACTCACACAACCTCAGATATATTCCAGCAACCACTAAAAGCTCCTTCGCACCCTTTGTGTCTGCCTGGATGCACAGCACAAGGTTCCACCATCTTTAAAAGCTGGATTTTGGGGGGGGGGGGGGGGGGTTAAAAAAAAAAAAAAAG
>NC_048926.1:53506934-53532204 GCF_011077185.1 Oxyura jamaicensis | reverse complement strand
TATATATATATATATATATATATATATATATATATATATATATATATTGCAGAGTAATTATGACTGGGATTCCCCCTCCACCTCACACACCAAAGGTGAGGACCAGACTTCCCTGACCTCCCTACTCCTGCAGGACCAGAAGCTCTGAGTCATTAGAAAGTTCCAGTTTGTTTGAGTGCTCTTCACTTTTCCCAGCCCAAAAGAGAAAAATATTTTGATTCTACTTAGTTTTAAGCATCTCTTCCAGCTGCTGTTTTTGACTGCATGTGGAACCAGTTCACACTAAGTCTACAGGAATGCATGACTCCCAGAAGAGGACACGCAGGTCAGGCCACAGGTACGTAGTGCTCAGCATGTTATCCGGGGGAACCTGCACGTGTGAAAGCCACTGTCCATGTCTCACTTATTTTCTGCTCCCTTTGCCTTTCATTTGGGCCTCGATGGGGTACTAGAAATGGTAGCACCCAGTGAGACATGCAAGGTCCTACAAAAATCTCAGCACAGAGCTACCTTAGGGGGCTGCTCTGGCTAAAATCTGAGCTCAGTCCCCAAAGGCTTATGGAGCAACTGGCAGTGCAGCTTCCCAGGTAGGTTTTTCTTGTATCAGCAGTTCAAGGCAGAGGGATCAGAGAAAGTGGTTTCCTCCCCCACCTCCCTGCTTCTGAGATATGGAGTGAATAGTGGCATGCTTCTACCTCCTGCAGCTAGTTTGGAGGAAGCTGCAGCAGAACATGATTTCCATTGGCATGCCTGGTGACACTGGCTCCAAACTGCAACTGGCTCTGGGAGGTCAATATTGCAAACAAACAGGGTGTCCGGTGTAGGTGGTCTAACATAACACCTAGACTTGGATCAGCAGCAGATTTCCCTGGCAGAGGGGGGATTCGTGTCTTCCCTGCAGCAAGAGGAGTCTGTGCTTCTCCATCTTTGTGAGTAGTGTCCATACAGCATCTGGGGTCCTGCACCACCACAAAGCTTGCACTCTCTGCAGGGCTACAGGTACCAGACTGAGGACACGCACTCAGCTGCACCTCTCCACCAGCCCTGCAGCCTGGGAACGGCTTCCCACGGCATCATTTTGAGCAAGGCTTGGGTTTTATGTCCTCTCCCTAGGATCAGCTGACACATTTATAGAGCTTACATGTCTGAGAGACTTAAAATAATCGTCACAAGGTCAATAAACCAGTGCACTGTAATCTAAACCAAACTCAGTGTTCTTCAGGAATGAAGGAGACCTAACTGTTAACATGCACCTTTCCTCCATTTGTGTAAATTACTTCCAAAAGCAAGCAAGACAGATGTGATTAATTTGCAGAAACCCCACAGATTTTAGTATGGGGGGAAGGGTGATTAACATGATGGCCTTTTATTTCTCTTACGCTAAACCTCCCTCAGCTCAGGCAAGAGACACAGTGCTCAGATGACCTCCAAGTCTGAGACAAGATAGTCCCTCAGGGCACGAGCAGCATCATGGGGACAGTCACTGCTGCACCAGGAGATGTTTCCTTCCTGAAATACAGCTGGCTTGAGCCCACAGCTGGGGTGCATGCCACTAAAAGAGGGTATCCCATTTCCTGCAGGCTCACTGCCTTCCTCCATGCCCCTTTAAGCACTTGCTGAAGGGAGAGGAGAACTTCAGGCAGGGCTAGATGGCTCTGCACTTGTCATGGATGGCAGCGGATGGTGTGGTAGGCCGGGGTGGCCCTCATCCTTGTGTAGTCCTGCAGCCAAGGGGGGGAGGCATGACGTGGTCTGATTTACCTGCTTCAGCCACACGTTGGTTGTCATCAGCTGATTCTTCTCATCCTAGGGCAACACAAGGTAGAGAGGAAAGCAATGCCAAGGCAGCCAGGGAAAATGTCCCATACCCATGATGTCTCAGCCCCCTATGGAGCAGGGTGTTGAGGAGCTGGGAGGCAGCAGGGCTCAGACAGTGAGAGGAGCCGGCAGGCGTCCCGGCTCCTATCCCCATGCCACCCAGCCTGGGATTGCATTTGGGCAGGCAGGAGCCAGAATGTGATCCTGCATGGGCAAATGAAGCCCCAAAGGAGAGGCCGCCTTCCACAGGAAGGGCATCACTCCCGTCTGGCACCTCCTGCCCTGTGCCAAGGGGGGAAAAGGCAGGGGATGCGGACAGCAGCCTGGGGCTGTCTGGTTCACCCACAGGGTCCTGTCTGATAGGATTTGGCCTGGATAGGCCTTGCCTGGAGCGAGCAGTGCCCTGCCACCCTTGTCCTACACCTCATTAACTTGCAAATATAGGCACTGGGGACAGCCTTTGAGGAACAGACACAAGGAGGCCTCAGTCACAGGGAGCAGTGGGCAGGAAAGGGCCCTCAGGTTCACTGCGAATAAAACAAGCCCTGGGGCACTTGGGGTTCCCATCCCTGTCCCCACCATGACAAGAGGCAACCAGCCCTCCCAGCTGGGTGCAGGGCCCTCCGCAGAAGAAGCGATGCTTTACCAAGCCCACCACAACACTTACCACATCCACGAGCTGTGATATCTTTAACCCAAAGAGGACTTTGATGGTGTCGTTGGAGTTTTGCACGGGGCGGACCCATTTCTGATAGCCTTGAAATAAGTGCCTGAGGAGCGCGTCCTCATTCTCAGCCACTGAACTGAAGGCAGACACACCTGGAAGAAAGCGGGGACGTCTGGGAGCCAGGACACCGGCCCTTAGCAGAGCCAGGGGGCAAGGGGCAAGTACAGCCGTGATGAGTTTGCACCAGGTTTATGTTTTCTGTGGTGTTTTGCCATGAGCTGGCATACCTTCCCGCTCCTGTTTATTCTTCCTTAGGAGATCCTCAGGCTAAGAGCATCAGGTGCCCTCATTCACTATTGAGTAGTAAAAACACAGGCTGATTAATGATACCTGCTTTATTTGTTTATTTGTTTGTTTGTTTGGATACCTGCAGTATAGCAGAGACAGGGAGCCACAGGGGAAAGCTGGTCACTGTGGGGATATTCCTGGCTCGTAGCTAGAAACAACAGCAATAAACTGTGGGCATTTCAGAGCCGTGGGGCTTCGTTTGCACTTGCTCTGGAGCCAGGCTGTTTTCAGCAGAGCCTAGTGCCAGGATAAGAGGCAATGAGCACAAACCCCTTCTGGGGTTAGCCAAGGGATAGCTGCAAATCACTGAAGGAGACGAGTTTGCCCAGCTGGGGGGTGGAAGGCAGCAGCACCAGGGGAGTGAGCAGCAAAAGGAGCTGGCTGGGAGACAGAAGGAGCTGGGTGATACACGTAGGGCCAGGCCTGCCCACCACCGCTGTGGTCTGTGCCAGCAAGGCCTGGGACCCCTCAAGTTTGCCCTGCACCATGGAGGGGGAAGAGCCGATGCCCCCCGCCCCTCCCCGATGCCAGCCCTGCTCCATGTGATGCTGCAGTCCCAGGACGACCTCCACCTTTTCCTTGGCACACACACTGCACTGGAGGTGAGCAGGATCTCACCTCGGGGTGAGATCCCCCCATGGGGGAAAAAGGAGCTGCTGCCAGAGCGCTGTGCCAGCGCTGCTGTGCCACCAGCCACGGGGGACCTTGCATGTCTCTGCCCTGCTCCCACCTCGCTCCCCACCACCAGTGCCCTGCCAGTCCTACCGTGAGCAAGGACCCTGTGCTCCCATTGCCATCCCGCAGGCACAGGGGGTTCGGCTCCTTCCCAGATGAGGGGGAGCACAGGAGAGCCCTGCAGCCAAAGGGCCAAAACACAGTGTGCAGCAAGCACCAGAGATGGGGCAGCCCTAAGGGGAACGAGCCCAGTGGCCCCTCCAGAGGGACAGCTGGAGGCAAGTGCTCCTGAGAAGCACCAAGGAGAAGGAAGGCAGAAGGAACAAGATCAGTGCTCTTATAAAACATCCTCAGTACTTGCAGGGTGATGGTTTAAAAGCAGAAGTTTTTAATGAGAAGCAAGATTTATCAGGGTAAAAAATAGCCCAGCAGCTCCTTTGATCATACTTCATCTGATGATTAGGTTAAGCCACAGAGCAAACGCTGAACCAAGCGGTGTTGCCTTTGGAAAAACAGACACAGACTGTAGGCCAGATGCATCCCTGAATTTATCACTGAGAGGGTAAAAGTTTTGGAGCTCCCTGGCAGGTTGCCACAAGCACACAAAAAATGCACCCTTTGCCACCATGCCTCTCCCCGGTGCCACAAGTCTCCTTTCTCAGTGCCGTGCATGCCAGGAGCAACTCCCCTCAAGTGCAGGAGCAGGGAGGACTCTGCCAAAATAACATGCAAGCCCCCTGAGAAATGCTGTCAGGACACTCAGGACTCCATCAGCTCAGCCAGGGCATTTCAGTGTTACTCCTGATGATGGAGATCTGCCCCTTAACCCGCTCCAGCAATGCGAGCTGAGCTTTGGTTCTTTGGTTAACTTCTACCTGGTGACCACTCTGTCGCTCCATAAATCTTAAAACCCCATTGCCAAACTGGCCGAGGCTGCAGTGCAAAGTCAGCAGCTGGTACAACCCTCTCTTGCTAGTCTGGCAGCATTGAGAAGAGGATCAGGAGAAACTGGTGTCTGCCTCATCGCAGCAAGCAGCAGCTAACTGGCTGGAAGATAAAAAATCTTGAACATCTGCATTTCAGCTTGGAAGAATAAAAAAAAAATGAGACTTACCTGAATGGGTCAAACACAGCGCACAGAGCATCAGGCAAAGCATGGGCACCACCGTGGCTTTTCCTTTAATTATGGTCCTTTGTTTTCAGAGGCAAATCAGCCTCATCCTAGTCGGGGGCTAAAGCAATCTGGTTAAAACCCAAGGCGGACAATTGAGCCTGCAAGGCAAGCGAGCACCTTTTGAGCTTCATCTTGCATCATTATGACGCTCCGTAAAGCACACTTCATTGATTTTCAGTCAGCTGTCACGTCCCGTAAGCCTGAAACAGGTCTCTGGGTCCTAAGCTCTGACTGATGTGTTCGGGGCAGTATTTGGGTGGCTACAGCCCCTGGTGTCCAGGAGGAGAAGCTAGGCAAGGTTTTTAAGGAGGAGAAAGGCATTTTGTTACATTGTCAGATACAGCTGGGGGGGAAATATAATCAAAACCAGGCTATGGATCAGCCCCAAAGACAGATTACATACCTGCAAATTTGTCTGTTTGCTCCAGCTGTATCTGCTGGTCTGATAAAAGAGACAAAATCCCCACAGACCTAACTTAGATTATTAATTTTTCAAATTATAATTGCTGTTTTACAGATTTAAACGGATATATTAGGGGGACAGGGCTGTAAGACATAGGTGGGAAAACAGTGCTTATTTGTAACATTGCATTTCATCAGACACACGCAGAGAAAACCACAGGGGACAGCACAGAAATGCTTGCACAGGATCACTGACCAGCACAGCCGAAGGGCACGTGAGTGTGTGTCCACATGTGATGTGTACGTGTGGCCAAGGCAGTGACCCCCTGGGCTGAGCTTCCTCCAGGAGCCACCACAAATCTCCAATATCAGGTGGGACGCGGCTCTTCTCCTCCTGCCCCCAAACGCTTCTCCACCAAGGGCATCAGGATCTTCAGCCACACAAAAGCTCTGGTTTTCTTCCCAAATTAAAGTCACTGCACCATCTCTGTCTACAGAGGAGCCTTTTCCCTGACATTTTCAAGTTCAAGGGAGGGTGTTGCAAACTTCTTTCAGTCTGCACCCGGACATAAACTTCTGCTTTGATTCTTCCTGTCTCCGTGCCGGCACAGTTTCCCTACACGTCTGCCACAAAACTGTGGCTGTTTTCTTATCCTTAGAGATTATCCTCATGCTCCAGTGTATATTTGCAACCTAGAGGAACTTTTGCTTGCTGCTTTTTATATGGGAAGCCTGCTGTTTCAGCAGCACCCAGGCCCAGATTTTGGTATTGTCATAAGTTATTTGATTCAGATTTGCCTCAGCTGAGGTCCTCACAGAGGACTGATAATGGGCAGCAGTAACCTTATCAAGTTATTCAGCTTTTTCTGATGAAAAAGATGTCATGTCAGTGTGGTTCAAAGTCACGTTGCTGCCACCAGTAACTTCTCTTGTCTCACCACCTGACTCGTGTCAGGGGCTTGCCTCTGACCCTGTGCCAGCTTGGTGGCTCTGCCCATTCCACCTTCAACCTGCTCAGGGGAAATCTGCGAGCACTCTGTTAGCGCCATGGCTCTGCTGCGTTTGCCTTGTGGGGCTGGAGGAGCAGCTGCTGTCCTGGCTACCTTTCCTCACCTTGGCTGCAGAAAGTGTCCCAAAACCTGCAGCACTATGGAGAGGCTCTGTCCTGAGCAGCTTGTCTTGTTGTCCCTGCTGCTGTTGCCACCAGACTGCTCAGCCTAGTAGTGGGATCCAGACCAGGTGAGCTGTGTTCATCTAGTCACTGTGCACTGCAAGGATACATTTTCCCATGCTGACTTCAAGGGAACAGAGGGCATTTGGCTGGAACGGGGCAGGCAGACAACACCAAAACCCATCATACACTTGAAAATGTGCAAAATGTTTTATCCTGCCCAGCATATTTTTCTCTATGACAAAGCTACCCCTTAGAAACTTACTGTGCAGGCTGCCCAGTGCTTTCCAGCATGTTCTTGGTCCAGCGTGGGGCTCAGCACCCTCAGGAACCATCCATTATCGGTACTGAACAACAGTTTCACAGCTGCAAGCCTCAGCCTTTGCTTCACAGCAAGAGGTTGCACCCGGGCAGCGCTCTGATAGTACCGTGCTGGAGACTGGAGAGAAACTTGTCTCCAGCACAGCCCAACAAGTCTCCTGCTTGGAAGTAATGAAGGTAACCAAACAGCTACCGTGGGAGTAAGTTTTTATCCACTACATGGAGGGTGCCTGGAGGGAAATGGTGCGTATGCTTGCATTACTATCGCCTCCACCTGGATCGTGACAAGAGGTGAGGATCTATCTGCCTGACCCCAGAATCATCCAGGAACCAGAGCTGGGAAGCAATTTGTTATGTTTGCTTGGAGAGGGTGCTTTCTGGTTGCCCACAAGCTGTCCTCTCCAACACCGTAAGAAGGGAGGTGTGCGTGAACCCTCCATCTCACCAAGGGGGCAGCGAAGCGTGGGGAGCAGCCCCCCGCAGGCGATGCACCAATTTCTGGGTGAAATTCTCACCGTCTGCCTTGAGGACCCGCCTTTTCTCTCCCACAGCCGTCAGGGGATCCCTCTGTGACAGCAGCTTACCACCCGAGGGTTCACCATGCCCTCCCCTGCTGCTCGCCCTCCTCCTCCCTGCTCCCTTTCCCCCCCCAGGGCACCGCACCGCGGCATCCCCCGCGGCGCCCCCTCACCGCCGCCGCTTTCCTCTTTATTCCCCCCTTCCCGGGAAAATATTTTCTTTCCCCTCTCCCTGCCCGTTCCCCTCCCGTTCAGGACTTCTCCTCCCTCCCTCCCGTGCGGCCGCAGCTCCGCTCCCCGGCGGGAGGCGGCAGCGCAGCCGCCGGGCGCAGGTCCCAGGGGACCGGGGGGTCCCGTGGGGGTCGTGGGCTCGGCTGCCCGGCCCCACTGCGTGCTGCGGGGCAGGGGAGACCCGCCGGGGACGGGGGTGGCGGTGGGATTCGCTGTGAAAATTCCCGTGTGATGTGAGCCCCAGCCAAGGGGCTGCCGGCACTGCCTCCAGCCGGCTGGGGGAAGACCCCCGCCAGCTCCACCAGGCTCTGCAGGTGCAGGATGAGGTTTTATGGAAGGAGAGATGTGTCAGTCCTGGGTTTCCTCAGCGCTTTCCTGCCGCTCCTGCCTCCCTTCTTGTTTCCACCACGTTTACATGAATGTGGATGTGCGAGGGCTGCGAGGCCCCGTGCCTGCGGACGGCGTACAGCCCGCACAGCCGGCCTCTGCCCGCGTCCCGGTGGGAGCCTTCCACCACCGCGGTGGGGCTGGAAACGTGGAGGGACATCGAGGGCCTCGAGGAGGCTGGCGGGCTCCTCACCACTGCATACACATCAATGTTTCTAATAGATGGCACTTTGCCTCCTGCCTTGGTCGTTCTGTTTTCCTTTCTCACTTCTAAGCGTACAGTGAGGCCTCGTTTGGGGCAGGGCACCCTATCTTGAAGCTTTGGGGATAACTTCTGCGTTTCGGTGATGCTGCATATCTCTGAAATGTGATACTTTTCACAGCGGTTTGTTCTGAGCTGATAACTGCAAACTAAGATCTGGCCGTGCTCTGCTATTTTCGCAGCTTGTCTCTCCACTTTATCAAACTCTTCTAGGCTTTGAGGCCCTCTCCTTACAGCCCAAATGTTATCCGCAGCATCGTGGACTTGCTGTCCAGATGTCAAGGCTGGGAAGACTTCACAGGTAGGTGAACTATTACCAAGGACCAGAACATTGCTTGACATGAGAGGAAACGCTGGTTTGCAGACAACTGCTCTGGGAATAACAACAGTGCCTGGGTCGTGTCTGTCGCTGCACGGAGCTGTTGGCCCCTCGTGTCCCATGGAAATACCTGATGCCTGGGAGCCCTCACCAAGGAACATGTGGCACTCCAGGGCTCCAGACACTCCAGGGAGAGACGCCATCCTCTCTTCTTCTTTCTTTGTCTGATCTAACACTGGCTTTTTATCCCCAAAGAAATCATAAAACCCAAGGGGCAATTCCTGCCGCGTCCGGTAGCCTCGGTAAGCTGCCTGAATCTTGACAGCAGCTTTGTTCATTTCATCCAGCTCTCTCCGGACTCGATAGCCTCTCCATGCAGCCTGAATGACGGTAGCCTGCTGAGCTTGTTTTTGGAGCTGTTGCTGTGCATTGCTTTCCTGTGTCTGGTGTGGCAGACTGGGCGGTTCTCCTGAAGATACCACACTGAAATAAGATATTTTGTCAGAAATTACAAAGTTCTGTCTGGGATGAAGGTGGCTAGGTCCACAAGCTCTGTTCCTGCCTGCATCTGAAGGCACTTGCTTGTTATGATCTTCTCCTAGGTTAACAGAGACGGTTGCTTTGTAGATCCACATGTGCACACAAGATTCACAGGAAGATTGCTCTTCTTAGCTTTAGAAATGAATTTTGATATAGTCGGGCGATAATTCTCTGATTGTCTAAAAGGCGAAACTGCAACCTACCATCTAGAAATGCTGGAATTGCTAGGAGGCTCGTATTCTTCGGTCTCTTACTTTTTTACACTATTGGATGTTGTTCTGGTGCTTGTGGCTTTTTTGTTGATGTTTCATTAAAGAGACATACGATTGCTGTTGTGCATTTTCCTCTCTTGCTCCATGCTTCTTGCTACCTGCTTGGATTACAAAAAGATCCTTATTTCCATGGTTCACAAGTTCTCCATCACATGCATTTTCAGCACATGTATTAGAATTTGCATTTACATCCAAAACAAACAAACAAACAAACAAACATATTCTATCTCATTTGCCAGCACACAATAGCCTTATCAAATTGTGTTTCATTAACATAGTCCTCAGACTCCAATTTTTGTACATAATGGGTTGTTCTACCATCCAGAGTTTCAATAAAACATTTTCTCCTTTTATATATATATGTATATATTTAAAGCTTCTATTTTCACAGAAAATGCAACAAAACACCTCAGCACCAAACACTTCAGCCACATTCAGTCTCTCAAAACTCAGGGGCTGGGAAACACAGCTCTTCAACATGTGTCACAGAGCTGCCAGACAGATGTCTGTGTCTTCACTGTTAGCCTTCAGAAATAGACTAGAAGAGGACAAAAGGGAGAAAAAAAAAAAAAAAAACATGCACCTCCTGTTGGAGTTAGAGCCAGAAGGGTTAAAGGGCCCCCTGTTTGGCTGAGAGATGACCTGAGTGCAGTACACTCACTTTATTCATGCACTGTTTTGCAGAGGTTTTGTGTGCCTGCCTTTGAAGGGGGACACCAAATGAGAAGCCACCTGCTTCTGAAGAGCTGCAAAGGGAAAAGCAAGCCTGCCCTACCTGGAAACACTCCATCTCCAAATGGTGGCCAGGCCCACCTAAGTTAAGATCCAGGCCATTTAGTCCACCTGTGAGCAAGACACCTGATGTTTGAGATACCCATCCTCTGCATCATATCTGATGGTGTTGGGGGAGTTTGTGAGAAGTTCTGCTTTTAATACCTCCCTCTGACTTCCTTCTGTCCTCCCCAGATCACGTCACAGCAGGGCTCGCTTCAGCCCACTGCTGTTCTGAAGTCTACCTGCCTGGTTTGAAATGGGCTGTGAGACTTTTTGCTTGCTGTGCTGAGTCCATATGATCTGGGTTAATGTCAAACATCTTATAAAGAATAATATTGATTCTTCCCAGCCATTTCTTAAGGTTAAATGGAAATGTTCACAGGTAAGAACCGAAGAGATAAGATACATAAAGAGATAAGATACATTTTGAACAGCTGTATCATATTTTGGGCCTCCATTTTATCTGGTTCAGGCATAGACACTATCGGGTTTCTGAGAATGTTAAAAGCAGATCCTGAAGCCAGTTTTCTTACAGAGTAATGTCTAGAGTTTCCTACCTGTACTAATTCACCACACAAAGCTGTTAATCCCAGTTCAAAAGGAGACGTGTCCCCATGTGCTTAAAACTCCGCACTGCCTGCAGCAAGGCATTTGCTCATTACGTTAGAGTTTTTCCCAGTCATGCTCATGAATACGTACAAACAAAAGCCAGTTAGACCCCTGAGTGGCACAGATGAAAAGCTGAATTTTCAGTGACTTTTATATTTTTACTTTTCTTTAATTTTCATAACAGAAGCCTAGTAGCGTTGAGTATAGAAGAAATAAAGGCCTTGGCCACATATGCATGATAGACTGTTATCTACAGCTGTCCCAAGTCATAAAATTGACCTGAGAGTATGTTAATGCTTTATGTTAAACATGACTGTAAGCAAAGCATGGCGTGTCAGACACCTTCACAATTCCTGGATTAAGTCAGAGTACATTTTTCAGGTAAGTTAGAGAACTTAATTTTGAGGTAAATGTATATTCCTGACAGAAGAGATGTGAAGGTAATGCTAGCTAGTAGAATGATGATCTGTAATTATTTAGCGCCACATGTGACAAATGGATATATGCTGTCACCACGGTCCTACAGCACGTTATCACCCACATTTGTCCTCACTGGGGCGGCTCCTCACACTTAATTTCAGTGCAGTGTGCCTGTCTGAGATGACTTTTCAGTCAGCCAGCAGAGAGGCTTCAGGAGGCCTACAACATTTTGAGACCCTCGGCGAGCCCACAGACCACGACACGCTAGCTCTGGAGGCTTCAGACCACCGACAGAATGGAAAGGAGCAAACCTAAGGTTGCAGGAGCCCGCCACAGGTGGCACTTCAGGGTTTCGTTCCTCTGTGGGTAGCAGGGATGACCATCTGGCTGTGAATGTTGTCAGACACCTTATTTGCTTGGGGTGACCATCTTCTAACAGGGCAGGTGGGTGTTTCCTTACTGTGATCTCACCACAGCGCTGTTCCCTTGTGACATCATGAGCAGACGCCCGCTAGGTGACAGCTGAAGCCATGCGTGGCTTGGTGACTTTGGTGGTGAAGAAAGGTGCTGCTGCGTCTCATTTCAGACAAAGGTGCTGCCCCAGTACTCCCTCTTCTACACGGGGCTAATGAGAAGAGCCGCGGTGGGTTTTCCAGTGACGCTGATGAGAAAAGCCATGGTGGACTTTCCAGTGATACTGACGGGAAAAACCATGGTGGACTTTCCAGTGATGCTGATACGAAAAACTGTGCTGGGCTTTCCAATGACACAATTTTCAACGATACAAAGAAGAAATCCCAGCCCCACGGGATTCAGCAAGGTTTTCCCCAAACTCTTCAGTCAGGCTTTCAGCGTTGCTGCATAGGCAGGACTTTCTCTGTAGGTTTCTGCATGAGAAAAGTTATGCCAGTGGTGAACACGCTGCCCAGAAAGCTCTCAGCTCCTCTGAGAATCAGGGGGTGTGGCTGAGCTCCCTGCTCCACCTGTCCTAAATGAGTATTTCTCTTTGCAAAGCCAGCAGCCACATATAGGAATCAAAAGCCAAAGTAGAGTAGAAGTGAACAGGTACGTTAGTTCAGCTTGAAAGGAAGGAGATTAAAATCTATCATAGTAACAATTAAGCCTCCTCATACCTCAGGCCAAACTCATCCCTAAACCCAAAGTAGTCTTCCTCTGAGACATGCTTTTTCTTCCAATGCTGTTTGCAATAGTGCCTTGCATGTTCATCTCTCTGGCATATTTTATAGTATGTAAGAGTAAGAGATTACTGTCTCACATCCTGAATATCCCTAGTGCTGAGCTGCTGAGGGCTACTTAACCTCTGACAGAATTGAACAACCCAAATGAATCTTATCTTGGGAGGACAGGAGAGCAATACCACAGAGCGCAAGCCAAGGCAGACAAGAAAAAGATGGTAAAAATAACATTCACAACAAGAAAATGTTTCTGACCTGTTAGTAGAGAGATCTTCTAGTGGGGAGAGAAGTCTTACTTCTACAGTCATATCACACAGATGACGGTTTCTGCAGACAGCGTGATCACAAGGCTTTGTGGTGACTGTGCTGAGAAAGAAGCAAGGCCACTGCCACCTACTGCTTGTGTAAGCCAGGGATTTCTCCTGTGACTCAGAGCAAAAGGTGTTGACAGAGGCTGGTTTTGATCTGGTGTCACCAGGAAATCTACTTTTGTCAACTGATGGCAGTATCAAAGGAAGATAATTCCAATGATACTACACTTGTGGTTTGTGTGTGTGTTTTTAAGAGGTTACTTACAAATATCTGAAGTTCCTCAAGGTGAAATGTCCACATGTGCACTCACTCTGGGGGATAGACATGTCCTATTGTCCAGGACCAGGAGATTTCCCTGGGTCTGTACCTGTACAGCAGGATCTGCCCATTTTCCCAACATGCTGAACACATAAACTCTGAGCAATTTCAGTCCCTTGTCAGTCAAAGAAAACTAATAGGTTTTCCCCTCTGGACTCAAAAAGTACAAAATTAAGATAAATGAATGTATAGATGGCAGAATTTTAGGTTCTAAATAAATAAATAGATTTTCAGACCACTGACATGACATCACAGATGGATTATCTCTTTATTTGGAAGTCAGTCACTCCTGGAGGGAGGGAGAGAAAAAGGGAGAGAGTAAAAGCTGGACAGAGCTTTCAAATTGGGTATCCTGAAGCTTCCTTCTCTGAATTGACAGGTGTTATTATGGTTATTAGCAGAAACCTGAAAAGCAGGCAGAAATCTTGGTATTTCTCAAGCCCAGAGAAAGGTCATTTCCTCAAAAGCGTCATCTCTGAAAATTCTTTCCTTTCCAAGTAGGTCCAGACTGTAAAGCACCTAAAGCCAGCAAATTCTTTCTGCAGAAGATGTGTGAGGACAGTCCTGAAAAAGAGACTGGGGGGAGGGAGGTGAGTGGTGACTGAATAGCGAACTGCTGCAGTGGGAGAAGGAGTTCATGTTCAGAGCAGATGAGTAAGAACAATGAACGCAGGGAAGAGTGTAAAGAATAACTGACAACTTTCATAAGAAAAGCTGAAAATGTGAAGGTGAAAGAAGAAACTATTGCTGGAGGCAAGACCTCCTTTTTCTGGATTACTCGTCACAGGTCACTGGACTAAAGCTTTCCCAACAGGAAATCACATATCTTTCACAGACTCCAACACTGAAGAGTTGATTCATCTACAGGTAACTAGTGTAGTCATAGACCTTGAAACTTTAATGGCCACATCCAGTGAAGCCTGAAATGAATTTAGAAGCTTGCCTATTCCATTCAAGCCCCTCTCTGAATTAAAACTGTAGAGACTAGCCTAACTGCAAGACCTTTTAATAGGTCCAATTTAACTAGACCCAATTTAAGATGCAGACAGCAGTCACTTTTTCAGAGGTCCAACCGTGAGCCCAGGCTTTACAGGTCTTTCCTCCCTGTACAGTGTGAGGAGGCAGCTACAAGAGAAATAATAGATCATTTTGAGCTACAGGCAATAAAAGCCTTGATACTCAATGTTAAATGAATCAACAGGGGCAGGAGTGTGGAGAGATTTAATTATGACAATATAATATGTCTATTCATAGGAGAAGTCCTTGAAAATTTCCTTCTGAATATCCGCTTTAAATGTTTTCTTTGACTTCTTCAGAAGATTGAAGATGACTTTCTTTTGTAAGCTGCTCCTAGCGTTTCATGGTGTATCAGACAACAATTTTGCCACACGTTTTTCCCTGCACACTTTTAAACTCCTTTGGTCTGTGTAACACTGCAAGGCTTTCTGTCCAATTTGAGCAATAAAATGCTGTAGTTAGATCAAAAGGAGATCCCGGTACCCGGTAAGAAGACACAATTTCCGTTGAAAACATCAAACAGGCACAAAAGGAAATCTGTAATAGCGATTACTATCACGGTATCTCTTGAATCACGTATCTATTCTGTTTTGCTGCCTCTCATTTACCAATCAGTCATTATCGTGGCTAAGGTATGGCAAATAAACTGCTGTGTTTAACGCAGCAGGGGTAACATCCCCAGACTTGCGGCTGTGACACAGCACAAGCATCAACGTTCTTGGGCAGATTGCATTTTAGCGGTTAAAATCAGGCGGTAGCTCAAAAGAACCCTTTCCGTCCTGCCAGAGACAAAGGTGTGAGCTGCCAGGAGGCAGAACAGCCTATAGATTAAAACCTACAACAGATCTCGTGAAAAGAGCCTAAAAGGTCGACTACAAATACCTGCCTTGTTCCAAAGAAGCTTGGGAGAGGAGCAGTCCTTTGCAATGGATTTAGAAACTGGAGTTGCAATTTTAGTTTTACCCAAGGAACTACCTGGCTTTCCTTCTTCCTGCATTCCGACTGGCATTTGGTTTGTATTTTGTTCAGCTGTACAACTTCAAAATTCGTATCAGGCACTCTGCCTAGGTTTACCCCACATAGAGCTGAAGGCAAATGAAATCTCAGCAAGACAGAAGTTTTTAAGACCATTCTAGTGACAACAGAGACAAAACAGTGATGGGAAGTAGAGGAGAAGGAAGCACACCAATGAAGGACGCCCTCAGTGTGACAAGCAGTAACCCAACCATGCTGTTACTTTCCCCTCCCTTAAAACACAGGGTCCACACTAGACAGGGAAATCTCATACTTTAAAGAGGGGGAAAAATTAAATGCTACAAACAGCTCAGATAGACTCTACTAGAATAAATTGGGGCAAATGGAGGGAAGCATGTAAGCAGACACTTCCCTTTTCAGAAGCAGCATTGATATTCTGCCTGTCGTAACATCAGTCCAAGAGATCTCTCTGTCCAGATTTTAAGGATGGGACACTTCTGCCAACTGCCAGCAAACCTCCTCAGGCTCTTTTCTTTATAAAACAGTCTTCAGCAGAATGCAGCCACAGGCATTTAAACAGTTATTAGCTATTTCACCTGCAGTTGGACAGACACCGCTCACAAAAGCCCCTGACATCTTAACATTCTCACTTCTTCTTTTTAACTCCCAACTGCATTTTTCAGAGATGCTAACGGAACTGCAGCTGTATGCAGATACCAGTGGTGGCCAATACCAACAGGAAGTGACACGGTACCTTTGCACAGCTGATTGTGTGAACACAGTAAATCCCACTTTAAAAAAGAAAAAAAATAAAAAATAAAAAATAAAAAATAAAAATAAAAAAAGGAGGAACTGTGCTAACAATTAGAGACTGCAGCATGACAGGCAGAGAAAGATCAGCTGCTGAAAGTCAATTGGTTGTTTTAGTGCCAGCTGTTTTTACACTTCATAGCTCTGTGGTATTGCCCTAACAGCACTGCACCTTGTAGAGGAAACAAAAATCTCTCAGTATGCCTCAGTCTTGTCTTCCTAGCTACTTCTTTTGCTGTGTCGCTTTTCTGAAGGGTTATAAAAAAAAAAAAAAAACACTTGCAAAAAGGGCACGGCACAGCTGGCAGAGTGTAAAGTTGGTAGAGATGGGAATCCTTGGCTGGGGTGGAAGGAAGCAAAGCTGAAAGTTAGAGCAAGATGTCTCTTTTACATTTGCAAAAGTAGTTGCCACAAGGTACTGGCTCACTGCAGCCAGAGGAGAGGGCTTCTCCCCATCCCCTGCTTCTGGCCCCGCCCTTGTGTCAGAAGTGGCATTTTGCAGAGAAAATGGAAATAATTCACTAAATGGCCACATGTGCCCATGTATAGCAACACTTCTTTAAACTTATTTTCCTTGTCAATTTTTTAATTTGTGCTTTTTCAGTTTTAAATATAAAAAGTAACAGCAAAGACTCAGAAACACCACCATAATAATAAAAAAAAAAAATCGGCATCTAAACAGGTAAACTGCTCTATAAAATGATAGAAAACGTAAAGATAGGTTTGGCAAAGTCCTGGGAAAAGAGGAGAGAGAGCAGTTAAAAATCTAACACACCATTTGCTTTTTATTTTTAATCAGGAATAATAAATGTACACAAAAGGATGCATCAGCAATTCTTGTTCATTTTAAGTATATGAAATGGCAGGGAAAGTAGATACACAGCATGAGTGAGGTCAGAAGTATCAAGACTGGTTCTAAACATTTCAGAATGTCATGCTAACAGAATATTAGGGGAAGTTTTGAAAGCCATCATGAACAGGGCTTGATTAACACCAGAGCTAGATTTCACACTACACACAGGTTTGACATGGTTGGAGAAGAGTCGTTCTCCTCATGTCTATTATGTCAGGGAATTTCAGCTGTGAAGGCTACAATAACGTTAGCATGATGTCATTCTCTGATTTTGAATGAGTTTGTTGACTAAACAAGTTATTGGACAGTAAGTGCAAACTGCTGCACCGAACGTTAAACTCATTTTTAGAAAGGCTCTTAATAAGGCTGAAGGAGAGGCAGCAGCATTTGAGATATTAAAAACCAGTCTAGCACCAAGCAACTCCCGAAGTCTAATTCCGTATCTGCCCAGTGGTGGATGCCTTTTGGGGAAGGAAAAAAAAAAAAAAAAAAAAGAAAAAGAAGGGGAAAAAGAAAACTAGAGTATGCTGTAATTAAAGCAGAAAGACTCCAGCACCCCAGACAAGGAAAAACAAATTTCTTAATTTCATGAAGCTACAAACGTATTTGAGATGCAAGCTAAGACCAAAAATTTCAAAGACGAGGACAACATTCCACCCATGACAGTGCTTACGGGAGTGGCATACTCCAGCATGCTGGGGACGACTGTGTATTGTTAGGGCACTTTTGAAAAGCAGTCACCCTAAACAGTATACTGCCTTCTTGATCCTGCCAGCAATCTGGTAATATGCACATTCAGTGCAGTACTGTGTTTCAGCAGGGCTTTTAAGTACCCTCAGAACAAAATCCTCTACAGCTCCAGTTAGCTGCACTAACGAAATATCCCCTTCTCTCTCACACACGCATCGGTATATGCTACTCCAAAAGAAAAGGCTCATTTACAAACCTCACCAAAAGGGATCCAGGAATTAGACTTTTTGCAGTGCTTTGAAGGCATAACAAGCTGAGGTTGGAAGTTTCCCAGGCTGAAATATGTAACTTATCTTTTTCTATACAAGGCAACGCTTGCAGGTATTCTTAGCTGGCCTAATTCCGCTCCTTCGGAAACCAAAGGAAACTACTTCCTGGGGATCACCTAAGCCAGTATTAAATGCCTTGACAAAGTTTTGCACCGAGTGTACGACAACCTCAACTTCACTCTCAGCCAGATTCAGGTCCTATCCCGTGTAAGCATAAGACAGCCATTATTAAAAAAAAAATTGTACAGACTTTAAGTGCATTTTAACCCTGCATCCTTTCCTTTTGTAAAGCAATTCAGATTTCATAAACTAAATGCACATTCTAATTCTGAGATGCTTGCGTTTTCCGTATATTAAAAACATATTGAACTGAAGTAAAAATGAAGAAAAAAAACTGGTGTCCTTTGTATGACAGCTTATTTACTAGTTTAGAATTCTGGAGAGTCTCACACAGAATTAGAGAGCATTTAGTTTTTAAACTAAACGTCTTGGCCTAGCAAAGTGAAAGCTGATGTTCATGACTGTTAGGCAGGTACTTCTACAACTTCAAAATAGTCATTGGGCAGGATCACATAGCCTTTTCCTGACAGTATGTCTTTCTCCTTCTGAAACTGAACAATCTCCCTCAGTTTTTCAATTTGTCTTTCCTGACGCCGGCATCGCTGTTGTGCAGTCTTGAGCTTCTTTCGCAGTTTTTCAACTTGTTCCTCCAGCTGCTGAATTCTTTTCCGCTGATGAACTGTATCCTCTACGGTGTAATTGTGATCACAAAAAACTGCAAGATTGCTAGGGGTCTGGAGAGGAGGCATCAATAATCCAATACTTGGATCTACAAATCTGGCATCTATTTGAGCTAAATGGAAAGAAGGAGTTGATGGAGAGGGCAGTAGCACAGGAGCTGCTGGTGGTGGTGGCGGTGGTGGTGGCGGCGGAGGTGGTGGTGGTGGTGGAGGCGGTAGTGGATCTTCTGGCTGTTCTGGAAATTCTTCAGCCTAAAAAAAAAAAAAAAAGTACATTTGCATGCTTAACATTGTTTACACAATTCCATTACTACTGCTCCAGTACAATATCAACAACCATGACCGAAGTTAACAGTAAAAACTTCAAGGCCTACATTTTCAAAACTGGCCAACAGTTCCAGGCCCCTTTGTGTATGGCTTCTGAACTGGAGGCGTTTTAAGCAGCACAGTTTCCAACACTCTTTGAAACTCAAGTCCTTGATGTCTCAAACAAATCAGAAACTGGAGAACCTAAAAATCACGATCACTTTTGAAGACTTAGCTCAAACACATACCCAGGATTAGCTGAGAGCGCAAGATGCAGTTCCATGAAATGGAGCTCAGCTGACCCGGTAACTCATCACAGCCATCCCACTCCCCTTTGTCCCTCCTTTCTACTGCATCTTACCATATACTTTGAACTTGCCCGCTAATTTAGACAGGAACAGAGCAGAAGTGGATAACCTTCTGTTGAAGTAAAATAAGAATTACCTCACTGAGGGAGGTCAATAAGCTGGCAGAGCAGAGAAGGTTGACACAGCAAGACCTGCCTCTTAACACCTGGAGAAGGCTGTACCGCTGTTTTGGTACTGCAGCACATGGGCTTGGTTTCAAGAGACATAATGAGCCAAAACAAACAGCTCTTCAACCAAAGCAGCTCTCCCAGCTCTGCTATTTACCCTTTGCTAAAACAGGCATTTGCTAAGATGACAGAAAGCTACTCACTCTCCCACCATCACTACAGGAAAGCTCTGTCCTTCACTAAAGTTAGAGCCATGCGATGAGAGGTAAGGGCTACACCTGAGCTAGTATACAGGAGGAGGGCGAGTAGGAGCATGGCTGGTAGACTGGACAGAGAAGGGAGAAGCCCAGCTCTCCCTCCTGGCAGCAGCAGAACAGCAGATGAGCACAACCCCACAAGAAACTGCAGTCTTTATCATGCTGCTCTTGATAGGCTCAGCACACTCCCATGGTTCATGACAACAGAGACCTCTCACCGCTTGAACTGAGGACAGAGCAGAGAGATCAGATTCTTTCTGCCCCAAAGGAAAATACATTAATTCAGAAATGCTTCTGTGCACACAATGATTAGAAAAGAACTGTTCAAACAGAACAGCCTGAATATTACTGGTTAAAAAAATAAAAAAAAAGATATAAAAAAAAAAAAAAAAACAACTAAGAAGCTCTCAGTGAAGGAGGCACCGAAAACAATTTTGTAACTACCTATCTCCAACATTATTACTACAAATAAAAGCACAAAGACCAAAGGCATTCACAATGTTGATCATTAGAGCCACTGTCCATCCCCTCATCAGACTGTGAGGCCCATGTCATAAAGTTCCTTGACTTAATATAAAAAAGAGCACTTGATGGGGGGCTAGGGAGAGCAAATATGATTCTGGTACAAACTACATACAGTACATGGCAGAAAGGAACTGAGAAGGCAGTTTTGCATTTGGTATTGAAGGGAAGTTTCATTAGTGCTCAGGTATAACTGATCACTTTAAAGTACGAAACCAGCCAACTACCAGTTTCATTTCTCAATTAAAAGAAATCACTGCTAACGGTGTGCCTACCTAATTGACATACATGTATTCTAAAAAGCTTGATCCTGTCAATAATCACTCTCAAACTTCTCTGCTAAGAAAACTACAGGACAAACACAGAATCATCTAGGTTGGAAGAGACCTCCAAGATCACCAAGTCCAGCTTCTGACCTAACACTAACAAGTCCTCCACTAAACCATATCCCTAAGTTCTACATCTAAACATCTTTTAAAGACCTCCAGGGATGGTGACACAACCACTTCCCTGGGCAGCCCATTCTAACAGCCCTTTCAGTAAAGAAGTTCTTCCTAACATCCAACCTAAAACTCCCCTGGCACAACTTTAGCCCATTCCCCCTCGTCCTGTCACCAGGCACATGGGAGAACAGACCAACCCCCACCTCGCTACAGCCTCCCTTGAGGTACCTGTAGAGAGCGATAAGGTCACCCCTGAGCCTCCTCTTCCCCAGACTGAACAACCCCAGCTCCGTCAGCCGCTCCTCGTAAGACTTGTTCTCCAGACCCTTCACCAGTACTCAAGGTGCGGCCTCACCAGAGCCAAGTACAGGGGGACAATCACTTCCCTGGACCTGCTGGCCACGCCGTTTCTAATGCAAGCCAGGATGCCGTTGGCCTTCTTGGCCGCCTGAGCACACTGCTGGCTCATATTCAGCTGACTGTCAACCAATACTCCCAGGTCCTTCTCTGCCAGGCAGCTTTCTAACCACACATCTCCCAGCCTGTAGCTCTGCTTGGGGTTGTTGTGCCCCAGGTGCAGGACCCGGCACTTGGCCTTGTTGAACACATAATATGCAGAGAGAAATTCACCCCTGTTGGAAGCACAAACAAAAAAATTGCCTTGTTGCCAGACAGCTGAATTCACAGAGGCATCTATCTGCAGTTCACACAGCACATGCTATCTTTATAAACATGACATTATTGTCACAACATACAGCAGAGAACTGATCGTTCATATCACTGACATGTCATAAGTGAATTATAATCAATTCTCATAGCCAATAAATGGTTCTCCGAAGAAAAAAAAAAAAGTATAGAAAGTATTTCAAACTTCATAATGAAAAGGATAAAAAGCTGTATTTCAAAATCAGTGTGAATTCAATTCCAAAGAATAGCTACCACTAGTATCCTGCTCTGATACTACATAATGTCTTGAAGGGAAGTGACAGGTCATTGAAAGTTGCTGTGAGGCAAATAGCAATCGCACAAACATTTCTCTCCATAATTAAAAGGCATCCTTTTGTGTTTTTGTAGCACCAGACACCATAATAAAATGGAAAATGTGGCTCACCATTAACCCTGGTGCACTGATGGCATTTTTGTAGATTGCCCTGTATACCCATTCAGCTTTCAGACTGCACGAAGCTTTGCAAACAACCTCAAGTGACAGAGAAAACACGTCATTCAGATTATGGGGAAGAGGAACCCCACAAAACTTTAGTACAGCTGTATGTACCTGGAACTTGCCTGTCTGTCTATTTACCTTGCGCTTATGTTCTCTTGCCTATTTTCCACTTGTCATTTTCCAGATATGTTCCCATTCTATTTCTGCAATAAATCCAATATTACATGCAAAAACAACAAAGAAGCCAAATGAGCACAATCCCAGTTTTTATTTGTGCAGTTCATCCCTTCACAGTTTTTCAGCCCTAGACTACCACGTCCATTCTTTCCGTCCTCTACCGCAGAGTGGGAAGAAAGCTGCTATTTGGTATCCTTTACAGGAATGAGAAATCAACCTGGTAGCTCTCCCCTTGCAGTTATTACGTCTGCAAGAACTAATAATGATTTGCAGAACTAACTAATGATTTGCAGTTACTGCCAACTGCTTCAGCAGCAGCACATCGCACAGGAGAGCATCACTGGAAGCTTGGGGGCAGAAGCTGAGGGTCCAGCCTGCCTTAGGAGCATAAGGTAGTGGTTAAGGTAAGACAGAGATGGTGTCAGCATAGACAGATCCCAGGTGCAGATGCTGTTTTGCTGTTCTGAATACTTACTGCTTTAACTCTGAAACCAGAGGGGAGAGCCCTTTAGAGGGGACTTAGATTTCACAACGACAGTCCATCAGGTCTTTAACGTTATCGGCAGCCAGCACTGGAGAGCAAAGCGCCAACTTCCAGGTGTCACTGAGGGCTCCCAGCACACCACAAACACAGCGGAACAACTTTGCCAACGTTCCGGAGCGCCTCGCCTTTACCTTTTCATTGGGCTCGGTGTAGCAGAATATCGTGGGCACCGCGTTCTCCTTCAGCAGCTTGTTGTTGCACTCCCTCTTGAAGCAGTCGGGCGTGAAGTGCTCGGAGCAGATGCTGCTGTACTTGGTGGGCTTGAAGTTCTTCCTCTTCACGGCCGCCTCCCACTTCTTGCACAGGTCGGGACGCGTCAGGGGGAACCTGCGGGCGGGCGAGGGGCGCGCTCAGCCTCCCTCAGGGCTCCCCCCCTCCCGTTTGTGGCGCCGGGGGCGGGCCGCCCCCCCCCCCCCATGCGACCGTTGCGCCGCGCCCCTCCCCTCAGGCGCGTCGGGAGGCGCCGCCCTGCCCCGCCCCGCCCCGCCCCGCCCCGGCCGCGCTCCTCACTTGTGGAAGGAGATGGGCTTCTCTTTGTCGTATCGGTTCCGGCAGCGGTAGGCGGAACACGACTGCACCATCCTGCCGCCGCCGCCCCGCCGCGGGGCGAGGAGGGGCTCGCGGCCGCCGCCACTTCACCGCCGCGCCGCCATCCTCGCCCTGCCCCCCCCCCGCCCCCCCCCCCCCCGCCGGTGACCCTCCGAGAGGGACAGCGACGGGACGCGGCCTCTCCCGACTCCAAGATGGCGGCGCCAGCTTCAGCGCAACTCTCGCGGTGGCTCAGCGCGCCGCCCTCGCCCATTGGCGGCGCACCGCGGCGGGGCGGGGCTTCGCCGGCGGGGCCTCCAATCGGGAGGCTGCAACCGTACGAGCGCCAGGCGGGGCCCCGCCCCCCTCCCCACCCTCAGCACCACCCCCACTCTCCCTCACACGGCGCTCGGCCGCCGCTGGGCAGCGCCGTGCGGGGCGGGATAGGGAGTGTGGTGGGGGCCGGGACAGGGACCCGGACCGGGATAGGGACCGGGGACGGGACAGGGACAGGGACGGGGCCGTGGGACTCCCCCTGCGGGTCCGGGGTCCGGCCGTGGCCGCCAGGGGCTTCCCGGCTGTTCGAAGTTACTCAAAGCACCACCAGGCGGCCTGCCTCGCAGCAAAAATACATATGTATAAACATACATATATATATATAAAGGGCACAAAACACACGTATAAAATATACACAAATATAAAATAACACATAAATACAAGAATAAATACGGTTACATCTATAGCAGCCCTGTTGCATTCACCGGAGCTTCACCCGCAGGTCCCTAACACCAGCAAGTGTCAGGCACCAATCTAAGTAAGTCCCTCTGTTAAAATAATAAATAAAAACAAAAGTGATTTTAAGTTTTTCTGAAGCAGCCACTGCGCCCCGCGTCGCTGTGTGGGCTCCCATCTGAGCCCGCTGAGCCCGCCACCCCATTGCTGTCACAGTGGGTGCCGCTGGTCTCACCTCGCCTGTGTGCCCAGAGCAGGGCGACGGAGCTGGTGAGGGGCCCGGAGCACAAGTGCTGTGAGGGGCGGCTGTGGGAGCTGGGGTGTTTGGTCTGGAGAAGAGGAGGCTCGGGGGAGAACTCATTGCTCTACAACTGCCTGAAAGGAAGCTGTGGGGAGCTGGAGGTCGGCCTCTCCTCACAGGTAACTGGTGATGGGACCAGAGGGAATGGCCTCAAGTTGTGCCAGGGGAGGTTCGGGTTGGAAATGAGGAGACATTTCTTCCCAGAAAGAGCAGTCGGGCACTGGGACGGGTTGCCCAGGGAGGTGGTGGAGTCACCGTCCCTGGGGGTGCTCAAGGAAAGGCTGGACGTGGTGCTTGGGGACAGGGTTTGGTGGGTGACACTGGGGGCAGGGGGGTGGTTGGACCAGGTGGTCTTGGAGGGCTTTTCCAACCCTGATGATTTGGTGATTCCTCTGGCAGTGGCCTCAAGCCCAGGTGGACCTCTCCAGCCTCTTCTCTGCCCTCCAGCCTCTGGGAGGTCATTTCCTCCTCCGTTGGCCTCCCCTCAGCACTGTCCCCACCAGGGGAGGCAGGAAGGCTGCGTGAGCCAGGGCAGGCGGCTGAGGCCCTTTGCCATGAGGCAGGGGAGCACACAGACCCACGCACCATCCTCCTCCTCTCCACGTGAGAAGTGTCCCTGACGGCTTTCCTCCTCACCGTGGTCCTTCCATCTCCCTTTTCTGGAGGCCCAAGCACAGCCTGGGGGAGCAGCAATGGCAGGGCTGCTCCCCGGGAAGGGGAAGGCCAGCGAGGTGCACAGGGGTCCCAGCATCACCATCACGGTCCTGTGGCGTCTGCGCCAGGCGGGCGCTGATAGCGGGAGCCAGCCGGCACGCCCAGGGCGGATGGGTGACAGGATGGGTGCAAGGTCCACCCTGCGAGTCCTGCAGGAGATGGTTCCAGAAACTGGAAGGGAAACCGAGCCCCAGCGTAGGTCCAAGGCCTTCCCCAGAGGTGGGGCTGGAGAGGGGAGCAGCTGCAGTGCAGCTGGGCAGGGAGCGACAGCCTCGGCTGCAGTCAGTGCCCCAAGGTAGGCGAGCCAAGGCCACGAAGGCGTTGGTGCACTTGGACTCCTGCCTCCTACGGCCCCGAAGCGTCTGGGGCAAAGTCCTTCCTCACCTGGCATCAGCGTCTCTGCCTGCCGCAGGTCCTGCAGCAAACCCTGACACAGCGGAGGCACGAGGTGGCCATGCAGGTGGCGAAGCCACAGCACAGTGTGGCAGCACTGGGAGGCCCAGGAGGAGGGGGAGGAGAGGCACTTGGTGTCCTCCTGCAGGGGGGAATGGCCGGGGGACAGCAGCGGGCAGGTGGCTGAGGGGGTCACAGGGCAGTCAGTGAAGTCACGGGTGGGGAGAACTGGCAAACGTGTAGGCAAGCCCCACGTCTGCGTCAGCACGACGAGCAAGAGCTCTGCCAGGATCACGTTAGCATCCCGAGCAGAAGGGATTTCTAGTGGACTGGGTGGGAAACATTTTCCTCATCCTGTAAGAATTTCAGAGGCTTGGAGAGGGGCAGCGGGGAACTGGCTCAGATGGAGACAGCAAACACCCCCAAACCTAAAAGCAGAACCTGCGCATTTCAGTAGTGTTGACAAGATGTTTAACATCTTTCAAAAACCATCTCTAACCTTTTTTTTCCTCTTTTCTTTTTTCCCCCTTTTTTCTTTTTTTTATTTTCTTTTTTCTTTTCTTTT
>NC_048926.1:53432963-53501934 GCF_011077185.1 Oxyura jamaicensis | reverse complement strand
GGTCGCTGGAGGAGCCGCAGACTGTCCCCGACGTGCCGGCGGCGGCGGGCGGCGAGGGCGGCGGCAGCGCCCCGACGCCGCCGTCGCTGTCGCCGCTGGACGCCGAGAGCCAGGAGCGGCTGAAGGCGGAGCGCAAGCGGCTGCGGAATCGCATCGCCGCCTCCAAGTGCCGCCGCCGCAAGCTGGAGCGCATCGCCCGGCTGGAGGAGAAGGTGAAGGCGCTCAAGGGGCAGAACGCCGAGCTGGCCGCCACCGCCAACCTGCTGCGCGCACAGGTCACCCAGCTGCAGGGACGGGTCCGCAGCCACCTCTCCTCCGGCTGCCACATCAACGCCGGGGCCGCCGCCGCGCCGCCCCGAGAGCCGCCCGCCGAGCCGCCCGCCGCCCCGGAGAGCAGCGGCGCCTGCTGAGCGGCCCCCGTATCCCCCCCTACCCCCGGTGTCCGGGGTGCTGCGGGACCCCCCCGGCATCTTTTCGGAACCCCCCCACTCCCCCCCGTGGGGAGCAGGGGCAGGTGTTTCTTGAGTGAAGTGCTTGAGGTCTGTGGAGATTTCGGAAATTAAGGTAATTCCTGTTTACAGAAAGACTGAGCTTTTATTTTCACGTGGGGATAAAAATATATATATATATATGTTTCCTAATACACCTTACCTTAGGAAGTGTATAGCGATGGATAAGCTTTTCAGAGTTTGGAGAAAACAAAACAACTGAGAAAAAGGAAAAAAAAAAAAAAAAAAGCCACAATCATACCCTTTGGAAAAGATGTGCGTGTATATATATATATATATTTAAAACACAACATGGCTATGTATATTTTCTTGGTATCGATAAATATTTTTTTTTTAATACCGTCTTTCTCTAGAGCTTTAATTTGCCATTGAGAGCTAAGACAACCAGGTGGGTGCTCTCGCACTTGAACGGCTGCAGGTCTAAAGTCGAACCCTGGAGGGAGGAGGAGGGTTTTGTTGTAAATCTGAGGCGGGACGAAATGTATTGCCGACTCAGTCGTATGGAAATACTTTTCTAAACTGTTAGCTCCGTATTTCTTGTGCCAGTGCAAATCTGGGGCATTGATAGTTATTTATTGAAACTTGAACACTTTTGGACGTTGCCTAGACCTTATTTTTATAGAAAACACGTTAGTAGTGAAAACAGTTACCTTGGCAAGAAGAGCTTTACTTACTCTTTTTCTGTCACTGTGTACATTCCAGTAGTGTTTGCTCTTTGGGTAGTATAGTAACGATCCCGTGCTATACAGAAAAGGGCTCAGATTTGGGGCGGATTCGCTATGAGAACGGTAATTCCATTGTATTCTGTTTGAATAAATCACAGAAATACTACGGAGAAGGAGATTTATTTTTTGGTAGAAACCTGTATGCATTTCTTCTCGGTCTGCTTTGCTCTAAAGAAACTTTTTCTGCAATACGCTGGAGGCTGACAGAGCCAGCGCTAGAATGTGAAGTGAATTTCTGGCTGGGAAGAACTGACGCGCTTTATTTCTTTGTCAAGATTTTACTAGCCGAAGAGAGCAGCACAGGAACTATTTTTTTTTTTTTCTCTCTCCTCTGGTCGATTAGACATAATCCTCAATAAGTTCTTTGAAAGCTGTAGATCCCTCGCTCGGTCCTGCTGCCTGCCTTGCTTCTGTGGCTCCCTCCCGCGTGTTATGAGCATCCCCCCCCGCCCGCGCAGCGCTGCTGAGCCCTGTGGATGGTGCAGAGGGAACGAACGGTCTGTCGGAGCGTGAAGGTCACCCAGCGAGAGCACAGCTCCTCCTGAGCAGATCCAGCTGCAGAGCAGGGCCCGATCCCGCTCCCAAGCCGTGCAGAAGGCTCTGCTGCAGCTCAAGGACAAGACGTGAGGCTGGGAGGCGTGCCTGTGCCAGCTGGTGGAAGCGGGGGGCCGCGTGGGGAAGCACAGAGGCTCGGGCATCCTCAGGTGTCCCGGCCATCGCTCGGCTCTGTTGCACCTTTCTGCGGCCACTGGACATCCGCGTCACTTCTCCTGAAGGCTGCGCTCCGTGCTCAGAAATCCAAGAAGAGAGCCTGGGATGGACTCGTCATTTTTTCTTTTCCCTATTTTTATTTTTTGCTCTCGGTGGTGACACGCGAGCGCTGTCTGTTTGAGAGGTTTGGCCGTGGTGGTCCTGCCCTTCCAGCACGCCGCCACCCCGGGCACGGCTGTAACGCGGCGTGGCGGTGCGTGGAGGTCGGGGTGTCAGAGCCGAGATGCTCCGAGGAGGTTTCTTTTCTTAATGCATATGCAAATCAGGTAGAAGCCATATTAATCATGCTGTAACTGTTTTAATCACGTCACCAGAGCCTGTTTTCGGGGTTTTAAATGGTTGAGTGTCACAGTACCTTCTGCTGGCTGGTAGAGCTGCTTTAGAAATGCTGGTGAATAGGGACAAAATAATTCTGACCTTAACGTGGGTTTGAAGAGTTCTTAAGGGCATCCTGAGCTGGATAGCATGCAACCTGTGGCAGTGCCTGCTGCGTAACGACTGGGTAGAAAGCAGTTTTTACTATGTGGCAGCCATCACCTATCTGCAAAGTTGCTGCAAGACTGGAGAAACTGATAAAGACTTCTTTTTTTTGCCATCCTTGATGTGCTTTCCCTGGCGGGAGAGGCAGTGCCATCTGGGGAAATCCGCTGATGCGAGGTGCTTGTCTTTACTGCACGTGTAGCGAGGATAATTTTTTCTTAAAGAATCTCGGAAAATACATGAAAATTACATGCATGGGCAGCGCGGTTTCAGTTCTTGTGCTTGAGGGTGAGTGTGGGGCTAGGTAAAGACCCGGTGGCTGGACACGGGCAGGCTGTGCTTGTCCTTCGCTCTCTGGTACCTCTCCTGGTCAGAGCAGGTTAGCGATGCCCAGGGAGAAGTGGGTGAGCCCTAAGACACAGCAGCCCCTGCCGTCCCCCTTCCCGACCCCAGGTAGTAACGAGCCGGCCCTTTCCAGCGTGTCGCTGTCAAAGCCAGCGGGTGCCACGCGTTGCCTCTCAGCTTTCAGCACGAGCAGCCCTGCATGCGGCCGCTCAAAGATCCCGCCTGCAAACTTCTTTACTAGCCTGCTTTGCGCCCTGGCTGGCACGTGTTGGGCGATGGAAGTGCTGACAGTCCGGCCCTGTTAAACTGGTGGCTGACAGGAGGCTGCTGCTGGGGCTGCCAGCTCCAGCCCTCTGCCAGGCTGGGGATGTGACCGAAATCTGAGAATAGGGTTTTTCTTAATATATATATTTTTTTCCTTCTGATTTTGCAAGAGGTTACTGATCCCCAGCAGGCAGGCGAATGGACAGCCTGAAGAGCTAGCGGTTTAAACCAATATAGCAAGGCTCAGGAGTGCTTGCTTTCTGCAGCTGTCGGGCGTCGTTGCTTCAGGTTTTCACTTCTTCAATTATTGTCTTCTAAAATGTATCAGTACTCTGAGTGTCACCTTGTAGAGTCCCTAGGTCTTTAATTATGTCTTCTTTAGGTTGAGCTTATTTTTTTTATTATTATTTAATTCAGCTCATTGCAGCGTTTTTCTTCTCTATATCCTTTTATCTTCTGTTTTGATATTCTGCTTGAAATTTTCATCACTGTGAACTGCTAAAAGTGTAATTATTCCGGTCTGTTCATATGGTTTGGATCAATGTAGCTCATTTTCAGTAAGCTCAGGTACGCAGGGTGCGTGACGGTCGCTGTAAAAAAAAAAAAAAAAAGAAAAAAGAAAAAAAAAATCAGTTCAAGTTCACGTGGAGCCTCAGTGCTTTTCCTTTTAGTATTCTTCTGCATCCTTCAAAACCATACCATGTTTGTCTACGCTTGTGTGTGCTGTTAGATAGTCCCTATGAAGACTCTCATAGTGCAGGCTACTCTCACGCCCTCCTGATCTGGTTTTGTGTTCCGGGTAGGAACCTGTGACAAATGAGCATTCCTCTTTGTTTCCTTGCCCCAGGCGTAGCCTCTGCTCTGGGGGCTGTGCGGTCCCTTCCGTTACCTGTTCTGGCTGCTGGGAGGTTGCTGCTGCGCACATCTGGCTTGCTGCTCCTCAGCAGACTTGGAAGATGCTTGAACTGATGTCTTGGTCTGGATGTGAGTTGCCTTCCTGTCGAGGTGCCACAGCAAAAGGGCTTGATCCATAAACGTCTTTTGTTTCCTTGAATCGTTTGCAGATCTCTTCTGTCTTGGGGAATAGGAGTACTTGTGGTTAGGGAAGTGTTGTTCACCCTTCCTGGGGCAGAGGTGGGGAGGATCTACCACCAGCACTGCCCCTGCTTTCTGTCCATGCGGGGAACGTGCCCTGCTGCCACCACATCGAGCAATGCCATCACTGATGGATTTGCTCCCTCCCTGGCATCCGTCGGTGTCTTGAGCTGCCCAGGCAGGTCTGTGTGGTTGGTGAGTGGTTCTTACAGCTCCCACCATGGCTCGGGGGAACCCTCTGGCAGGCCTGGGGAGCACATCCCCAAAGGTGAGTGCTTCACGTGCCCTGAGAGGTCTGGGTCTGTGGTAGTGCCGCATCCACGTTACTGACTGGATTTAGTCTCGTGGTGGTGGCAGTTTTCTCGTGAGCCTCTGGTAGTCTCAAACACCTCTAGGGAATTGGGCTCCTCACCGCACATCGTAAATCACTCTTGAATTTCATGCACTCTTGAAGAACAAAGAGTGGCCGTACAACAGTCCTCTGTCATCTTGGTTTGTGTTCATGTCATTACTGAAACAAGTCATGAGATGCCCTGGTTTTTTTCTTGTAGTTGTCCAGCTCAGTGTGTCCATCTGACTTCTGAGAAAGGAGCAGTTGCCCAAAGTTAAGCCTCCAAGCGATCTGCAGGAGTTTGAAGTGGAATCATAAATTCCCGTTACTGCATGGTGTTTTTCTGTGGCGTTTGAAGTGTGGAGGCATAGCAATCCAAAGTGCTCGTAGCGCTGAAAATAATGGCTTGGCTGCTGCAATGTGAGTTTGAACAACCTGAGTCCAGCAACTTCTTAGGGAGTCTTTCTCTGTATCCAAAATTAATATACAAGAAGACGTTCATCTGCTTGTAGCATAAGTCATTCTTCAGTGCATTTGTTTTTTGGTGTCCTTCTGGACTGTAAGCAGAAAAAGCAATGATTTCCATTTTTTATTTATTCTTGGGCAGCTGTAACTGCTGCTGAACAACTTCTGTTCCTTCCTTACTTGATTCTTTAACTTTCTATATTTAGCAAGGACAGAAAGTGGACTATGACATCTCTGCGTACGTACTTGACTTGTACAAAACCACTTCCATTTTCCAAGTAATTTGTTTGCTATTTTACTGTAACCAGGAGAGAGCTGGGAGAATTCCTCGGCTGCTTTGCCCCTCTCTGGTCACTGCATCTGGTCAGCGCTTTGTGCAGTGACTGTGTGCATGCCAGCACAGGTGGATGGTAACATCTGTCACGGACCCACTGCGTTAAACACTTTCTGCTTCAGCAGAAAAAGCCTTGAACAGAAAGGTTTCACTGTGCATAGCAATCCCGCACGTGGCTACCGATCTTTTGAAAGTCATAATTACTTTCTGTGATGCTGCATCAGGACTTACTCTACCTGGTTCAGTAGGAGAAATGTTCCTGTGAAAAAATCCAGAATCTTACATTTCTTATAAACCTTATAAAATCTTGCCACACCTGGCAAAACTGTACTGAGAAGGTGTTGATTAATTAAGTCTGAATTTATGAAGATTTAGGCCATAATGGTGCGTTCTGGTAGATGAGAGGTCTTGTTAATTCTCAGTTACTTCTGTCAGCTTACTTCAGAGGTCTCTCTTTCTTTGGGCTGGTTATGAAATGGCTTTCAGCTGTTTATGCTGTGCCACCTCTGTCTTCATGGTGGCTGTTAGTAACTCCGAGGCGGGACAGAGGTGACTTCTGCACAGAGTGGCCACGTGTGACAACCTAAATGTGGGTTTCAGAAACATTCTGTGCACAGCAGAGAACCTGCTGTTCCCCGCATGCTGCTAACAGTGTAAAATCCTCTACATCTAAACCTTACAGCGAGGGCACCTTTCCCAGACACCACCCTGTTGACTTGCAGCGTGCATTGATCCCCACTGCTTGCTTTGGGCAGGAAGCACCGTTCGTGCTGGGGTGCTGCTCCCTGTGGTGTCCTCTCAGCTCCAATACCAGTACTCGTTGTGATACGCCACGAGGCACCATCATTCTCGTTGCAGGGGCCAGGTTCTCCCAGAAAAAAAAAGCCTAAGTCACAGCAATGCGTGTGATTGCAAGGTGATTTTTCAGATTGCCAGTCAAATTGGAGGGACTGTCGAATCCTGCAGGGTTACATTAAGGCCAAAAGATCACCTGCTTTCAAGTCACATTCAGTCTTGCTGCGATCTAAAGCACTGCAGCTCATGTGTGGGGATTTGCTGCAAAGTGAAGGGAAGGTTATTATAAATAACGATTGCAGGGCTTTGGCCCTAAATAATTACCTGCCTGCCGTTTGCTTGTGTGCCTGTCAAAAGGTCTGCGTCTGTAGCGTGGCTTGCTGCGCGCTGAACTTTCCTCTGGATTCTCTACTTGCAAGAAGGATGGTCCGAAGTACTGTCATTAAGCCTATGTGCTGGCTAAATGCCTTTCCTGGAGAAATTATGATTTCTGGAGGAACGCTTTGGCGTGATGGTGGACTGTGAACCCTGCTAACACACAGAGGCAATGGGTATGACCAGTTCTCTGTGCGCCAGTGCGCTGCTAGATCCTGATATTCAGTGAACTGCTGAGAAGACTTACTTCTACGGCTACTTAATGGTTTAAAAATGACTTCAGAGTGGAATAGACCGCGCACTGATCCTTCCAGAAATCATAACAAGGAGCTGGAGCGCTGTAGAATGATTTGGTAACATTTTCCTGTCCTCTCCAGAAAGCTTCCTGCCACCTCAAGGGGTGCACAGCCCTTCAGCCTGGCACAGAAGGTAGGCTTTTAAGGATGAACAGCCTTTTTTTTAAAAAAAAAAAAAAAAGAAAAAAAGCTTATACAGACAGTCTTGTGGCTCATGCTGATCTTTTCAAAGGATAACGTGTTGCACTTCACAGCCTTCTTCCTCTGTTTCATAAACCAGCAGGTTTTCTTGCAGTGCTGGACACAAGCAGCATGGTGGCATAGGGTAAAGTTAAGGGACTGCTCAGGAGAGCGTGTTTAGGATATCCTCCCTTTCTTCCCTGGGAACTTGAAATGACACTGATGATAGAAAACTCGCCTCTCTGAATGAACAGAGTCAACAATTGAACTCGTGTTCTCTTCCAGTTTTTACCGTTCTGCCTTCTAATACCCATCACGGAAGGGTGCATCGTGGAGAAACAGTGGGAAGATCCTGACTTCCAGAGAGTTAAACTCATCCTGTTGTATACGGTGTGTCACATAGGCCTTGAGTACCTAGGGCACCTACCCTCCTTGCAGCCTGCAAGATGACACCTTCAGCAGAGCGGGGCTTTCTAACATGCTGCCCACGTGTCAGGACGTTACCAGTTCAGACCACGTTGTGCCGGTTGCCGCAATGGTACGGTAGCTCCCTGTGGTGTTTTAAAGCCCGGTGCACACTGTGACTGAAATCGCAGCACAGGCTGGCATATCTGTGGTGTATTTGTGGTATGCAGCGTGCTGTCACGCTCCCAGCAGGCCAACACTGCGTAATACCGAGTACATCTTTTATGTTCCTTTTCCCCGTGGTAGTACTTAGAGATGTTAGTTGGAGAAACCTGCAGTGGTAGGAAACAGCAAGGCGTCCAAGGAAGGAATAAAAGTTAACTACAAGAGATTATTTAATGGTGACATTTATTGTATGTTGAAGTGGGGGGGGATTAATACTGCTCTTCAGGATGCTTTTTATCTTGTTTTGTTTCATCACTACTGCTAAAGCGTCTTCTAAACTCGACTTCTCTGGAAACCCTGCCCCTCCCTGTTTTGCCCAATGAGTGGTAATTTCACACTTACCCTTATTTATTTAAAGCCATGGTAACCACCGTACTGAAATGTCATCAAGTAAAGTCCAGGTCTGAATGCTGGCTGGTGATGCAAAGGTCTGCTCTCTAATAAAATGAGGCTCATGAAGGACAAGTTCCAAAAGGCAGCTACGCCCTGGCTTCAAGCATTTACTCTCATTTCAAGGCTTTCCCATGTGGTGTTGCTCAATATGTAGCAAAACAAGTTCTTGCGAGTCCCTTGAGCATTCCTCTCTGTGTAACAGATTAGATATTCACGCTTCATTAATTTCTGTCCTCTCTGCCCCCCCCCCCCAAAAATAAATAAATAAAATAAAGCAGAACAGAAGACCCACCACGAGCAAGCCTTAGAGGATTGTTGAGCCTTGTGACGATTTACTGATGGCAGAGACACCTAGCGCAGAGCTGGCACTGCGCTCAGTGTCAACACTTACTTACACGTGCAGTTTTGCTTTGGTTGCAGTAGGGGACAGAGAGAAGGGAATAAGTGTTGCAATGTAGTATTGTGCAATTCCTGGCTTTCAAACTGAAAATGATGAGCAAGCCTGCAGAGGCCTCTCGCCCACCAAAATCTGGCCGCTGCTTCTTACCACACCCACTCGTCTTAACTAGGAATGGGTCTACGGGCTTTTTAAGGTCAAAAGGAGCGACGTGTAGCGACATTAAGGAGAAGGCAGTAGCAGGGCTTTTCTGCCACGAAAGCAAGGAACAGACCTGCTGGTCCTTGAAGCAAGCTCATCTGTTAGATTACCTCTAGCTTATGCTTTCTGAAGGTAACCCTGAAGATCCCCGTGCAGGTTCTTACCAGCGGGATCTCTCTTTCTGAACAAGTCTTGCTGGTGGAGTAGCTCTTCAGCTTCCTTGTTTTTCAGTACGGGGACTTGTAGGTCATTCTTCCAGGGCAGTTTCTCTTTTTTTGGAGCCACTCGTCTGAGGCTTGTTTCTTCTTTCTGCAATTTCTGCCTAGGCTGAAAATCTGAGGTGTAGAGGATCATGCATGTGCCCTCGCAGTGTGGCGCTCGTGGTGGCTTGTCCTGTATTGCTCAAAGCAGATCCCCGTAAGAAAGGAGCAGCTCTGGACAGGTGCAGGCTAGGAAAGTGGAAATACATCCTTCTTTGAGCAATATGCTTTCAAGACCACTCGGCTTCATCAGTTGTATGGAGACCTTCCATCAGCTAAAAATGAGAGGTCTCTGGGGCAGTAGGACCCAGCTTGAGAGCTCTCGGTGTTTTCTGGTGTCTGGTCCTTGCTGAATGCCCATGACGTAGAAAATAATGCCGCACAGCGCTCTGAGCCTTGCAATATTGTGTGCTGGGGTAGCTGCTGGGGTCACTCAACCCCCGTGGTCATCCCTTGCATGATCAACAGACCCTGGGGATCTCTTGAAAAGGAGAAGCAGCCCCTCCCTGCTGGTTAGCCACCAGCATCCCCAAGCTCTGTTTCTGTCCGAAAGGAGAAGTGTGAGCAAACCATCACTTCCTACAGCCCTGAAATCCAAAGTGGGTCTTCCGAGGCCCTCGGGCAGGGCCCTGCAACTCCCTTGTCCAGGATAGCTATTCAAAACGAAAGGTGGAGACAGAGCAGTTCAGATTTGCCTCCGCTCTTGCAGCAGCTTACGTGCAGATAGTTGGTGGGTGGTTGTCTGCCCACATGCTTTGCTGGGTTTTTACAAGTTGGGTTTATGTGCACCTTCGTATCCTGCCTTACTAAGTTAACTGGCACAGAGGAACCCTCTGAGAAACCCTTCCAAAATCTCTGCTTCAGGAAGAACTTTTGAAAATTAACAGTATCTGAATAGATGAAAAATAGATGCAAAAACCTGCTTTGTGTGGATTCAGAAATACTTCTGCTTTTTTCTTTTTTTTTTTTCTTTTTTTTTTTAAAAAAAATGATTATTTTGGGGAACTCTTCAAACGGGTGTATGGCAAGCATATTGCGTGCAGACCGAGGCAATAGCAGTGAAACAAAATTCAGTAGCTACTGACTGGCTGGATTTGGTCAGGAGAGGTTTATCAAGGACACCTCTGACAGCTTTTTTTCTTGATGTGGTGATTACTTTTTTTACATAAACGGAAGCTACAGGGCTTAATAATATACTACAACTGAGGATTATGTCCATTGTATTTTTTTAATGTTACTTTAACAAACTATGTAGAACTATAGTCAAAATGCTTATTTCTGAGACAAAGTGGACAATATTTGGTTGGCAACTTGCACTTGATTAAATGTAAAACATTTTCTTAATTTAGTGATGTGTTTAGCAGAATACTGTAACTTACTGAATATACAACGGTGATAACTGTGTTTACAATAACTTTCCAATTCCTACTGTTCAGCAGTGGCCAACTTGTTTAGGAATTAAAAGTTAAGGCATACTGCAACTGGTAATCTTGGAAAAATTAATGCAATCCTGCTACCACTAAGTACTGTGGGGTGGATACCATGGATATAAACGGCAGCAGAATTGTATTCCAAGTCTCTGTCTTAAGTGCTTATGACTAAAAGGCGACTTGCCTTGTGCTCTTTTATGTATTCCTGTGTGTGGTACATCAGTTATAAATCTGTTAATGGTTGATTTGTAACACTAGAACCTTTATGGGGATCACAATGGGATTTTCGTTTGTTTGTTTTTGTTTGTTTCTGATCAGAGACTTAGACATTTTGGAATGTATAACGTTTATCCTTGTGCTGGAATTGTTTACATGCAAAAAGGTATTTATGATTTTTTGCAAACTGCAATGTGCAATTTTGTACACGTGTTTTAAACTAAAGAGTTTATAAGGAAGATACTGTATGTACAATACTTGGACATGAGTATTATTTCTTTGATATAAATATCTAGAGGAAAATTAAAGTTGCTTTATATTCATATTTTTGGCTGTTTATTTTTTCTTTCCTTATCTCACCAAGAAATTTCAAAGCCAGCTTAAGGCATGATTCTCACTTTGTCGGAAAATCAAAGAGCTGGTCCATCTAGGCTTTTCCTGCAGTATCTTTTTATCACGCTTAATGTGCTGCTCCTTTCAACTCTATCAGCATTTTGAAGTACAAGGAAGGAAGGATTTCTTCTGGTAAAAATGCTGCTCTTTAGGACAACTTCCCTATACACTAGCGCAGACGCAGCTCAGACAGTGAGCTTCTAAAAAGAGGAGAGGCAGAGAAGAGAAAGCCCGACTGCTGTGACATTGGATCCCAGGCCATCCTCCAGAGAAGACAGCACTGTCACAGCAGAATGAGGGATGCCAGGGATTTGGTCTGAAAACACATCTGCAACAAATCTGTTGAACAAGCGGCACTTTTTTTTTTTTTTCTATTCCCCTTCTTTTTTTCCTCTCCCGTGATCATTCTCGTGCCCGTAACTCCATTTCGACATATTCCCACGGGAGGGCTGCTCGGCAAACACTGCTGCGTGCTAGAAACACCCCAGAGGTTCCGCTTGAGAGCTCCGCTGCTCCGGGAAGGCAGCCCTGCCTCCCGGATCTGTCTTCCCAGCTGAGTTACTCGGGGAGCGACGCAGTGCCAAGGCTGAGCAGGAATGCTCGGAGGATGCCAAGCTCAAGCAAAAGCTGGGAAGCTCAGCAGTGGCCGTGGAGGTCATGACACCAGCCCATGATACAGCTGGATCCTGGCTACCTCTGCAGAGGTACACAGGACAGAATCTGGTGTGCTACAAGTTATAGGGGAAAAGAAATAGGAAGCGGTGAGCATGGTAATTCAAGCTGTTGTACATAGCCACTTATGTTTTATGGCCACATAATCTGTTTGGTGTGGGATTACTGTGACTTCTAAATGGGAACCATGCCTCCTTCGGCACACCAGGAGTTATTTAATGCGTTTTAATCTTCGTGTTGTGCATGGCTGCAGACTGTATTTCACACGTGCTAGCCAGACCACTCTGCACAGATTTCCACTCCACTTCAATACAGATTTCTTCCTGAGAGAGTCCGTAGGACTCTTGCAATACTCTTGATGCTTTCCAAATTAAATACAGAGGAGGGGGGACAACAACAAGAAGGTGAGAGTCCTGAGTGCTTTGATAGATGCTTGAGGGTATTGTTTCTAATTCTGGATGTCAATTTGAGCTATGGAGCCCACTTACATAGAGATAGGTTTTTAAGCGTAGTATAGGAACCAAGCTACTTGTTTGCTCTAAGCGCTCAGTTTGGGCCTTGGGTGCCTCACAGAGGTGCCCTCAGAATCAGAAGAGCTCAGTGAGGAGAGAGTTTCGTCGGTTTGCACTCTGTTATCTGATGGGCATGAGTAAAAGCTGGTTTTTTTGCATTACTTGCATGCTAACCTGCAGCATCATGTCTTCTTTTTTTGCCTCTGATGGCCCTTTTCCCTTCACCTTCTGTCAACAGAGGCCTTGCAAGAGCGGAGCAGAGGTGGCCCTTGCAAGGCTTCCAAAAACAGTGTCCCATGGTAGTAACTCAACCCACCGCCAGACTTTGTGGCACTGCCTGTGTCCTAGACCAGCTTTCTTCCTCAGTCAGAGCGACTCGGGTTCTGATGTACGCCCTTCAGGTGGATCTGGCAATTGCATCAGTTGCCAGAAATCAAATGGCAGGTGACGCACAAAAGCGGGGGACCTCTCCCATTGGTCCTGATGTGGGCTGATTGCTCCCTGCTTCACCTTCAGATGTGTGAGACAGCCACCCCTCGGCTGAATTACGGTCATTTTCCAAAGTTTCCCTTTCTTTGGTGTGACGTAGCAAAGTGCAAGATATGACACAGAAGTTGTGTTGGGTTTCCCCCCACCAACAGTAAATGAGATCAGGAAGTGCAAATGGCAAGCCCTCAGCACATTTGGGCAGATGTCTCGTCATCCGAGCCAGCCTGACACGTTTGAAATTCCTGCTTCCCTCACTTTTGCTCTCAGATGTCAGCCCAGTGTGGCCCTGGGAGGGATTTGACTCAGGGAGGTGGTCGGGTGGTGGCTGCTCCCCAGCATCGACCTGCAAGTCGGGCAGGCATGAGGGCCAGATTCCTGGGGGTACAGGTCACAGAGGCCAGCTGCAGCTCTTGGGGTGCCACTTGTGTCCTGTGGTTTGGCTTGGGGGGCTAACACACACACTCTTCCAATGGTTCAGTTTCAGAAGGTACCCAAAACCTGGGGTCAGCTACCCCCAGAGCTGCGCTGCGGTGCCAAGGGACTCCTCCTCTGCTCTAGCCTGGCGTCTCCTCTACGAAACCATCGGCACTCTCGCTCTGAGGGAGCTGCGCTGCACTGCCTGTGCTATAACAGCCTGGGAGCAAACCTCCAGCCTTTGCTTTTCCTTGGCTTATTGGTTGTTCTTTTGTACCGAGCAAGTCATTTCCCTCTGGTGCCCAGCAGAGCAGTCTGCTAGTAAATTTTCAGTACCCGCAGTAAACACCTGACACAAGCCCACCTGATGCTCTGCAAGTCTTGAGGCTTTACACACAAAGAGAAACTCTTTGCCTCCCTCTCCACCCTCTTTCCACCCTTTCTCCATGTCGCATCTTCCCTTTGGGGGCTGTGTTTCTCTAACCCCGGTGCTTTTTCTGCTACCCCTCAGCCCTGCAGCGCTCTGAGCCCACCTGCAAGGATGGGAGCACTCGCCTCCACACTTTTCATAGAGTCATAGAATGGTTTGCGTTGGAAGGAACCTTAGAGACTATTTAATTCTGCCCCCTTGCCATGGGCAGGGACACTTCCCATTAGACCAGGTTGCTCAAAACCCCATCCAGCCTGGCCTTGAACACTTCTGACTTTCACCTGTCGATTTGCAACAAAAAAAAAGGAAAATTTCCATTCAGCAAACTAGCAAAAGGATTGACAGCTGCATTTGCAGAGGAGAGGCACTGCACAGCATGCCAGCACTGTGAGCATGCAGGCTCAGTGCTGCCTTGCTGCCCTGTGCTGGGTAAGACCTGGGTACAGCCGCAGCAAGAAGGTTGCCCTAAAAGCTGGGCGGGCTTTGCAGGCTTGGCTCTCAGCTCCAAGCTGCTCCCTAGACAGCACTTCTGGCTAGGTTCATGCTCAGCATGATTCAAATGGGGAGAAAATAAAGGAAGATCCTGGAGAGAGAATTACAGAAAAAAGAGAGCAATAAAAATGCTTAAGGGTAAAAAAAAAAAAAAAAGCGTTAGCAAACTGGTTACTGTTCCCTGAAACACACATTAGAAAACTGGCAACCTCCAGATAAACAGTAATATATAACAAAGATTACCTCTACTGCCTTTCCCTGTGCCCTTGCTCTCCAGAGTTTGCAATTGGGGATTAAACAAAAGTTGCTGCTGGCAGGGAGGTCTTCCAGTTTGTTTGCCTCCTCACTGAAGGTTTTTGGGGAGAGTAGGGTCTCTCCATGTGCTGGCCATCGGGGCTGATCTCAGGACATTGAGAGCTCTCCTTCTTCACCTTCCCTTCTCTCTCTTACAGTGCAGTTATTTGTAGTGGTGGGTCAGCAAAATAGTTCCTCGCTGACTGCTCCAAAATCTGTTTGCAGACAGCCTGAGAGCATGCCCTGTGGGTTAGGTCAGTTGAACACCTTTCACCCAGGCATCCCTCTAGGATCACTGCATGCTTTCAAATGTCACTGAGGCCCCACTGATCGCTCATTCTAGGGGTGTCAAGGGACACTCTCACCTGCGGGTCACGGGCTAGGAGCAGCCAGGTGAGCTCCCCAGTGCCTGCATGGCGCGGGCTCCTGTGGATGACTTGTGGGGAGAACTTCCCTAGCACTTGCCCTTTGCTCCTTTCAGTTTCTTCGGATGAGGCACAGGGCCGGGCGTGACTCATTGCTGCTTTCGGGAAGTGGCAGGGGCTCACGTCTGTGCTGCTCGTCGTCAGCGTCCTCCCCGATAAGGCTGCACTGGCTGCAAGATTCCAGGTGGGCTTGGCGGGCTGGGCATCTCCGGGCTGTCTCTTCTTCCTCCTCGCTTGCCAGCACGGTACACGGGAGGGTGGGATGTGGAAAGCCTGTGTCCCTGTAATGTCATGTGTGTTTGAGCACCTCAGGGTATATGGATGGGGCAAGTGTGATGTTGAAGGCACTGAAGAAGGAACCTGGGCAAACAGGAGTGAGGTAGTGTCTGGGACCACAGAGCAAATATTTGCCTGCAAAGCACTTTGGCAGATAACTGAGAGGCAGCCAGCACGGGGCGGAGATGTCCGGAGGAGACAAGGCACTGCTTGTTTGCTCAGCAGTGCAGAGGACGGGACTGCAAAGCCTGGGTGACCCAGGCCTCTCAGGCAGTTGCAGAAGGTGAAAGACAGGAGTCGGGAGGGCACATGTGCCCAAATGCCCTCCCAGCACTGTTTGGAGGTAAAAAGCTGCTAAGGTGGAGCTACACCCCTGGCAGGGGGCCTGCAGGCCACTCTGGGGGTGAGGAGAGGCAGGATCATGCACCCCAGCACCTCAATGGCTGGAGAAACACTCATCTGTGTCCCTGAAGGACGTTTCACCCACCACTTCCTAATGTCGCCTCCATGATGTGGCTGCTGGAGGTAGGAAGGGACTCAAGACCCGCCCTGCTCCATGCCCTTCTCCCCACAGAGAAGACCTGCTCCTGCCAGCCAAGCAGCAGGAGTCCCCAGGAAGGGTGGCTTCCCCCTGCAGACCTCCAACAGACACCAGGCACACCACTGCCAGTGGTGCCTGCTGCCACCAGGACGTGGCGGACCTGGTCTCCAGCCATACCCTGCCCTTGGTCACAGGCCCTGTGTATAAATACCTCTGGCAGATAGCAGCAGTCACTTCAGAAGAGAATGAGGTGGGATAAAAGATCTTCCTCCTGCACCCCCTCCCTGTTGCTGTCAATGACCATGAGGAACTTCTGGAGGGAGAGATCGCTCTGGGACCTTACCTCCTAGTTTAATAATTCTCACAGAAATGCCACAGAATTGTTTAGAAGCTTTTGGAAACTGAACAAACTCCTGACTTCTTCAACAAGAAGTTAATTGTGCACCATGTCTGTCCTTGGGCTGACTTTGAGACCTATCCACTGCTAACTTCAAGAGGCCCCCTCAGGCCTTGTGCTGCCGGGGGCAGGGAGTGGTGGTTCCCTGCGCACATTTCCCATTCTTGTCCTGGTCTCACAGAATCACAGAACCATTAAGGTTGGAAAAGACCTCCAATACCACCTGGTGCAACCATGACCCTACCACCAATGTCTCCCATTAAACCATGTCCCTAAGCACCACGTCCAACCTTTCCTTGAACACCCCTGGGGACGGTGACTCCACCACCTCCCTGGGCAACCCGTCCCAATGCCTAACTAAATGTTGAGGTTTCTTAGACCTCTGCCATTTCTCCTTTGCTCTGCAGGTTAAAAGCCCTACTGTCTTTGCTGTGTCCTTGTACACAGCTGTTCCAGTATCCTGCTCCTCAGGGTCCCCTACAGCCATTTGCAGGTGTGGAGACCAGAGCTACACGGAGGGCTCATGGTGCAGACACACCAGGGAATTATGTTAACAGCTCTATTTTTGCTTCTTTATTTCATTCCTTGTACCTCTTGACTTTTGATTTCCTCTCCTGACCCCTCCTGAGCACACCAAGCCATTCTTGGCACCTCCCGGGTCCCTTCATGAGTGGTGACAGCTGGTGTGGGATCTGTCATTATGCCACCACAGCAAGGGCTGCATGAGCCCTGTGCACACTATTCTGCATTCACCAAAGCTGTGTTTCATCTCCCACTTGATTGCCCAGTTCCTTTGACATTGAGGGAGCCTTGTGCTGTCATCAAGTAAAAAGATAGCTTGCTAGGCACCTGGCTGCCAAGTAAACCTTGGAAGTGTAAGTAAGGGAGCAAGGCCCGTGAGTTTTCAGACTCTGAAACAAGAGTGTAAAAAGTATACCTTACCCCATCCCCAACATTGCTACCATTGCAACTTGTCAAAACAACAGAGAGGAGGGATTGATATGCAGAGATCTACCCCATCCAATCTTGCCTGAGCTGTTTGTGTTTTGAGGCAGCCTTTGGAGCAGGTTATGCCTTTGGAAAGTCAAAGGCTGCTCCAGACCCTGGATTGCAGTTCAGCACCCGATGCTGTATGTGGGGAATGCTGACTTTCCCCACAGCAGATGGAGCACTCATGTGACACTCTGTACACTATGTATCATCTATTTACATCTTTTTTTACATTAGCAACAGATGGCTTAGCATAATTATTTAAAAAAAAAAAATAAGGGTAAAATACATCTAAAACTTCACACATTTTCTGGAGTCTATGTTTTTTACTTTTACAGCACCAGTGCTAAGGTCTTCATGAAAAGGACTTCCCTTACCCTTCCATTAACTTCCTTGAAGAGGTGTCACACTAAAGATGAAGGGAGAGGGGACAACAGTAAGTAAGCAGAAACTCTTTTGGTTGTGCAAGGGAGACAGAAAAAGGCAGCACCAAAGCAAGAAAGACTAAAGTGAGAAGAAACAGACTTAAGGGCAGTAATAAGAGAGCAGGGGAAGAAGAGAAGCAATAGTGCTGACAAACACTATCCTCAAAAGCTGGTCTGACTCAGGTCCTTCAAAAGCATGAGACTACTTTATAAATACAAACCTTACCAAAGCATGAGTTCAACAGGTGTTATTTTTTTATTTTTTTATTTTTTTCTTGGTCCTCTTCCGGCATACAGGGGCTGTAGGCACTGGTTCCTTGCTATCAGATTTTCTCTGGAAAAATGAGGTTTGGAGAGGGGGAGGAGGGTTAATGTAAACCAGGACTTCCACACACTCACATGACTCCCAAAGTTGGGGGTGTAAGCAAGCTGCCAGCTTGGTTTGACCTAGCAGTGCTGACGCTGTCAGAAGAAAGGAAGAGGAGCTATACATGATAGACCAAGAACAGCCAAGGTACTGAAATATCTTTATCAGGCTACATTTGCCTTGAAAACTAAAGGCCTTTGAACGGTTAGGGAGGAAAAAAATCACCAAAGTTGACATGTGGAAGCATCATCCTTTTGCACAAAGTCAAGCCTTGCACAAAGACAATATGAAAAGCTGCTGCCATCTGTTGGGAGGTGGCTGGGGCATGGTGGGACAGGCCTGCCAGAGCAGGACCTGAGAATCCTGTTGGGACACAAAGGATTTAACCTCCATCCTCACTGCAAAGGACCATATTCAAGGGAAAGGAGCTCTCCATGGGGTATCATACTTGCCCACAATCTCAGCAGGGCTGTGGTACTATGACTAGGCAAGGATCTGGTATGCCTTGTGCTGATGGGCTAATAAGAGTGAGTACAGAGCAGTTTGGGGTGGAAGATCTTTTTGATTGTATGGAACATCTCTCAAGGGAAGGGCCATGCAGGGAACACCAAGATCTGCAGACAGAGTTCAGGGCAAAGGCTGCAGGACCTATCGGTGGCCAATAGGCCAAGGGTGCACTGCATTTATGAATAGGTCTGTCCCAGTTTGGGCCTGTACACCTTCTGGCTGAGATGCCACTCTTTTGCTAGATTATTTTGACCCATGAACCTTCAATGCAGTAAATCAGATGATGCGCCTACTGTTTCTTGCTTGATGTTTCTTAGCAAGCAAACATGGTATGGTGGGTGGCTGCAAAGCTAGTTTACATTTTTACGCTAGTTTTACTCCTCTGTAAATCCTACTCAGTAATGACTAATCCCCAAGTTGATTCCCCTTTCCCATTCGGATTATTTTATTTTCACTAGATTTTGATACTTAATACAGTTTAACCATTTAGAGTCTACCTGTTAGGATTTTTCAAGTGCTGTAAGGCTGGCTCTAGGGTAGTACCCCAATATTGCTTACATGTAGCAGTGAATACCAACATTGTGATAAAAACAAAGGCAATGGAAATAATAAGACACCAACCCTCTAGAAAAAGCAGAAATACTTGAAGGGAAATGCACAGAAAAAGCATATTGCAAAAGAAACTATGGCAAATGCCTAGGAGCAGTCGAGCAAATAACCAAGGCCAGAGGAGCCCACCCATCCTGGGTTTATTCATGCACCTTCCCATAACGGCAGGGGCAGCTTAAGCCCTGCAGCCTCTGCTTAGCACCTCTCATTTTTTTCCAGGAACAGTGCTACCCAGGACTCATCGCACTGCAGTGAAGCCAGGAGGATGCCAGCAAGGCAAAAAGCTATGCTACTTTGTGAAGAGTTGTGCAACTAATTCCTGCTGGGCTTAGGTCAGTCTGCAGAAGGTCAAAAATGTCAGTAAGTCCCCTGGGTACTGTGGGGTACACTCACCAACACTGGGACATGGTGCCTCGGCTGCATTTGCACCCTGGCTTTGCTTTTTGGCTGTCTCACAGTCCGCATGGGATCACCACAGGCCCCTGCTAGGATCTGATCTCACCACCCTTTGCAAGGAAGCATGCCTTAGTCAGGGCTGTTATGTTGGGCGTTTTCTGGTGGGCTGGTACTCCCCTGCCTCCCTTTCTCCTCCAAAAGGTAAGGATCTGCCCGCTTCCTTCTCCCTTTCATTGGCAATGAAACCCCCTGTAGTGCAATCTCCTGGCTTGTGAGGAAGTGTTTCAGCTACTCTCTATGTCCTTCTGCCCCCAGATCTACCACGGCATCTGCAATGCACCCAGCAAGTCGGTGAGGGGCTCAGCAAGGTGCAGCAGCCCAGAGCAGAGCACGAGGTAGAACAGAAGATCTGCCCTTTGGGGCCCATGTGGCTACCTCTGCTGGTGAGCTAACATCTAAGCTTGCTGCAATCAATCACCTCATTCTTCTGAGCAAGGTGAAGTAAATCAATAGCAAAGATCTGAATCCAGGAAAGGGTTTGCCTAGCAGGACAGAAGGGGAAGCTCATGGGATTTCCAGAGAAGTGGCTTTGGTGACACCATGTTGACAACCCTTGCGGTTTCAATCATGTGACTTATATGCCAATTTTATTTATTTATTAATTCTGGAGCTCTTGTAGTTGTAACATGATTAGTGAGTTCTCCTTCTTTCCTTTTCTTTTAGAGAAATTTATTTATTTATTTATTGGAGGGAGCTGTGAGCAAAACGATGAGAACAGAAACCCCAGGGGCTCAGACTACCTGCACGCAAATAAAGGGTAACACCACAGAGAATATTTTCAAAGCAATGTCTTGCTTTTCTTCAATAAAAGAGAGTTGCACCCAACAGCCTCAGTGACAAAGAAAACCAATCTCTCCAGACACGACTGAAGCTTTTTGCAATAGCTCCTCGGTGCATGGGCTCTGCTCCAGCCTCCCAGGTGCAAACAGAGCCCTGGCTGACTGCAGGTACACCTCAGTTCCGTGCTTCTGGTCTTTTAATGGTTTCAGTCATCAAACAAAGGGCATTGCTGAGAAACCTAAACCAAAAGTCTGCTGGGGTTCAGGTCCTTCATCCTTCATGGGGAAAGGCAGCAGATGAAGGGTGCCTGGCTCTGTGAGCAGGGAGGAGACAGAAGGATGGGGCTGCCCAGAAATGTCTTCTTCAAGTTGCTGCAGTTGACCTTTTAACGAGACACGTTTCTCACCTTCCTTGCTGATGCATGACATGCTGAGGGGTAGGCAGGAAGGTACGTCTGGGGATGAGGCGCTGAGTATTGTGAGATAGGAGCAAGTGATTCATCAAAATTTGCTTTGTGATATTTACTGTGCACCACAGTAAGAAAGTGGGAGGGGAGAGATACAAAAATATGCAAAAGAAGAGAAAAATGACCCTAAAGCAACTTCCGGTTGCTTTGTTGGATTCTGAAGACTCTAGAGGGGATGAAAACATCAGTTTGACTTAAACCAGCTCACTCATGAGGCATATTTTAATAGCTGGTTGGAGTCTGCTTGCATTAAACAGAATCCCATGAACTTCTGAAACGATGAGCCCAGGCACGAAGGCAACAGCAGCAGCAGGTAACACAGCCCCTGGCACCCAGGGACAGAGGTGTTGGAGAAGGCAAGAAAGACCAAAGTGTGACTTTGTGCTTTAGAGAGCAGGAACACATCCCGGGGGAGGATGGGAAGCATCTCTCTCACCAAGGTGGTTTACTCGTAGGTGCTTGCTCTGCATAAAACGTGGTACAGGTTGTTTTCAGGTTCTGCTGCCTCCCTGTTTTGATATTAGAAGAAGTAAGTTTCCAGAATGAAGGCAGAAATAGTGGGTACAGGGAAAAATATTCTTGACTGTGAAGCACAACATATGCTAGTGTGAAGCTGAACAGCTTTCCATGTAACATATTCTAGCCAACTCATTAGTAACACCTGATATACCCATGGTTCCTCATTAGTTACCTGCCAACAATGAGCAATTGACTTAATATTATCAATTGTGTTCCTTTCCCCTCTCCTTCCCTCCCACCAATTAAGCATCTGTTAGTCATGAGAACTAATCCTCTTCTTGGAAAATAATGGGACAAACAATGAATTTTTGTAATAAAATCGAATATTATTGTAAGTAGACATTAAGGTGTCCTGAAATAAGGTGGAGCCACGTTGTTACCTCAGGGATTTTAAGCACTGCAGTTTTGCAAAGCTCCTAGGTAAAGGTACGCTGGTCAGGCCTGCTGGCTGTTGTGTACAGATGAGGTTTGTTAGAAACCCAAGACAGACGTGGTCAGATCAAGACTTCTCTTGTCCCATGTCTATTAAGGCCCAGAGCCAGCTGCCTTGAAAAAAAGCCTTTTTTCACTCATCTACCTCTTCCTAAGGCAGGGCTAGCTGTACAGATGCCAGTCTCGACTGAGGTGAATCTGCCTTTAGAAGCCTCACAGCAGTTCCCACCATTGTCCCAGACAATACAATATCCTCTGCTGGTTCAAACAAGGTTATTTTTTTATTTTTATTTTTATTTTTATTTATTTATTTTTTCCTAATCTAAGCCTCATTTGGTACAATTCAAGCTCACTGCCACTTCCTCTAGTCATACCAGATGTATAGAATAATAGAATAGCATTTCCCTTTAACAAGATGGTTCTCTTGTCATCCTCAGTCTACCTTATAGACAAAATACCAGTCTCTTCAACCTGTCTTCACCGTTGCATTTCCTAGACGTTTTGTAATTAATGTGCTTTTTACCTAGTATTACATAATGAAAGAATTACAAGATACTTACTTGTCTTCCTAGAGGACTATAAAGTAAAAATAACAGTAGACCACAAAATTAGATTTTTTGGAGGCCCTTTTCTTTTTCACCCCAGCCTTTGTCATCTCACTATCTTTTGATTTAATCCACTCAAGAGCGAGGCCCTAACACGTGTCATAAGAGTTGCAGTGGAAGTTCCCAAGGCAAAATCTGAGATTGCCTAGACATGAATAAAATCTAGCTGTGACTGATAGACTCTTTGTGTGGCTGCTGAAGAGACAGACATCTTATGTAGCACAGTAGCACATTAGATCTCCAAGAAACAGGGATGGGAGTGTGACTTCATGCTCTGTCCCCTCGGAGTGAATGCCCATGTGACTTCTGGGGTTGGTGACTAACAGGCACCTGTCTGTTTGGCTGGTGGTTGGTAGCAGAAAACCTGCCTAAAACTGCAGCTGTATTATAGACCTTTGACAAAAGGCTCTAAAAGAGCCACCTACCATGACAGCCTCGTCCGGGGAACACGCGTCTTCAACCGAGCCTCCCACAAGCAAACATAAATGCAACAGACAAAAGGACAAGTGTGTACCATCAAATTTTCAAGGTTATTTAAAAGCTTTTTACCAGATACATAATTAAATGTGTTTCCATAAACACTGTGTTTCCATAAACATAGAACCGTGTAGCAAAACAAGCTAAAAAGTTTACCGCAGAGTGTACCCTCAGCAAGTTTGCAGATGACACAAAACTGGGGGCAGTGCCAGATACACCAGGGGGCTGTGCAGCCATCCCGGGGAACCTCAAGGGGCTTGAAAAGTGGGCCAGCAGGAACCTCATGAGGTTCAACAAGAAGTGTGAAGTCCTGCACTTGGGAAGGAGCAACTCCAGGCACCAGTGTATGAGGTGATCCTTCCCATCTTCTCGTAAGTCACACCTGGAGTGCTGTGTCCAGTTCTGGGCTCCCCAGTACAAGGGAGACATGGGCACACTGGAGAGAGCCCAACACAGGGGCACAAAGATGGTCGAGGGACCAGAACATCTCTCCTCTGAGGAAAGGCTGAGAGAGATGGGACTGTTCAGCTGGAAGGGAAAGCTCAAGGGGATCTCTCTTGTCTGTAATGCCTGGACGAAGAGTGCAGAGCCAGGCTTTTTTCAGTGGTACTCACAGACAGGACAAAAGCAACGGGAACAGACGTGAACACGGGAGGTTCCCTCTGAACATCAGGAAGCACTACTGTGCTGAGCAGGTAACTGAGCACTGGCACAGAGAGTGGCCCAGAGAGTGGTTGAGTTTCCCTCCTTGGAGATCTTCAGAACCCACCTGGTGATGGTTCTGGGTAACCTGCTCTGGGTGACCCTACTTGAGCAGGGGGTTGGACTGGATGTTCTGTAGTGGGTTGAGGTGGCAAGGTTTTGGTAGAAGAGGGCTGCAGGGAGTGGTTTCTGTGAAAAGAATCCAGCAGCTGCCCCATGTTAGATAAGGGCCACTTTCAGCCGGTGCCAAAAGGGACCTGCTGCTGGCCAGAGCCAAGCCAAAAAACGATGTTGTTTGTGTCTCTATGAGAGTAGACTTAAGAAAGGGAAAAACCTGCTGCACAACAGCAGCTGGGAAGAGTGAGGAGTGAGAAGCAGCCCTGCAGCCCCCAGGGGAGTGCAGCAGGAGGGCAGGAGGTGCTCCAGGCAGGCAGCAGCAGTTCCCCTGCAGCCTGTGCAGGGAGAGGCCCCTGCTGGGGCAGGCTGTCCCCCGACACCCCATGGGTCCCACATGGAGCAGATCTCCACGCTGCAGCCCGTGGAGGAGCCCCCGCTGGAGCAGGTGGATGTGGCCTGGAGGAGGCTGCGGCCCATGGAGAGCCCCCGCAGGAGCAGGCCCCGGGCCACAGCTGCAGCCCGTGGAGAGGAGCCCACGCAGGAGCAGGGGGGCTGTGGGGAGCTGCTGCCCGTGGGGGACCCGTGCTGGAGCAGTTTGCTCCTGGGGGCTGGATGGAGCCCGTGGCACGGAGCCATGTGGGAGCAGTTCCTGGAGAGCTGCTGCCTGTGGGCAGCCCCCGCAGGCTCAGGTCGGGAAGGACGGCATCCCGTGGGAGGGACCCCATGGGGAGCAGGGGCAGGGAGGGACAGTGAGGGAGCCGCAGAGACAAAGTGTAAGTGACTGACCACAGCCCACATTCCCTGTTCCCCTGTGCTGCTTGGGGGGAGGAGGTGGAAGAGGGTGGATGGAGGGAAGGTGTTTTTGGTTTGCTTTTCCTTTGTTTCTCACTGCTCTAGCTTGTTAGTAATAGTCAATAAATTGTACTAATCTCCCTACTCTGAGTCTGTTCTGCCTGTCACGGTAATTGGTGAGTGATCTCCCTGTCTTTATCTCAACCCTTGAGCCCTTTGCATTGTATTTTCTTCCCCTTTCCCTTTGAGGGGGAGTGAGTCATTGTGGTGGAGCTCAGCTGCCCACCTGAGTAAAACCACCACGCCTCCAGAAGTCCCTTCCACCCTCAGCTGTTCTTTGATTCTGCAGGTCTTGTAGGTAATTTCTTAGCAGAACAGATCACATCTTCCCAACAGCCAGGGGCCATTCATGACATGAATTGTGAAAAGCACAGGACTGCAGCATATGCTGTTCACATTCAATTTTTCTTTGTCCCACAGTGGGCATCACCTCTCCCTTAAACTTATGGAGATCATTTTCTATTTTCTTCAGTTTTAGCTTACCATCTAGATTCTGTCTGCCCCCTTTATGCTTTTGTTTGCCTGGAGCATTTACATATGAATGTGCTAAATAATCATCTGTACTGGTTTGCACCCTGAAAGCTGAGTGCCTATGGATGTGAAGGCACTAGCTGGACTGTTCAGGGAAAAGATATTTAATGTACTGATATAATTTTGGGATTAAAATCTCAGATTGTAATTCTCATAACGGAAATAACAGAGATAAAAAGCATTGAGTTACTGCCTGTGGACAGGATGCCCAGACATAAGAATCACTCGACATTGGAGCAGAGCTACCACTAACTTTAGACTGGTGGAGGGGGAAAAAGAAGAATAAAAAAGTTCCCATCCAGAAAGCCAACAAAGTGAATCAAAAGAATCTCTCACTTTAGTAACAATTTATTATCATTAAAAGTAACAACAGGTAGGTTTAAATCCTTTTGTTTTAAAAATCTAGTGTAACACACAGGTCACTGTTACAGTTCTATGAAATCTATGGCAAAATTGCATCCCCAAATTACACCATTTTGCCTCGTCTTCATAGGCATCCATGGTGTGTGTCACAAACAACACAGAAACAGACTGCTTTATACAGCGCTTGTGATAAGGGTTATCATTAGGCCTCGAGATGCTACAAGTTATTCTGTAAAAACTATGAAGTATAACTTTACTTTTCCTCTTTGTTAATATAGCTGAAACAATCAAATATTTCACAGGTTTTGGTGAAGCCATAAGAATCTTTTAAGAACTGTCTTCTCCCTTCCCCCCCGGCCCCCGTATTGCTTCTTTTCTGCTGAAGGCTTCCTCTTCCCCTCCTTTAGTGATATGGCTGCCCCATTCCATGCAGCAAAACTGCAGCAACGTGTGCAGTTGCTCCCCAGACAGCATTTCTTTCACATTCTGAAGCTAGTGCTCAGGTCTAGCACTTACCTTGAACACTGCTAACAGAATAACTTGGCAATATGTAGTTAAGGAATACTAAATGCTCATGTATTTATCTCCAGCTTCGTGGGAGCTCTGCAGCTTCAGTTAAGCTCAAGATATTAGCATTACTCAAGATAGCTAACTTAGAGCTAATTCAGATTTGCCTGAAGGAGCAGCAGTCAGACACTGCTGGACAGCTGCACCTGCACATTACAGTTGCTCAAAAGAAAAAAGCCTGAACAACTCATAATACTGTTCATCAGTGCCTTGAAGGAGCAAAAAGAAACCCAAAGAAGTCTCCACGTGCAAGCACACATGTTGGTGAAAAGGCAGGATGGTCTTAATTCTGTCAAGCATTTACTGTGCTTAATTAAAGCTTAGAGTCTTACTCAATATTCAGAAGTAAGCTGAGACCTCTGAGTGAAATCCTGCTGGCTATCAGAAACATAGTTAACAGAACACAGGTAAACTTTACATAGTTACTCAAATGTGGCTTGTACATGATTTCAGATACAAAGGAAGATCTGTTCTTTGGTAACAGACTCCTTAGAAGGGTTTTTCTGCATTAACTTCTTCACAGTATCATGTGGAATTTGGGAGCTCAATGAAAAATCACTAAGCAGTTTCTATACCAACTCTAGCTCTGGGGAGTCGTGGGAAAAAGTACAACCACAATCACAGGATAAGCGCATGTAGGAGGTACTAGATCACTAGATTCTATGAACAGAGTCCAGTTATCCTACAACAGCAGTACACACAGTTCTCTAAGCAGACCCACAAGCTAAACTCTAGGAGAAAAAGGAGGTGTTACATTTACTTGATTATAAATACTTTTGGGGAGTTTGCTCTCAGCTGGATCTCTTGGAAAAACAAACAAACCATGCTTAAAGCAAAACTGCAAAATTCTGTTTATTCTAAATTACTACCTTACTTTCTAAATATGTCTAACAGCTTATGAATATCCCACACTTAGTCAATAATACCTTAAAGACTTAACTGAGGTAGCCACTACACCATCACCATACATTAACAATACCAAAACAGAGAGTTAAGCTCAACTAATATGCTCAAGAATAGCTGGTTTGCTAAAAACAATGGTATTTGCTAATGAAAACATCATTTTATGTCCTGCTCTTCTCCCCCTCACCCTTGTTCCACTTCCTGTTTCTCTTCTTGCCCATATTTAACACACATAGCAACAAGGAAAAATTTAGCCTTCCAGTTAATTTGGAAAACATCACTGGACTTTCAATCGCCAATTTCCAAATGAAGAATCAGTGGATTTACTTGTAAATGAATGTAATTTAAAACACTGAGGGACAATCTCCAGCACCAACCATAGAACGACACATCAGGTGCCAGTTATAACATCTTCCTGAACATGCCTAGGTACTAGAAGCTGTGCAAAGATGCCGACATGGGCAAAACACAGAAGTGGTGGAAAGGTCCCTTTCATTTTAAGTCTCATCCAATACAATGTAAACATGCACAGAATCACCTGTCTAATCGCTCTCTTTCAAGTACTCAGAAAGTTAAATAGCAATTACCTTTCCTCAAACTAAAAAGTACATATATATGGAATATTCTTGAGCTTTCTAGTGGCATTCCCTTACACAAAATGAAAGTACTTTCAAATGAATTCTGTAGCTATGATAGCCTACACTGAAATTCATCAGAAAAATAATCAACTTTAAGGATAATTAATACTCCGGTAGTTTTGAAAACATTTCCAGATTTTTAATTTTTTTTGGTGGTCCCTATTCACGGATCTTTTTCAAGTTAATTCAGAACACGCTCTGCCCACATCCAAGTCAACCAGCCAATCAAACAAGCAATCCTCAAGTGAAAATCAAACACCCCCTTATCTAAGTTGTTTAATATTAGTGTTGCAAATATACAGTCAGGTAAAGTTCTGTAAACATCCAGTTCTGACTTCTTTTCTTTGATCACTATCTAAAATCTGAGGGTTCTTTCTATTGGCCAGATTCTTGAATGTAGTTACAGGGATGCAAATGTCAGAAATAGATGTACTGCATTGACCTAAAGTGGCACAAAAATGCCACTTTCAAGATATATAATCTACCAAATAAACAAGCTGAAGAGAAAACCATGCTCCCGTTGAAACACAGAGCACTAGCCAGTTTGGAGTGCATAATATTGGTTTCTCCATGTAGGTCATCCGGTGTATGCATATTACGAAATATAAAAATAAAATTGTACGAATTGCATGCAACCGTACATAGTGCAGCTTAAGCAATACTGAGGTGTTCTCCTTGGTTTTGTGAAGCAAGTGGACAGCAGCAAACTGCAGGTTGATACCTGTAATGCAGTCCTTGGGTTTCTTCTTCCACAGAGATATAACAAGCTACTTTGATTTTAAAAAACTCTAGCCCACAACGGTGAGACATTAAACAATTTAGTCATGGTAATTGTCCTCTGAAGAATTTCTGAAATATCTTTATATATGTCTAAAGTACCCAAATGCATTTTTTCTTAGAAGTTCTTTACCAGAGCTCCCTTTTCACAAGTCACACCCCAAAAGAGGTGTTTTCTGCTTTAATTACGTACAATTGTTCATTAGATATAGGCGGATGAAGGTAGTTTATTACATTATAAAACTAACCTCATCATTATGAAGCTTTTGTAATACACAAAGATTCCAGTTAAGCATGACCACATACTAATTGTTCATACTTGTATAAGATGATCAACTAGAAGCCATGAAATTGCAGTTACTGAAGCTGCACACAGTCACCTTACTATTCCATACTTATAGTTCTCTTTTTAAAGCATTCCACAAACACCTGTGCATCTGGGAGATTTTCATCCATTTCATCTATTCAGCCGCTGTGTTACCACTTCTCGGTACATGATGGAGATGTATATCAGCAGGAGAAATATGACAAAGAAATCATCCAAGAACCCCAGGATTCCAAAGAGGGCTTCAGGAAGAAAATCCAGAGGTGATGCCAGGTAGAGCAAAGCTCCAAGCAAGCAGAGGAATATTCTGATGCGAAACATCCAGAAGAGGCCCCCAACAGAAAACATCTCCCTGAATGCATGCCGCAGTAAAGTGGGCAGATCCATAATTCTTTCCATAATCTATCAAGAAACAAACCAAAGATTAATACTTTGCTTTAGCTACAGGTCCATGCTAAATGGGTCTTTTTTTTTTTTTTTTCAGTATGAAGTTTCAATTACTACGTTACAGCTTTGGTATCTCTTCATTTATAAGAATGAAAATAAATAAATAAAAATACAGTAAGATAAAACTCTCTGGATTTAATTTTGCGAGGTAAGAAGTTAGTTTTAGAATATATGTTTTCAAGCAACAGTCAAACTGTGTAACTCTATACTGTAAAACATACATTTGCCTTATCACAAAATACATTATTATCTATTAAGAAGGCAAAGGATTGACTATTAGAGGAAATCAAAATATGGAGAAATTATGAAACAGCAAACAGGGTAATTGGAATTATATATTGATCAGAAGGGAAGAGAACTAGGGATTCCTGGAAATAAAAGAAACAATAGCTAAATCAGAATACATAGAATTTCTCAGAAACACAACAACCTCTCCTGTGGCATACAACCAGTGATTCTCATAAACCACCAAGGATCAAACGTTAAAGTAAACTAAAGAACTTTTAAATGAAAACTATGATTCTGTCATCTTAAGTGAGGGACTGCTCAGCAGAAAATACTCAAGTGCTTGTTGTGAGGCTTGGGGAGGGATGACCTTTGAATTTTAGTTTATTTTTTTAGGTACTGATTCCATTTCTACTGTACACAGAACCATGACATTAAAAGGTCTTATCAGCAAGGCTGATAAAATCCCCTAGAAAGCAATGTTGTATGTGGTTAAGGCAAAACACTGCGTATAAATCAACAACAAATTATCTAATTCAGGTTAGGGCTTTAGTGCAGACTTCCGGGATGACCTTGGACAGCTACTGAGGACCAGATACAGAGCCCAGAGAGGTCCACTGGAGCCTAAAATGTAGTTTCAACATATTCTGGATAAAAAGCATTACTGTTTTGTGCTTTAGAACATAAAAAACAACAAAAATACCTTCTGACATTTTTTTTTCTTTTTGGACTGTAATTTTTTTCTTAGTAATGTTTGGTTACTACATCCAAATCCAATGAACAGCTGAAAACAGTGTACCAGAGTTAATGGTATTCGAGTACATACATTTCACAAAGCAGGCCGTGCACACAAAATAAAGGTGTACAAGGCTGATTTTCTAAAGTTCATAGAACTTCAACTATCTCTTAGCTATTCATCAAAAAATCCTGTTTTCTTCACTGAGAGGTCAGAATAAAGACTGTAATACAGTCTAGCAGGAAAAAATACCAAAACAGCATACAGCTTGAAATCTGAAGAAGAAAGGCAGAGTAGAACTTCAGATTCTTCAAATCAATTTAAAGAAATTAATCAAGTGAGTATTCTTTCCTACAACTCACTTATTTCATTAAGTATTAAGAAAAGGGAACTCAAGATCATTAGCAGTTCTCACTCACAACAGAAATAGTAGTTTCCATATAGCAATTACAGATATATTTCAAGCCTGTGGGCTTGTCTGAACTATAAAAGCACAAGTTTCCTAAGAAAAACTCGTATAGTCCCTATACATCAGAAATAGAAAAATTCACATTATATGGGAAAAAGAAGTCATCAAAAATGCTGTTTATCTCCCCTGAAATCACTGATGTCCACCCAAATTTACCCCAAACTTACAGATCTGGGTTGTCCTGAGAATCTCCGATTGTAATCATTAACATCTTGCAATACTTGGGTTGCATCCTGCTGATCTTCACCGAAGAGTGGTAAAAACAACGTTACCTAGGCATAGCAGGGATTTTAGAACATGTGCAATTAAATACAGATATAGTAATTTATAAATGAGACAACAGTGATGTTCAGTTAACTATATAAAACAAAATTTGTTTTAGTTGAATATTTAGTAGCGAATTAAAATTAAAAATATTACTATTTAATACATGGATAGGATACTGCTTCTAAGTTTCAACATATTTATTGCTTAAAACTATTTAAATAATATCAATGCATTTTTTAAAAGTTTGTGAAACACAAGCAACAACAAATGACCCTCCTTCTAAGAGCAGCTTACAACAAATTTTTCTCAACACCTAAATCTTTTATGTTTTAGAAGTGATTTGGAGAATAAAGTTAATTTCACCAATTAATCTAGTTTTGTTTCTTAAAATCAAGTAGAGCATGCAATAAGACCATTCTCTGCCAGCTTTATAAGGACACTGCATTTCAGCAAACAAGCAACAAAATTCATGCTTCTTGTTACAGACAGTTATAAGAAGACCAAAGAGAATAACAGAAGACAGTGGAAAAAGATAATAGCCTTCAGCTCTCTGGTAAGTACAGAGAATTCCCTTACGTTCTTGGGTTAATTATCACGCAAACGTAAACATATGTGAAGTCATATTGAAATATATTTTATCTTTCTGTATAGGTTCTGGAAACCTAAGTCTTGCATTTGGAAGTATGTTTAGGTATAAAATGCTTATTATCAGAGCAAGCAGAAAAAGTCTTTATTTAAATTGTAACTATTTTTGGAAGTTCCCTCTGTACCTGCCCAGTAAATATACATCTTTTAAGTTTCCAAAACCAGTGTATAGCTCCAATGGCTGTTACTTCCCAACTCCATTTTAAATCAAAAAGAAAAAAAAATAGAAAAAGCAACATTCAGAAGGAAGTTCCCCTAGTTTCTCCCAGGCACAACACCATTACTCGTTAAGTTGTACGTTGAGCAATGTTTATTTCTGAGCTAATACTAGATTTAAAATGAAGCACTTATTACATTTTATGTCTAGATGTAGAAGCTTAAAAAACGAAGCTTCTTTAAGCTTTCTCGTATTAACTCATCTCTATCTGTGGAATGTTTCAAGAGACTGGACTTTGAAAAGATTTTCAGAGCATAAGGCAAGGGAGGATCCTGTAGGAGTTTTTACAGCAGTCACACTTGGCAAATAACAGCACAAGCAGATCTATATTCAACTTCTAGCCCTGCCACAAACCTTCTGCGTGACTCATGTCGTTCATGTATATACACTTCCATTCCCTGTTCAAGTGAGACCTCACTTTTCTTACCTCACAGGGGGGTGAGAATGAATGCATAATCATGCAAGCAGTTCCACCCAATGTACTTATTACTCAGAGGAAGATAGAAGACCATCTACTTCCAGAGAAGCATTAAAAAGCACTTAAAAGTATCTTGTCTTCCTTTTTTCCATCTTTCTCACCCTATTGTCTGTCTCTCTCTCTCCTCACTAGCTGTCGTCTAAACCCATTCATTCTCCCTCTAGCCATACATATTTTTCTTTCCTTCATCTCTCTTATGGTCACTTGACATGCTGATACACAGAATCAAAACAGAATATAATGTATGGGCAAGGGGTTGAAGCATGTTAGTAACTTCCAATGAATTATGTAACTCTGTAATTTTACTACTGTTAAAACACAGATGTACTTTTGTTAAAACAGACTGTAGGGCTCAGATTGAATGTTAATGAATTGCAAGGACATATTTCAAACTAACAATGTAAGTAAATTGTGTAGGAAGGAAGTAATATGCTTGCTCTATAAAGCTCAAATTAATAAAAACTAAAAATAGGAACAGAATAAGAAATTGAAATGGATAGTTTTTGTTTTGGTTTGTTTTTCTGGCAGGGAGAACAGATGTACTTCTTAGAAACCAGTCATATTTTGACTACTGGCAGTCTTCCAGAACAGCCAGGTCTTTCAGATACAAGTTAAGAAGTTGTATAACATCACAACTAGGAAGCAGGGAAGAAACATAGTTAAGGTCTCATGATTTTCTGTTTTCATAAATATTCCTTTACAGAAAAATGAGTTATCAGTGCTGTTCACTTAAATTTGAGTTGCAGGAACAGTGTTTTGTTTTTTTTTGATTTATCTGGCAAGGCAAAACATTTAAGAAACAATGTCCACCATCTATGTCTCACATATCCATATTCTTTCAGCTTCTCAGATTCCCTCTTCTGTCACTCTTACTACAGCAGTTCATGTGTAATGCTTTTTTGGTAAACTGTAGCAGATGGCCAAACCATCGGGTATACAATTACTTGAATTATTACCGTTTGTCTGCAGATTGGACAACGGATTGCACCAAGCCATGATCCATACCTCCAGTATGCAATAATGCAGGAACCTGACAAAAATAAGTTACAGATGTTGATGTTTCTGAGCTGAAACAATTATTGTATGAAATGATAAGCTAAGCACCGAGCAAAACAACAAAGATGTGTATTTTGGTATATGCCACTTTTTGAAGATACCAAGAACCATATTCAGCATGATTAATGAGAAAAATCCTGAACAGGTTCACATGCATTATTAATTTCAAGAAATTATTTCCTGAAATGACAGAAAACTTCTTAATCATTAAACTGAAGAAACAAATTATTAAAAAAAAATCCAGTTTAAAATTCAGAAGTGACAAAAATATCAAGAGATGTACAATTCATCCTGAAAACCTGGCTTTATCATCAGAGTTTCAATGGGTAAATCAATGTATGAAAATCTGGGTCCCCTTACTGTTTTCCACATTTATAACTTTTGTCTTTTAAATGACCAGGCATGGTAAGCACAACATATTCCATAAAAGTAGACAACTGCGGTGAAAGAATCCTACTGGGAAAGTGAAGGAGGGGAAGCAAAATGCTATATAGAACATAGAACACTGATATATACTTATAAATTTCAACAGCTGGGCCTCAAAGAAAATAAAATATTTTAATCATTGTAAGCTAGCAGCAACTCTTTAGGACTTCTAAGAGAAAGACAAAACAAAATACCTCTGTAATAATGACAACACCAAGCAGATTTTTTTTTGTTCTTTCTAAACCAGCTTTTTAAATGGTACATTTTCAAAAGTATTTCAGCCTCTTCTGTTTTTCACTAAAACGAAGTAAATGATAGTCTCTGTCCATAATATATTTAAATTAAATGCATTTCAAGCCTGATACCCTAGAAGAAAATTCAGCACATTCTGACTATTTATTAACATGTATTTTTCCAACAAATTATATAAAAAATATTTCTAACGGACTTGAAGATAAGCAGTTAAAATCTAGCAAAGCTCTGCATTGGGGTAACAGTACCATAGCCAAAAGATTGTATTTCTGTTCTGATTTTATCTATGGGGTTTGGGGTTTTTCTTTCTTACCACAGAACAGATGTCCACAGTTTGTTTCAATAGGAAATGTAGCTTGTTGCAAACAGACTGGACAAGACATATCTGTATAGAAGCGATGTCTATCACCAGCAGAGGCATCCTGCTGGGACAGAAGAGAAATGGAGCATGTTAGAGATCCTATTTCTTATGAGAGAAGTCTGCTGAACTTGAAGTACATAAATAAATATATATGTTACCAGAAGTCAAATTTAAATTTTTTAAAAAATCAAACATACTGAAATGCAAAAGCTGTTTCACCAAGCAACTTTTTTCTTCTTTTCTTTTTTCTTTTTTTTTTTTTTCATTTTTTTTTTTTTTTTCTGGTGACAAGCACATTCTTTTCCCCTTATCTAAGTATGTGCTTAATTCCAATTAAAGACCACAAAAGAAGAGCCTCCCCAGTCTTTCACATTAAGTAGGATCCCTTAGATCAGACACACTGAAGCATGAATAACAACTTAGATCTAGACTTTTACTTTATTATTCTAAACAGTTCTGTCTCAAACCAGGCATCTGAACTGTATTGCTTACCAGCTGCACTATCTAGGGTTCCCAAGGCCAAACAGAGACATCAGTTTGTTTATTTCACTGGGGTGAAATGTGTTTTCCTCCCCGTTTTGCCATATTTTTCCTCCACAGACATAAGCATTCTGGTCAAAAATCTGTCGTTATTTCAAGTACTACTATGATTAAAGACTCTTCTGAAGTCTCCAAAAAGCATGGGTTCTCTCATTCGAGGGGTGGGACTCAAAAATTACTGCTAACATGGCCTAGACATTAGATTCTCTCCTACATGTCAGAATTGGGTGCAATTCCTGTTGCCCAGCTCCAGTTGTTGTGCCATTGTTCTGCTACACCGTTTATCAGTTTAAACATCTAACCCCTGTCCTATGGCAGCAAGGTGTTCTCCAGATTCCTTTTCCTTTACCACTAAGTTCCCAGAACACTTCAGGAAGCACACAACGCAATCTAACATACTCCACCTTGTGGCAAAAGCTGGTTTGAAAAAAGAATCAGTCAAATCTTCAATTGTAGACTTGATTTATCCATTAAAAACAAACAAACAAACAACAACAACAAAAAAAACGCAACCTACATCACCTCATTCTTAGATAAATTTTAAGGATGCCTCTGAACAGTAATTAAGGTCCTGAAACTTTCAACACTAGCTTCTTCCAGACCTTCAGAAGAGAAGTCTACACTACCCCAAACCAGATAGGTGAATGATTTCAACACTTAGCAAAGTACCTGTTCAGTTTGAAGCTGCTGTCGTAGAGCTCTGACTAGCTCTTGATTTTCTGGGTGTATGTTCTGATGTTCGTTTCTGTAAGATGAAATACAAGCAATAAGACAAAACTGAACACTGTGAACCAACACTGAAAAATAATTGATTAGAAAACAATAGAACTTGAAAAAAGGGGAAAACAAACAAACAAACAAATTCTTTCCTGCTATAAGGGATTTTAGAGGAAGTACACAAATAATTAAGGAAACAGTACATTTAGTGTAGATCCTAAAATTACTCTGGCCACCCAAAGCTCTACAGCAGCAAAATTTTTCAAATAGAGGCTCCATAATCAATCACTAAACCATATTAAAACTCAATTTTGACATGGAAAAAAAATCAAGCCATTAACCTGCAAAAAAGTCAAGCTGCTTTAAAGATATTACATTAATCGTGTAGAAAAAGTTTTACTTTTTCTCTCCATTCCAGTTTTTATGTTGTTGTTTTACTTACATTTTTTTCCCCACTCACTACAGAAGCTATCATTGAGTTGAAAAATCCTTACTATTTCAGATTTTTCTGCTGTATGAAAGATTAATCCACAAGATTTACATAAGAAGTGGTAGGCAAACTCTTAGCTTTAGAATGTTGACTTTATGTAACTATCAGCAGCTTGGATATAAAAAGAAATCACTGCAGACTCTACTGGCAAGAAAACTACAGGTTAGAAACACCAAGATAAAAAGGAATCAGAGGGAAGGGACTAACTGAAGAAAGGAGGCTGGATATATTAAGAATTCAAAAACACAATGGGAACAGGATTGGAATTAGAAATTATGCTGACAACATTAAGAGATGTTGAGTTACAATAAATACGAGTCAACAACATGTTCAGAACTGCAAATTTCTGTGTTTTATTTATTCATATGGATTTAACTGGTGATAAATTCTGCTCAGCACTGTTGAAATCTCAGCTGGATTCTGTCTTCCATTTTGAGCTAAATGCATAAAAACTTGTAGAGAAATTGGAGGAATTTAGAAGAGAATTATAAGAACTACTGCCCACATAGTTCAAACATTAGAAAAAGATCGAAGAAATGGGAGTTTGTATAGAAGAATGCCTATGGAGAGAAGAGAGGACAGGATACTTTTTTCAATCTATAACTATGAGCAATGATTTTCCACAGTTATCCGACATTGGTGGAAAAGCATTTCTAACTACGAAGCGTACAAGGCCAGAAAAGTTTACCTCAGCGTACTGTGACCTAAGAACAGGTTATTCTGATTCTAGGGATGATCTAGGCAGGCTGATTCTGTGTCAGAGTTAAATGGCTGAATTTTTAAGACCTTTTCTGGTTGCAGATCTATTTATGTAACTTCCTCAGTGGCTCCAGGCATATCTGCAATATTTTCCTTCTTTTGATGTGAGCAATCACAATACTGCATACTACTATCTTTAATGCTTTGTCTTCTTCATTCTTTTTTCAAAGAGGAACAGACAAAACCCATATTTTCATGCTAATAACAACCTGATTATCTGCAAGAAGTATATTTATTTAGCAGTTAAGTGGCTGACATGTGAAACTTATATGATGAGAAGTTTACATTAAAAACTTTCTTGTTCTCCCCTGGTTCTCCACAAATCACATCTTGTGGAAGTTGTCGTGCAAGTTACATGTTTAACAATATTTTCCTGTTTAGACTCTACAAATGAGCATGCTTTGCACCTTCAGTTTGCCAGAACTTTGATATATATTGAAATTCAATGCAAATCACACACAAGTGGAAGGTGTGAATTATAAGCCTGTTTATCCTGAGTCCTTTATAAACAACTAATTGCAAATTTCTTACCAGATTGTTATCTAAAAAAAGTAGACAAGGTTACCAGGGCAATACTGGCTTATCATCCTTATGCAAATGTCACACATACGTGACTTTAGTCTGGTACCACACGCTACACTCAACATATAAGAGTGTGTGTAGAGATACAGTGTCTGTCACCTATGCATAAGATGATTCAGAAGCAGAACACTACACAACGTCCAGGAAGAGACAAGCAGAGTTCCAGACATATTCATTCAGTATGTGCTCTCATGTAGGCAAAGTGAAGGCCAGCACCCATGCAGACTGGTATATCGCTGCACAATGATTGCCATTGTTCTTTTTCCAAGGACTACGATCTGACTTCTGCTGACAATACTGACTTAGTTTTATAAACAAACCTTAAGTTAGAATGGAAAAATAGACAAAAAATCTAAAACTACAGATTCATAAACATGGGATTGCTAATTCATGTAGGACATGCTTGGAGTCTCTGATCCAAAACATTGGAGGGTCAGACTCTCTTTAACATGTTTCATAAACTAAATTTTTACAATCTCATTTGTAATGTGGTAATCTACTTATTTTTGAAAGATGATGGAAAAAAAATGACAGCATTTTATCAAGATGTACAACTCAGAGACATTAAACAAAATATCCTAAAGAAATACAGAACTGGTATCTCACTGAACTAAACACCTGCAACTTGATATATACGTTAGTTATCGTTAATAGATTTCAACACCGAAAGTTCAGAGACCTTCAGCTCATGCCTTGGTATGATGCCTCATTGCATTTTCCCTGCTACAAAAAAGTAGAGCAACCATATCCCTCAGCCGTTTTCATATTCCATTTTTTCTCCCCTCCATAATTATCTGCCTTTTCTGCCCTGCCTCTAGTTCAGTGCTAAATAAGTATTACTGTTATTTTGTACTGTACAGATTTTCCATTGTACTGTACAGATTTTGAAGGCAACAATACAAAAGAGGTATGACGAAAATGCTGCTTAATACAATTTTCAAAGGTTCCAGAAGGCACAGTGGATATCTAAGAAGATGCTGGTAAGACTTTCAGTAGCCAGTCGTACTGTGTGGAAATAAGCTAGTTTCTAGACTTCTGAAGTATGAAAAGTTCATGTTCAAGTTTGTTTGCCATTACAGAAAAACTGTCAAGGCATGTAACAGGATCCACAGATCTTGTTACACCTCATTCCAATGCACAGGTATGATCTAACTAGCTATTTTCTCCTTCTTCAAGTAACTCTTCATCATCAATGTATCATCTCCCTGAATGCCCATCCTGAGTAAGCTCCCACTGCTCTTGCTCACTGCTGACCCTTCTTGCTTTACTCACTTTTTTATGTTAACTTATTTTCCATTATGAAGTTCAAAACCAAAATGTTTAGCATTTAACTAAATGCTTCAAATTCAAGTCACGAGCTAAAAAAATTCAACATAAGGGATAATGACAGCACAAGGGGACAGAGAAAAGGCAGCTGACGGAAGATAGGAATCCTGAAGTCATTTGAATAACTGAAACAGGCTTAGCAAGAAAAGCAATTTGATGTGCATTCAATCCACTGAGGTTCCCGTGCTATCTCCTGGTCATGAACAGTAGCACTGCCTTGCACTTCAACCAGGCTTTTCCAGTCCCAGTGTCTCTCACGGCTTGCTCTCAAACACACCCTGCCCCACTAATACTTCTCGCAAGGACACATTCTCCTCAGTAAGCTTCATAATGCTGATACATCGTTAAAATTTAGTTCTCTCAGATATTAGAACTGCTTCTGTATTCAGAAGTCCACAGAAGTGGTAAAAAAACCCAGACACATACAACGAGAAAACAAAGTAACAACAAAAAAGCCAATGTGAAGCTCAGATTTATTCTCCCAGAAGCACGCAGGCTAAGATATTTGTTAGGTTGTACGGAAGAACATTGGAACTACAAATAAGCTTTTATTAATTGACATTTAAAATTCTTTAATTTTGAACTTAGCATTTTCCTTTTTGGAAAGCATATTTAAGTCCATTGTTTTTCAAATATACTCATCTATAAATGAATCAGTCTGTTCTTTTTTTTTTTTTTTTTTCCTTCAAGACTTCAACTAGCATGTACATTGGAGGGTTCCATTTAATCTTATTTGTGGAGTCATTATTGATAAATCTCTGCTCAGCAAAACCAAATATGACACAACAGCCATACAGACTGTGAATTCAGTCATCTTCAGTCTTAGGAAATGATGAACATATGAAAATTTTACTTTACTTTTGAAAAACGCATCATTTAACTCTAAATGTGAATTAAATTACTAACTCAGACAGGCAGTTAGTTAAATAGAGTAAGTGATCAAACAATCATTTCCTTAACGTCACAAAGTAAGTTTTGTATATGCAATAATCAGTTGAATTAGAATTTGACAAACTCAAGTACGTTGATTAATTCCCATCAACATATTCTCACCTTAAAAGTGTATATACCAGAGCAGCAATGAAAGTGAAACTGAGCACAACTGCCACCAGTACCTGGTCACTTATTCCTTCTATGACTGAATCATTATCTAGCTTCAAACTCTGAACTTCTGTCTGGTGACTGGCCATCACACCTCTAAAATGTAAAAAGAAATATATATGTAGACACGTATAGAGAGAGACATACAAACACATACATTTTTAAATAGCTACAAATAATAATATCTATACATATGGACAATAAATTCTTGAAGCAAAAGATTACTCATTGCTGGGAGAAAAATGGTAAAAGAAGAGGAAACAAATGCATTTTACCAAACAGCTTGCTGTGGAGGACTACAAAATATTTGTCTTGCACAGTAGCAATGACTGCATTGTGATATAAGGTCTTCTTTTTTAAAACAACAACAACAAAATCAGTCAGATACTTTACCCAAAAATCTTTACCAGATATCTTGCTTAGGGACAGGACACCCTGCTGCATTTGACATATTCTAAGGATACTCCATTTATAAAAAGTATGACTCAACGTTATCAAGATTTTTTGTTATTACATAACACATCATTGCTGCTAGGCTAAAACAATGTACATTTTAGAAACCTAATTTACTCCCCTTACCTACATGAATAAAGAAACAAGAATATTTGCCTCACAGCTTGTTTTAGAGTGTTAAATGGCCATTTGGATGCACGTAAACTATCTGATGAATTTCGTATTTTATCTGCCTTTTCTATGGTTTCAGCTGGAAATATGGGAAAAGCTTGAAAGAAAAATAGTACTTTCAGGCTTCCCTAGTTAGACTTAGTTGTTTTAAATTCATTTCACAAATACAAAAATCAGAATGACTTGCCAGCACTAATGTTCATTAACCTACAGCTGAAGAAAAGGAAAATAAAATAGTCTGCAACATGCTGCTAAATCACTCCCTGTTGCAATCAGGAAGTGAATTGAACTACAGCTGTGAGTATTACGAAACCAGGGAAGTGAAACTAAGTCTAGGAAAAAGTAACAAAAAATGTCATATTAAAGATGTGTCCATACACATTGGAACTATTTTTCATACAGATTTGACATTGCTCAGCAATGCTCAGCATCATTTTACAAGGTCAGGGAAGACTGGTATCATTTATTTTACTTCCTATTCCAGTGTGGGTGCTTTAAGACTGCAAACTTTCACCAGTGTCTCTTCCTAGTTATAGCTTGTATGTAATTTTTGTCTAGCAAACATCGCTACAACAGACATTGTCTGGTCCTGAATTAATTGCAAAAATGAAAGGGAACACAAGTCATGGGGATTTTAGAACCTAACTGTAATGCACTACCCTGGCAAGATTTCAACACACCAGTCTACTGCTAACAGAAAAATGTCATCTTTTCCATAAGATGACTACTCTCACTCTCCAGATCTGTTCTTGTAGGAGTTGTAGAGCTTTTTTCCAAGCTTTGTTACATTTGTGGGAGCCACCTCTGCAGCAAGGCAAAAGAAGCTAGTATATTCTAACATTACTATAAAAGGGGTAAGTGGTATAATTAAGTACCATAATAGCAGAGAAAACATGGAGCATGAAGGGTAGATTCCTTTCATTGTTCTTATATTTTTGGACTTCCACTGCGAAAAAACAAAATGAAATAATGAAGCATATTTGAAGTGGCACATAAACGAAGTTACCTAACCTGCATCTCAACTTGAACTGAGACTATTATTCCTGTAACTATAGTCATAATTTTTGCTAATGACAGCTTTTTACCCACAACTGTGACATAATCTAACTACTGAAATGTTGATTAATATTTAGAAAGAATAAGTTTTCCTAAAGGTAGAACACCTATGACTCATCAAGAGCCATGTTTGAAATAGGTCAATATTGACCCAGATTTCATACATACTAATAAATAAAAGGCTGTATCTTTATGGATAGGTCTTATGCAGGATCATGATCCTACACACAAGGAGCTACAGCATTTCTCTGTGTGGCTAGTTACACAATTAGATTGCTATAGTTAAAGCTATGAGGCTAAGGTGTTGTGAAAGTCTTCTGATCGCCAATTCCTTGGTGCTGAGGGTCTGGATTTCTAGGCGTACTGTCATGCCTTGGCTCAACATTCCCAAACTGTACACTTTATTTCTTTTAAATATTCACTCTTGAAGAAGCATCCCTTTCTTACAATACATCATTCTGGGACACCCATTTTTCCACAACTGTGTCTCAGGCAGAGTGCTGTTATTTTCATGTTTTCTCTCCTTAAGTACCATCATCACTGCACTAACCTTTACTGTCACACTGTCATTTCTGGGTTGACCACTCCATATACTTACAGACGTAAATGGCAAGGAACTGGTATATGATGATTTCTCCACAATCCTACAACAGCTCTGTCAGAACAGACCAGCACACTAGTAACACCTGTATTTTGTTAAGCATTAATCATTTTTTCAGAAGTACATATAGTGTTCAAGAGACATATGGATGCTCCCATTGCCCAGCACCTTTGGAAGGTAAGTGTTTCTCTCTCTGACACCTGAAAGGCTTCCTGTACCAGTGCTTGCTTGGTGTACTCTGAATCCAACACATGAATTGTCAGTATGACACAAAATGAAAGGAATTTTTCTAACAGCCTCTAAGGCTTCCACACTGGAGCTCCCTCTCCTCTTCACGCTCCTTGCAACAACATCCTTAATCCTTATCTGTTTATCATTACACTGACTACATCTTCATTTCTGCTCATGCACTTTTACTGAAATACCTAACTGTGGTGCCAAGGTTAGCAGGAGAAAATGAATACAGAACAGAGATTCTCGCTTTCTCTTCCTCAGCACACACAATCCCAATTATTTTTATCTACTTCACATGTTCACTTACCACATACGACTTTCCAAATGACCATTTTAACACCTACTTACTGCCCAACAGGAATTCCTGCAGTTTTGCTTTTCTGCATAAAAGGCCGCTCCTCAAAACACTTTGTCTTCACTCAGGTATCACTGCTGTCAAGATATATTGGGGGGAAGTGGAACCTCTGCCTCTTAAGTCTCTCTCCCTGCTGCTTCTATTACTAAATTCTAGAGAAGACGGGCTATTAACGTTTAGGGCTCACGTTCATGTTTTAACTTACTTTCTGCCTCTGGACAGCAAATGAGTGCTGTGCACATTCCCCTCATTACCTCTAGTGCTGCTTCTGAATCAGACCATTGCACAAGAGGGCTGACACAAATTGTGTAGACTAAGAACTATGAAGAGAAGCTTTTCAGTTCAAAAGATCAATACATGCTTTCTCTGATGAGTCATTTAAGCCTCAGTAGACACAGCAACGATCTCCTCCTACTTTATCTCTGTGTGAGCATGTGAAAAAACTATCAACAATGGCTCCAAGGAGAACACTGCTGAAATACACAATGTTAAAACTGTCAGACTGAAGGAGGAAGGAATTTTCTGATCTCAAGCCTGTTTACAACATTTTCCAACAAAATGCACAGAACTGCAAGCTTGCAGTTCACATTTCTTCAAGTGCAGCCACAGCAGCCCATGAACACACATCTGTAGTGGTTTGTATGCATGATGGACTAGCCAAGGTCTATTAGAGCTCCTAAAGAATCTTGCCTTCCAGTGAGTAGGTCTAGCAGCAGTGGTCTTTCAGTCAGCACAATTAATAAACAAGCTATAGGAGACTTAGTCTTAAATGACATCATGAAGTTATCTTTTGTGACAACCAATGCTGATGAGGACTAAGGACTTAAGTTCACAAGGAAGATTAAAAAAAAAAACTCTATCCATCTCTCCCAAAATAATATGCCCTAGTAAGTTGATGCCATATAATAGCAGCTTGATGTAATTTGCATTAAATTATTTTCTTCAGCCTTTTTACTTTGATCCATTACATTTGTCTGGTTGCGCAAAAATAACTGTATTTCCTCAGCCTGTTCAGATCAGTCTTTGAGACCATAGGCTCTTCAAGCATTAAATAGAGTTGTTCATTCTTCTCTGTAGATTTACACTACTTTTTTTTTTTTTTCCTTTTAATAATTACAAAGGTTTAGAAATTTTCATGCTCTGTCTCTGTTCTTTTATATGATAAACTAGTTCTTCTCTATTCTAGCTTTCTATGAAAACTGTCATGTTAATAGAATGATTTCAGTTATAACCGGCAGTAATAAGAAATAAATTAAATTTTAAGAATTGACCGTTGCTTACACTTGGAATTATTTTCCTCTTTTGAACCATTTAGCAGTGAGGTAGCTTTCTTACACAAAAGCATAACCCCACCTTGTCTTCCAATTAAAGGAAGAAAAACTAACATCTATCATCTAAAATCATCTAACAATTCCAATCCCCTTAAAATTGGACGGTATACAATCAATTTCAGAATGACAAAAGTATAGGTTGCAGAGTTTAAAAAAACAACAAAAACGCTCAGCCTCTTTTTCCTACATTCAATGCAACAGCAGTAACAAAACAAACAACTAAATTTTCAGTTCAATTTTAAACTAGTGGCACTTACTGGAAGAAAAATAGTAGGACTGCCTAGTAAGGAAAGAAAGACAAGTAGTTATTCCTCTCTTACATTTGGCTTAGCTAAATTACAGCTCAACTTTGTAGCACAGTGCTTAGATGGGCATCAGATTTATCTGCATCAGGATTCTTTTTGGTTACAGGATGTAAACAACCTGAAAAAGACTCATCTGGCCACAGAATGCTTCAAAGTAGAAAGGAATGGAACTTCGTAAAATCTTGCTGTTTTGTTTGTAAAAAAACACTGCAGACGACCCACCTGCACATAAAATCACCTTGCTTGTCCTGTGTTTTGATGAGACTGATTACAGACAGAAAGCAACACTAATTTACAAACATTTCAAATAAGAACCTGCAGGCCTTGAAAGGTACATTTCCTCCCACCTGATGGTTAAGTATGAACAATACATGCAATTTTATGCAAAAGAAGCAAAATCATGAAGAGCAACATCGCAATTACAGCGATAGCTTTCATTCTTGGAAACACATATAGATAATACTGAAATGTGGGGGCATGAAGACCCATAATAGTGTGGATGCATTACCTTTTTTTTTTTTAAAAGATTTGAAAAGTATTTTGAAGGCTTTCGTGTACTACATAGAGCACAGTTAGAGCAATACTTACACTATGGTTTGCAAACAAATGAAATCTTGTTTGCCACAGTACATTGCATACTTTTTGTGGGCTAACCAAAATCAGAATATCCCCATAGATTTTCTATAGGAATTGTATTTTCCAAGTTCAACATGGAAGTACCATATGCTAATATACTCCCCAAAAGACAGAAGACCCACTACCAAAGGAATGTGCTAGCTTAGAGAACTAAGAGGCTCTCTTCATCTCTGAGAAGTAAACAATGAGATAACACACAAGCAATACTGCTGTGAAATACTGATTAGCAACCACGAGCAATGTTGACTTTGAGAGCAGGGTACAATTTGCTCAGCATATTAAAAATATATTGGGTAACAACATGCCCCTTCAGGGATGGGCTGGGAGTGAACTGAGTAAGAACAACCGTTCTACTTCATTTCTATTTCTGCTACGTTCTTCTTGTTGCAGTACCGACAACCACGCTCACTGCTTGAAAAAAAGTATAAAATGAAGACATTGGTGATGCCCACCACCACCGGAACCTGCAATACCGATTGCCTGTTGTCTTTCAGTAGTAGAACCATTATTCCCCTTTTCCTTGCAAACGCTTCTTGCTTTAGAGAGAATATGTGTTCTCTAGGATATGCTGATTCCTAACTAATAAAATCCTACTGAGAAACACAAGCTTATAAAATGGAACTCTTGGAAAGTACAGGTTATTCCTGTGATTCTCATTTTTGTTAAGTCTCCAGAATTTTCTTTCATGGTAAAAGGAACTAAAACAAAATAAATTGATATCATTTGTTTCACCAGGTTTCCAATAAGTGACCTGCTTTAAATAACAAAAACAATGTTTAATAGCTTAAAAGTAGTAAAATGGAGCATATTTATTCTGTAAAACCCTCCCCCCATGTACATCAGCTTATATTGAAATATTTAAGGCATGACTTTAGCTCTTTTGGTTTCACTGAAGAGAAAAACAGACACAAGGTCCCCAAAACAAAGACAAATTAATAATTGCTACGTAACAATTGAGACCTTTCTTGTCAGAAGTTACCCAACTACTTCCAACTTCACGGTAGTAGTGGCTCCTGGACATTGTCTGTAGTTGAGAACAGGACTTTGCTAATGGATTTGATCTGCCATGCTGGATCCTACAGTTATTTTCACTCTCTTTCATGCAGGATTGAAGGGTATGCCTACATTGCATTCAGGAACCGTAATGACAGCATGTATTACGCATGTCCAATGAACGTCAGCGAACATACAAAGAGTATTGAAAGTACTTTAAAGTTAGTATACTGAAGCAGGACTTTGAAATAGCAGTGGACATATAACACGTTTTAAAACAGAAATTAGGTAATGACAGTGGGTGTAATTAGAAAAAGTCGTTTTGATGACGCAGGATTTATTAGCTTTCCACTTTTGTGAACGCACTCTTATTTGCAAAAATTGCAGAATAATCTCTAGTACTATGTTTCTCCATAAGCTTCAAAAATCAGGAGACAAACCAAAAGGCACAATTACTAGGGCAAATAAAAAATAAAAGAAGAGCGACGTACAAATTGACAAGATAAATTCTGTGAGAAGGTTAAAACAAACTCAGGAACATTTTAGTAGGACTTCATGCAGTCTGTTAATACAGTATTATTATGAGTTACCGGCTACTTTGGAGTCACAAAACTGCTTAGCTGGTACAGCAAACTTATAGCCCAACTTAACTGTATTGTGCTGTTATGCTTTCATCATCGACCACCAGTACTTACAGGACTATGCTGAATACATTTATGTGCGTATACAGTCATTGAAAAAGAGAAAGAAAAAAGCTTAAACAGTCTTGGTAGATTTAGAATAAAGCCAAAATAGTGGACAGGGCAATTTCAGTAGGAGAATAACACATTTTGTCATTATATGTTAAGAACTGCCCAAACAAGGCACTTGCCTGATAAAACAGGTCTCTGCAAGGTTGGAGGTCAGCAGCGCCTGTGGCACATCTTTCCTAATTAAAAAAAAAAAATAATAAAGTAGGTATTTTGCTTTTCCTGATGGAATCCCACCTTGCAAGTTAAAGATGCAAACTCCAGATGCAAATTCCATACGGGAACACACTCCCAACAGAGCCTCCAAACATCTTCCTATGAGCCTGAAACTGTGCAGCCTTCCTATTTGGAGTATCTGTCTGGATGACGCAGGACCTGTGACAAACAGTCCCAAACCATGTCTGGAACTGCTGCATAAGGCTAGAACAGATGGAAAGACATGGAGCTCTAGAAAACACGGAGGGTATAATTGGGCTGACATGCAGATTGGAATTTGTGGAAGAGCCGGTCGGTGCCTTCAGTTGGACAACTTTCCTGAGTAGACAGGATGAGAAAGGAAGTAATGTTGCTTAATTATGATACTTTACTGAAATATGGTAGTATTACCATACTACCATTCAGCTAAGACTGGAAAGATTTTTTGTTTGTTTGTTTTTTACTTCAAATAGTCTGAAAGTGCCCAAGAACTGTTCATGGCATAAAGCAGTGCTTCTGTACACAACCTCACGTCCCAAAGAGCACGACAGAAAGCACTGGCCTGCCTGCTTGCGTCAGCAACACAGAAAACTGAAGGTGCATGTCGCGACAGCTGACAAACCGGGGCGGGACACCGGCACAGCACGGGGGATCACAGCTGTGAAACACCGCTCGTCCCCAGCTCCAAAGAGAGGAAAACCGCCCCGAGAATAAACCCCAAGGAGAACCAAAACCCGTCTCGCCGAGGCTCCTGCGGGCCGTGACGAGCCGCGGGCCCGCTACCGAGGGCTGGGCCGTGCCCTCCAGCCCGGCCTGCCATCACCGAGCCCCCTCTCCCGGCGGCTCTCCCCCCCCTTTTCTCCCCCCGGGGACCGGCGCCCTCCGCCCCCGCCGTCCCGCCCCGTCCCCTCACGGCGCTACCTCAGCTCCGCCGCTCGCCAACGGCCGCCAACGGCCGCCAACGGCTGCCCCGCCCCCTCCGCCCCGCCCCCTCGCGTCGCGTCTGGGCCCGGGGCCCGTGTGGGCTCGGGGCGGCGCAGGGCGCATGCGCGGGCGGGCAGGCGGGCGGCTCCCCCCCACCCTCCCCGTCAGGCGGCTCTGACGTGTCTGCGCCGCGGCGCGGCCCGGCCCGGCCCGGGACAGGAGCGGACAGGGCGGGGCGGGAGGGCTGAGGGAGGGAGGGAGGGGGCCGCCGCCGCCGCCGCCGTTGGAACCGACCGGGCCGCGCCCCGCCATGTTCAACGTGGAGAGCCTGGAGCGGGCGGAGCTGGGCGAGAGCCTCCTCACCTGGGTGAGTGCCCCCACGACGCCGCCTCGCAGCACCGAGCCCTGGCAGAGCCGCCCGGGAGCTGCCTTCCCCCCCCCCCCCCCCGTTCCCCCCCCCCCCCAGCCTCCTCCGCCACCGTCCCCGCCGGGGCGCTGCGGGGAACAAAGGGCCCGGCGCGGCCTCCTGCCCCGCAGCCCGGCCGTGAGCAGCCCTGCCTCAGCCCCACAGCTCCCCAGGGGCCGGGGGTGCCCGGGATTTGCCGGGGGAGTTGTGGCGGGGCGGTGCGGGCGCACCGGCTGGCGGCTCGGAGCCATTGTGCGGGGCGCCTCCTTCCCCTTCGGCCGGGTAAAAGCCCGCTGCTGAAACGTGCCTGCTCCCCCCGAGGGGTAAACGCTGCGAGCTCAGGGCTGGGCGAAGCTGTGGTGGTGCGGGTGAAGTTACCGAGGAGCGGCAGGTTTACGCTGCGGCCCGAAATCCCGAAGGGGATGAGCGAGGGAGATACGGTGGCTGGAGGTGAGCAGGTGGCCCAGAAAGTACAGCAGCGTGAGGTCCTGGGCAACGATGTAAATACGGATATATATATATATATATATATATATATATGCACACGCACAGAGCCCTGGGCGCACCGCTGCGTTACGCAGGTCGGAAGAAGTAACTAACTCCTCTTCTGTTTCCTTCCTTCACATCCCTGCCAGCCTTTGTGTTTTCACCGTGGCTGGCCCCTCGTCCTGCTGCAGGCTTCCCATGCTTCGTGCTCACAGGGGCTGGAAATGAGAAGTCCTCTTAGCGGTAGCCTTGATGTCGGTGAAACCCGGCAAAGAAAGGCTTGGAGCAAGGAGAAGGAGGTTGGCTTACTGGGGGCGATGGAGGAAGATCCATGTGTGGTGTTAGTTTATCTGTGTTTTTGTTTTAGCTGTTCTAGATGTGCTCCACTGGTGCGCTCTGGCCGTAAAGCAGCCATGCTCCTGGGAGAAGCATAAGCTTAAATGCGTGCCTAGCAAAACGGTCACGTTCCCAACGCCTTCTGAACTCCCCAGATTCACGAGTCGCCAACAAACCAGATCTTTCCTTTGAGCATGAGGCTACTGTGCCAGAAACACGTGAGCTGCTGCAGAATTTTCAGTCAAAGAGATTGAATTTTCTCTTGTATGGTATTGGTCTACAGCGATTTGAACTGTTGATCCTACTCAAAGGCTAGACAAAATAATTAGATTTACGAATGATGTTTCTGAAGCGTAGCATCTCTCTAGAAATCTTTGTCAAGTCTGAAAAGACTTTAAAACAAAAAATACTCCTATTTGCAGTTACGTAAGTGTGCCGTTCAAATTTCGTCTTTAGGTGCTAATATTTTGGTGGAATTACTTCTAAAATCATGTAATGCCAAGGTATTGGCTAGCGAGCAAGGGAAAGCACAAAATGCAGAGACACAAGGCAGCGGCTGCTTCCCTCCTCCCCAGAAGAATTCTTTGTACAACCAAATATGGTACCAGACAGCGGCTCGTGTGTATGTTTTGAAAGCTTAGTCTTGTCAACTTCTGCACATGTTCGGATGCGGTGGGAGCTGGATTATTTACTTTGGTAGAAAGTAAAGTAAGAGTCACCAGTTCTTGCCTGTGGAGACCAGGAGGACAAGTATATCGATACAAAGTCCGTTCCACATTAGTAAAAACTAACATTGATTTTTTTTTGCATTATGGCAAAAACCAGTGAAAACAGCTAGCAATTTCTTTTTCCATGCTACATTTGATATTGCCACTTAACAAATCAATTGCCTCAATTACAAAACTTCATTGTTACCCTTGAAAATAATTTGCACTTCCTTCAAAATCTAAGCCATTGAAAACAAAATTACCTTGGGACAGAAAACTGGCCTGAAAATGTAGATACTTATCTCTCCAAGCTTTCCGTTTTTATCACAACAGTGGGAAAAAAAAAAGGTCTTGTGGGGTTGACCATCTATAGGAGTTATTACTCAGCCATATGGCCATATGACGTATATGAGACATTTATCGTCTTTGGCCTTGAAATCGCATCTATCCAGTGAAGTCTGTGGTAATGATCCATGCAGATCCTTTTACATTTCCACCCTTTCTACCCCATTAAATACTGGGATGTTCAAGAAACTAACTAACTGCTGGCTTTTTGGTGAACATAAACATTAGTAAATACTTCTTAAAAAGCACTGGAATTAGTCAGCACATTTCTTAGAGGAGTGTATGAGGTTGTGTTATTTTTTGCAACTTCAATATTTTTGTATGAATGTGACATTTTAATTGGCTCTGTTTAAAAAAAAAAAAAAAAAAAAAAAAAGTAGTTTTGCTTTCCTCCAAGACAGGCAACACTTGCAAAAAGGAAGAAAAAGCAATGAAATGTTTAGCCCTCAGTGAAACTGTATAAACTAGGACTTTTTTTTGCCTGGCCGTTCTCTCAAGTCCCATAATGATTCTTGGGAAACCGCTCATTTAGATGGGAAAACAGACCTGTCTTAATTACCGTTTACGCATACCTCAGATGGCCGGTCTTTCCATTGTGCCAGGCAAGTTGTCTGTTCTTAAGGACTGGTTTAACCTCCCAGACTGCTTGCTTCACATTCACATAGAAGTACTTGAACTGGTTTGTCTGTGTTTTAAGTAGAGCAGATAAGGCTTTCCACAGGTCTGAGAACCTGTACAGCCTAAACTGGCTGTTTGCTGGCAGGGACACAGGTGAGATGAAACTGCTCCTCCCGCTGCCAGCCTGTGATTTTAAAGATTGGGGATGTCCTTCACGTCTTTCACCTTGTGTGGCTGAGATTCCTGTTGTGGTTTCTTTAAGCTAGACCAAACTGCTTACCTGTAAATATGTTTTGGTTTATTCTTTAATAGTTTCACTCCTGCCCCCTTTTTGTGTTGCAGTCTAGCTTAGCATGTAATTCTCAGAGTTTTAGGTCTTTGAGAGCTTTCCCAAGTTTGTTCCTGAATCATTTTTGTTCAGAATTTTAAGCCAGGAGAGATTTTGCTTCCTTCCATTTCAACAGGGGACCCAGATGATCCTTTGATGCAGCCACAGTAGTAGCAACTAGGGTGACGCCGAGTGAAGGACTGGGACCCAACTACTGATATCTCCAAGTTGGTATTTATACTTCAGCAGTTTTTGCAGCCTGCTGTAATTGCAGAACTGTTACCCTACCAAAAATCTCCCAGAAGCCTCTTCTGAGACTATTCTAGGCGCTGGGGTGTAGTTATCCAGGCAGTGCTGCAGCCAAAGCAGTCTAGAAAAATGTGGCTGTGAGGTAAAGCTGCAATGATTTTAAAATTGCTTCAGCGTATCTGATACAGACTCACGACATCTTTTCTAGACAAAACTTGTGACGGGTCCACATGAGAACACCTGGATTGTTTTGCTTTCTGTGTAGTCCTGGGAGTGCTTTTCACTCCGATGCATCACTGAGTCATTGCCTTAAAAGACGAAGAGCTGTCAAACACGCATGTGGCAGTTGCACTGTTAACATGCCTGTAGCTGAAATCAGTGAGATGGCTTTTTGCTGTGGAATCTGGTAAGCTTTCTTAAACACAGAACTAAGGTCCGATACTGAAAAGATTACTTAGCATAGGTATGTGAACAGCACAACTCCCCAGAGAGGTCATTGCTGGGTGGTTACAGGCAGCAAGCAGGTTGCTGTAAAAGTATCATGAACGTTCCTACACGATGGTAAGTAACTCTTATTTTGCCATATGCCGCCTCCACCAAGTTGCCAGCTTTCCTGCTTTCCTTCTCTTCTCAAGGCCAAATATATATGCTATCCTATGTGCTGGTAGACATGCTAAAACCTTGTGTGAATTTTGTCAATACTGTATAAGGCCACTGTTCTCGTTCATTCCATTTTAAAAACACATCTGTCCACTTACGTGGTATCACTTCTTTGACCTTTCTCCTTTTTGGCTGAACTATCTTCCCAGTACAGTGTATCTCTGTCTTCTGCGTGTTGCCTTTTCCCCGGCTGGAAGGATTTGCCTGTGCTGGTTGGAAATTCAGACACCACGTAAACAAGTGCAGAAACAGATTTTGATTCTTCAGGAAGGCTGCTGGTAAACGCTGTTTAGGCCTCCTTTTCAGAGAGGATCAAAGCTGCCAGAATTTGCTAGTGAAACTCTGTTTTCCCTTCCTGTTCAATTATCCCTTTCTTATACTATGCTCTCCTTGATCCTTGTGCATCTATGCTTTTAAGTACTCATCTGATTTCTTATGGATGCAAAGATCGTTGGAAACAAGTTCAGCCTGTTTAAACTCTCTTTCAACCCTTGATGACTGACCACAAAGCTGTAGGGTTTAATTTTCTTCTGATGACACCATCGCATCAGCATCTTTTAGCTGTTGAAGAAAAACCGTCATAGTTCAGGAGTGGTTGAGTATTCTGGTGGTGACAGCAGATCAAGAAAATAGTTGGGTTTGGAGGTGTTAATGTTTGGGCAGAGGAAGAAAACATTGAACCTTGCCTTGCCAGCGTTTGTGGGAACACAGGCTGAGGTATCTGACAGATCACAGCCCCTCTATCTGCTGCAGCAGACCAGTACGTTGGGCTGGCTTTCTTGCTTTTGATGACCTCTCACTAAGATGTCAAAGAGTTTGGTGTTGCCCTCTTTTAGGTGTGGTTGTCTGAGAGGCTGATGTTCTGAGCATACTGTTTGCTGTGTTTGAAGGAGCTGGGGTATCTAGCACTGTTGCTGGGTGATAGGGATTTTTTTGGCCTGTTGTTGAGAGATCAAGGAGCGGCAGAACAACTTCCCTTAGAGACTGCTAACAACTGATACAAGGCTGATAATGCGTGAATATCGTAATTAAAGATGATAAAATACATTCTGTATGTGTAACTTTTTTCCTCTTAAGTCTCAAATGTGTCAACAACAGGAAGGCAGGGTAAACACAGGATCTGGTAACTGCAGACATTATTCTTCATGTGTGCATTTTTATCAGTGTTCAATTCTGGTTCTTCATGGCCTTGTCATGAATTCTGCCTTTTTTTTCCAATTCATTCCTTTCTGAAGAGCCATTGTATAGCGGTGGCACATTCATAACAATCAGTGGTTCTCTGGAAGAAAAAAAAACCACAGCATTTTGGTGTGATTCAGTATGTGCTCAGTTTCAGTTCTGCCCCCTCACTTTTCCAGGGGGATTGCGAGATGCTGCTAGGAGAAGAAGCAGGTTTTTCTGCAGAGAGCCGTGAACCTTAAGCAGTACAAAGGAAACAACTCTTAGCTTGTTAATCTTGAAGTGGGAGGTGAGGAGAGGAGGAGCTTGTTTCCATCTTTTTGAAATAGTTGAACAGTTATTTGGTGAATATTTAAATTGGGAATTTGGCACAATTGTCATTGTCTTTCTTGTGAGACTGTTATAAGGCTCTTGAACTGGAAGATGAATATTCTGGTGCTGTGTTCTTCCTGGACCATCAAAAGTGTTTGCTGTGATGTGTTCGATGTTGGTAGAGCAATTGCAGACAGAAATTGTGGAGCAGGGGAGAGAGAAGAAAAGGAACCCAGGACTCGATTGCACTTATTGCTGTCTGTGTTTTTGGGTGAGCTGAGGCACTGTGACAGTTCAGAGAGACTTAACCAGCTTTGGTTTTCTTCCAACTTCAAAGCTCAGGGTTGCTTGAGCAATTTAATTTGCAAGTCCACTTCATGAATTAAAAGCAACAAAAAAAGTTTAGCCATACAACAGCTTTCACTAGCACAAGGTTAAGGCAAGAATTTGTGGCTGGAAGCGAGGGGAAGAAGGTAGTAGTGACCCTTCTGTGGCTTTTGTTGCCAACAGCCTGGCGGGTCCTGCCACACAGGGAAGGGGATTAACTCTTTTCCAACCTGCTGGTGATGCTTTTCTGCCATGCAGAGCATGCACGTGCTGTTCCCCTGGCTGCCTCACTTTGCCATATGTGACTTACCCGTTCCCGTGAGTTCCCTAGTGCTTCTTGTTCATGCCAATGAACGCAAGATAACGTGGAAAGGAAGAGGAGGGCTTCGATTGAGAGAGAAGCCCTCTACGTTTGGAGGAGCTAGCGTTACACTCCTGCAAGTGGCAGGCAAAAGCTTCTGAATAGATACTGAGCTGGAGTGTGAATGAGCTAGCTTGGGCTCTAAAGCAATGGCAGCTCTGCAGTGGTGGTGTGTGGGAAATGGTCTTGAAATGCTGCGTGTAGTGGAGCAAGTATTGCACAAGTGGATGCATTATAAAGCTGATGATAATGTGCTTCAGCCCTGAAATTGGTAGGGCTTTTCCACATCGTTTAGCTGCAAGATTACTTGCAGTGCCTTGTGTCCTCTGTAGAAGTCCTGTTGACTGTTCAGAGCTACATCTCTTGGGGTGGCTAAGTTTAGACACGTAAGCCAGATACCAACTGTGCATCCATACCGTGTGTGAGAGGCATTAGAAAATCTGGGAAATTAATTTCATTGATTCCAGAGCTGCAAAGTATTAAATAGACCTTTCTTCTGTTCGGGTGTTGCATAAGACAATCCTTTGAATGACCTTGTTTGCCATGGTATCAAGGTATCCATAGTTTCATTCCAGGGTAGAAACGAGTACCAATATGTTTTGTGTTTAACTGCAACAGATTATGGTTGTTTTATCAATTTTAGTGCCCCTCTGGTGCTCAAGGGAAAACAAACAAACAAGCAACAGGACTTCCACACTGCAAAATGTTTTAGCTGATTTTATTGCATGGACAACACCAAAGGATGGCAGCTTGTTCCACAGTGACCCTGGTCTTTCTTTAGGGATCATGGAACTGGCGCAACTTCTGACAATACTTGTTATGCATACCTAAATCTCCGTGAAGTCCAGGAAAAAGTTTGCTGAAACAAAAATCCTAGAAATGGAAGAGGCTTGAACTATAAGATACGCCAATTTTAGTGGTGTGGTATACATCTGTGTTACCAGCTGTAGAATGTGTTAAGTCTGAAACTTTATATTGATGAAAATGTACTGCAGTCTCTTTCTGAATCCCATCTTTTAGGTGCTAAGTCACTCTTGTGATCCTGTGAAGACTGCGTGTTTCCACACAGATCAGAAAGCCTGTGCAGATGGTATTTCAGTCCAGCTTGGTACTGTTGAAGTCATCCTCTGTGCCTTTGGAGGAGAGCTCTTTATTCCACTTGTCAACAGAGACAGCACTTTTCATTTAAATTATAGCTGCAAGAAGGTGGAGTTGTGGGCTTTAAATAGGTATTCTTCTTTCTCTGTATTTTGCAAAGGGAAAGCTGTCATCTATGCTCATCTATTTTTTTTAAATAATACTAAAAATGTGTATAAATCTGGACTACTAGTATGCTATGTTCTTTTGTCTAACCATTGTCCAAGAAGGTAAAGGACTTTGCTTTGCTGCCTGTGCTTTATCATAGTAGGGATCAATTTGAGCATTTTTGCCTGGTGCTATTCAGGCCTCTAGTAGTCTAGCAGTCTTCATTTAAGACAAAAGGAAGTTTCTCTTTTGTTCACAGAGCATTCTGCTTTTAGAGAACAGTTTAATTTTCCTTCTTTCATTAAACTTAACACACCACTGCTCCATGGCTTGCATCATCATACAGACTTCTGGAAGTCAGAGTGCTAAAGACAGAAGATACCCTGTGCTTGCTGTGTTTGGTTGTTAGTGCTATATCACTCTAACCAACTCAAGATAGTACAGAAGTGAGTCTTTACCCTGTTGGGCAGAAGAAGCTGGTGGCTGGACTCCTATAAACCTTGCCATTTATAATTTTCCATTAGAAGGTGTTTCTAGTCTTAAGAGGCACTCTTATGAGTATAAGGTTCATTTTGCAGGTGGGTTGTACCCTATGATCTTTCGAGGTCCCTTCCAACCCCTACAGTTCTGTGATTCTGTGATTCTTTGATTGGTGCTTGGTGGAGTGGGATTGTGTGTATCCTATAAATCTGAGTGTGCTATGGTCATGTTCTGCCAGTTCTGCACTTACTAATAGCTTGTGTTTTGAGAAAATAATGAGAAGCATAAATGGGTAAGTATTACTTTTAAATAAAATATGATTAAATTGGCGGAAGCTCAAAAAAATGTTGATTTAGTGTACAATGTTAGGCCTTCATGTTAGGTATTATATTTTAGTTTTATCACCACAAATGCTCTCTAGTATTCTTTTTTATCAGCAAGCATATTAGGCTTTCAGATGAAAACAGGGATATGTTCCTTTTCTCCCTGGGAGTTCATAGATTCGTTTTTCTTCTCGTGCATGTTTCTGAAATGGTTAAACCAAACATCATTCAGACTTGAGTTTCTGTTCATTGTGTCTTAATAATGTGTCAGACTTGAACATTTGAGTTCACAGTATTTTAATGTCAGTGTCAATATAGTGCAGTAAGAACTGTTTTTTGATATCATGGCTCTCCCATCTTACAGTACTTTAGTAAATCAGGTTTAGTCAGGGTATCTCACCTACTTTCTGCACTGTTTCCCCCCCCGAAATAGTTACTGTGGAAAATGTAAGATATGAATGGAATATTTTGAGTGAGTTCTTTCAAAGCTTTAACATCTGACTTGTTCAAGTATTAGGCATCCAAAACCATACATATAAAATGAGAAGTAAATTAATAAAAGTAATATCCATCTCCCTGGGAGAATCTTCATTCCGGCCAGTTTGGGTTTACCTGATAAGGTTTTGGTAGCAGGGGGTGGGCTGCAGGGGTGGCCTCTGTGAGCAGAGCCCAGCAGCTGCCCCATGTCAGAGCAGAGCCAGCTGCAGATGGCTCCAAAGGGAGCTGCTGCTGGCCAGAGCTGGGCCAGGGAGTGACGCTGGGTGGGCTTCTGGGAGAGCAGGTTGAAGGAAGGGAAAAAAAGCTGCTGGCAACAGCAGCTGGGAGAGAGAGGAGTGAGAAATGGAGAGAGAAGCAGCCCTGCAGCCCCCAGGGGAGTGCAGCAGGAGGGCAGGAGGTGCTCCAGGCAGGCAGCAGCAGTTCCCCTGCAGCCTGTGCAAGGAGAGGCCCCTGCTGGAGCAGGCTGTCCCCTGACACCCCATGGGTCCCACATGGAGCAGATCTCCACGCTGCAGCCCGTGGAGGAGCCCCCGCAGGAGCAGGCCCCAGGCCACAGCTGCAGCCCGTGGAGAGGAGCCCACGCAGGAGCAGGGGGGCTGTGGGGAGCTGCCGCCCGTGGGGGACCCGTGCTGGAGCAGTTTGCTCCTGGGGGATGGATGGAGCCCGTGGCACGGAGCCATGTGGGAGCAGTGCTTGAAGCTTTGGAGACGAAGTGTCATGGCCTGATCGCAGCCCCCGTTCCCAAGGGAGGAGGTGGAGGAGGGTGGATGGAGGGAAGGTGTGTTTTGGTTTGCTTTTAGTTCTCACTGTTCTAGCCTGCTAGTGATAGGCAATAAATTATATTAACCTCCCCATGCTGAGTCTGATTTTCCTCTGGTAGTGATTGATGAAGAATCTCCCTGTCTTTATCCGAAGCCATGAGCTTCTTTTCATCATGGTTTCTCCCCCTGTTCATCTGAGGTGGGGAAGTGAGAGAGCTGTGTTGGAGCTTGCCATCAGTGTGAAATCACAACAGCCAGTACTGTAAAGACCTTGTCATTTCATTGTTTAGCTATTTGAGTGCCTAATGTTAAGTTGGTTTGCAATTAACTCTTTGAGATTTTAGTAAGGAGAGTCCAACAACCTAATAATCACTAAAAACTTCCCAAAGTCTAAATCTGTGAATAAAACTTGTCTGCTTTATGCAGACTGCTGCTATCTTGGAAAGCAAGAAAAGAGAGTAGCGTATGGCAGAAGATAGCAGTGCTGCCTAATGGCTGGAGAAAAATGGATGAATGAAGAAACCTTGCTGAAGTGCTTCTGAAGCACTGTATCAAGTTACAGGATAGCAATCCAGTTCCTGTGCTGACAGGTATGGCTCAGTGTAAGAACTTGGAATTTGACGAACAGCTTCGTGTATCAGGTAATAACGCGTACCGTCCCGAGAAATACTAATGGTCTGTTTTTCTCCAGGCATTGAGGCTGAGTGAAATGTGTTTTAGTGGGGTACTTGCAGATCTCACTGATAGTACTGGGTGAATGTGTGAGAGGAGAATTACCCAGCCCTCCTTCAATTACTCTTAGCTTGTGGAGATTTGTATCCCTGCCACTGAGATGGGTTCTTGTCTTCCTCTTGCTCATTTTAGTCACTTTTTCCATCTTAGCTGTGTGCTTTGTTTCATTTGTGGTGATAGAGCACTGATGTAGACTGTATAGGGCAGCTAGTTGCAATCTTGCATAGGCAATTCCAAAAATGTAGTTGTTAATGGATAAATAATTCTAAAGCAGTGTTGGAGAGTACTCTGCTCTGAAAGATAACTGTCTGGAAACTTGGGATTACCTTTTGTTGCCTTTATGTATAAGGTAACCAGTGTTTTTATGAGCTAGGAACCTCTGATAAAGATTTCAGGTGTTATTACAAAAGAACACATGACAGGTTTATTGTGCAGCTGTACCAGCAATAAAAAGTTATGGATAGACTGTGCAAAGAACAGATCTTTCATTAACTCTAGCCTTGAGAAGTGAAGGGTGCTGGAGAGCTTTTCTGTCTTCTTGTTTGTTTTGATTTGTCTTTCTTATGTTCATCTTCTTCCGGCTTCATGGGTATCCCATCACAAATTTTATTCTGGTCTTCAGCTAGTGTATTTGAGAATAGAGTGTTTGTTCAGTTCTCTGACCTTCATGTAAGATTATTTTTTCATGAAACATGTTTCTCCCTCCTATCCCTAGCAGCAAACATTCTCACTAGCTGTGTGTGTACCGTGGAACTGTAATTCAGATCATGCAATGTCCTGCGTTCCTGCAGCAATTAGTTACTCCCCAGTTACAGGCCCCTTTGCATTGAAACACTCACCTGCTACTCTTTTTCAGTTTTGTATAAAAATTGACAGCACATGCTCATGCCTAGTGAACTGGTGCCCTGGATTAATATTTTTACAAATGAAATAAAGCAGCTACCATGTAACAAGAGAAAAGGGTTATGGAAAATGTGAAGGCCTTGCTGGGGCAGCAGCTGTGATACAAGTGGTGTTTTTTTGTTTGGTTGGTTTTGTTCAGTTTTTTTGTTGTTGTTGTTGTTTTCCCTCATTGTTTTCCCCGTCTGTCTCGCCAGTTAGTTCATCCAGTTTGTCAAGGTTCCTTAGAGTGATACAAGATGTGGGAGGGGAAAAAAAAAAAGATCGTAATAGGGAGTGGGAATGAATTTACAGCTTTGGGGAATAAGAAATGAGGGCAGTATTGCAAACGCTGGAGAAGAAGGAACAGTTCCAGCAGGGTGAGAGAGAAGTCTTCCAGGGGAAGCACATTACAATGCACAGGAAGGGCAGTGCGTCAGCAGCCATTGCTGAATAGCTCTTTAGAGGCACACAAAAAATCACTTGGTTCTCTCTCTCTCTGCAGTTGAACTCTGCTTCAGCATTGCTGCATTCTTGTCATTCTTCTCCCTTCTGGAAAACGGATTCTGCTGTTTCTTAGGAGTGCCTTAGCTTTTTGTAGAACGATCTGAGAATGGACTAGGAGTTTAAATTTGACACAAGTGTTTAAATTTTGTGTAGTTTTGGAGGGAAGAAAATATGTCCCTTTCATGTATCTGAAGGATATGAAAAAGATATAGGGCTTTTTAGAGTCAAATAAAAGCTTTGTGGTATAAATTTGACACCGTAGTTGAAATACTATGCAGTGTATTCCTTTCCTATGCAAGCAAAGACATTTCTTACAAAATTAAAACGTATGTGAAGAACCAAGTTGTGTAATTATTTTTAAATTTTTCCTTCTGTTCTGTGTCATCTAATAAAAAGCATTATTGTCCTCCGTTGCAGTCATGCATGCGTGAGTGCGGAATGAAGAGTTCGGACTGGTAACCTGAGCCGTTCTGCTCCTTGCTGACAGTTTTGACCTTTTCTTACTTATAAACTATGATGATAAAATTAGTTACAAGACTGCAGAGATTGTGTACCTTGTTGTTCTGTGTCTTAAGAAATAGGCTTGGCAACCTCCCTTCTTGGCTCAGTGTAGTACTGTCTCTTACCTACACTCCTTGTTTAGTCAAGGAGGTATTTCATATGTCAAGATGCAAAATAAATTTCAAGAAACTGAATTCGTTAACAGTACTTGTGAAGATCACCTTAATGTCAGTATTTCTTATTTGAAAATAGCGTTTTACTTTACTCTGTTTTTTAAAAAATAGACAAAGTTCTTAGGTTATTTTTTCATTTGGCTATTGTGCAGCAGACTAAGTAGTTGAAATTTTGGTAATTTAAAGGAATAGTGTAGAAAACTTCAAACAAGTTTTCATGTTTATGCTTGAAATTTTTACATCATCTTGAACTTCAAGCATAAGCATCCGTACTGTCATTACAACCTTTTTCACTGGAGAGAAGGTATCGTTTCCTATTTTAAAGTATTTGTGGATTTGGGCACAGAATCGGCTCTGTATTGCTTTGGTTGTATTGACATAATTCAGAGACTATACGTAAGATGAAGTTTTTGGCAAAATAGCAATTTAATTTTACATCCTGTTCTGAGTTGTTTTTTTTTTCTTCCCAACTCACCCACCATGATTTTTGCCCCGTGTCTAGTTAATCTGTTAGGGCTTCTAGATTCTCTGGAAGAAGTGACAAAATGTTTCCTTAGCGTACCTCAAACCAAGCTACACAAAAATTGACTTGATCCGAAGTTACTTTGTCTGTTTTGGGTGCCACACAGTGGATTTTGTTCTTGTACTCTTGGACCACGTGGATCATTCATGACTTTTCACAGGTAGCTGCTTAGCCTGGTCACTGAACATGTTCCAAGAGTTCACTGTGTTTGGCCCTTCATGGACATCATTGCTGCTTTTTGCTAATGAAATGCTAGGGTTTTTTCCTTTCTGAGTATAGGGAAGAAAGGAACACACTGAGGGGCTCCTTCTCCAAATTAATTTTAAATGGCGATGTTGTTGAAGTGCTTATTTGATGTTAATATTGTGCTTTGGATTTTTGAGAGCTTTCTCCACAAAAAAAAAAAAAAAAGGTCATACACAATCATACACAATTTCTTGTAATGTGAATTGCAGTGTATTGTGAGATACATATTCAGAGGGCATTTGTTGGGAGATGGCTTGTACCAACATTAGTATTACAGGTACCACTGAAGTGGGAATGTTGTACAGTGTGTTCAGAAAAAATGGTTGGTATATCCAATGTTTATGTAGCCTGAAGTTGCAAGCTGTCTTGTAGGCTTTCTTATCTCTGACACATGCAAGTAGTGCTTCCTACAAAAAAGCCCAAGCTTCCCTGGAAGGAAAATAACAGCAGAGAGCACTAAGCAGATACTCTCCGAATGTCATGTCATCAAAACTATTTCCAGAAAACGCATCTGCGTCCCTAAAAATTAATGTTCATTTAAAGTAAATGATCAGGTAACTTAGACCCGTTTAAAAGACTGTGCTGAAGCAGCGTCTTTTCCATATCAATGGAGAAATGGAGAAAAGAGCTTTCCCTGGCATTTTTGTACATTTTCTGCTGCTGTGGTGGGGGGAGGGTTGCAGATAGCCTGTAGGCTGTATGCATCTAAATGGAGCAGAAGAATAGAAACCATACAGAAATTAAGTGTATCTATGAGTGGGTTTTTCTGTTAAGAGATTGCTCTTGCTCCTGCATAATTCCTTGCTTCTAGAATAATACACAGCATCCTTACAGAATTAGATTTGTCTCAGTGTGTTCAGTGCACAGTCTGTAGGGGCAATTTGTTATAAACTAGCTCATCTTTAGGCATAAGTAATTCTGTCATCAAACAGCTCGGTCATAATGGCCTTGCCATTCCCCTTTCATGCTTCTGAATAACAGCACTTCTGTATCATTGCTTCCATCTGAAGATCAGAGGCTTCTCATGATATGGACCATAATGCCTGTCACTGTGTTAATTAAATGCACTGAAATAATGAGAACGCTAGTACTCTGTGGACCTGCCAGGGCTTAGCAGCATTGTGCTTTGCTCTTTTGTCTGAATATTAGGGAGCAGTGAAGTTTGGAGTGTGTATGTCTCTCTGAATTTGGTCTTGTGGTTGTGGAGAACCTGTGAGAATTTTGTGTAATTGGTGTTACTTTTAAAAGATGAGTTTCTTAGGTATGTTTGTTGGGAGGAAGTACTTGAATATATGCTCCAGAAGTACTTAAAGCAGAGAAATTCCAAGTAAAATGCTGTGGGAAAAATGCCTTTTGAGGAATGTCCTGTTGTAAGCATTTGTGCTTACAAAAACAAAGATGCTAAGCCATGTCAGTAGTTCATTTCTTTAATTGTGAGTAAATCTAAAGTTTCGTACTTTTTAATATATACACCAAATATGTTGAGTTTACTCTGTCTGTATGCTCTTCGGTAGCTTTTTTTTTGTAGTTTTAAAAACTCCTTGATGTTGAATTGAAAGTACATAACTTTTTTTTGTTCTCCCTCAGATCCAGACATTTAACGTCGAGGCACCATGCCAGACTGTGGAAGATTTAACGAGTGGGGTTGTGATGGCCCAGGTTCTTCAAAAAATGTAAGAAATAATTTATCTAATTATTTAAATATGCACAGATTTATTTTCTGTATACATTTGACTGATATGAATGTATTTTAGTTCAAACGTGGCTGGTATTTCATAAGGACCTGTCCATTCCTATGTTTAGATAGTAATTTAACCTGGAACATGACTAATATGCTTTTTCTCCAAAGTTTTCAAATAACTATCTTAAGGCAAAATAAAATATATTAAGTTTTCTTTTAGGAGGGTATTTATTCAATTCTTATCTTACTGGAAAGTAAATTGGGTTAAAACTAAGCTTGCAAGTTCAAAATACTTTTTTTTGGGTAAAAGTTGGAACCAGTGCAAGGTAACATATTGACAATGATCATTGCTTGAAAAGCAGTGTAATGGTAATGTTAGAGTCAGTTTCAAGCAATAAAACTTCAGTGATAAACTGAATAAAACTGTCAATTTGGTCATTTGCAAAGATACTGCATTCTTGAGAGTAAGTGGAAAAAATAATAGTTGTTGCACTAGATAATGGTTTTGTTTTCTTGAACTGTAAGGTCACAGAAGATAAAATGGATTAGTTCAGCATCTCAGTGTGATGTAGGATGTGTTGGGAGACTACAGGTAAGAATCTAAGGCATAGCAATCTATATCCAGATTTACTTATTTTCACAGAAACACAACTTTTTATTGTTCATCAGAATCTTCAGCAGCACTTACCAAAGACAATAGTCCAAATTGAGTATGTCAGTCTTACAGAGTTTTTTTTGTTTGTCTTTTAAAAAGATACACTTTATTTCCTTCAAATGTTAAGATGCTGTGGTGGTTTCAGCCTAATGGACAACTAAACTCCACCACAACCATTCTCTCACTCCCCGCTCCTCAAAGAGGGAGGGTGGGAGAAAATATGATGGAGAAAAAAAGGCTCATGAGTTAAGGATAATTTAATTATGGGGAAAGGAAAAAAGTGAAGGCTTTGTGGGAGCAAAAAGATAAAATTATTCTCTGCTTCCAATCAGCAAGTGAGGCTTGGCTCCGTCTTGGGAAACAGGGCCTCAGTCTGTGTAGCGGTTGTTCAGGAGGACAGACGTTTTCATAATGAGAGCCCCCATTGGGTTTCAGCAAAGAGTCTGGAACAGGCAAAGTTGGAAGGCATCTCTGCAGTGCCTGGACCAACCTTGCTTCTCAAAGCAGAATCTGCTAGAGGAGGCTGCCCAGGACTGTGTCCAGTTAGGGTTTTGAATGTGTTGAAGGATGGAAACGCCACAGGTTCTCTGTGCAACCTGTGTAAGTATTCAGTGTCCTCAAAGTGAGAACGGTAACAACAGCAACAAAATAAAATAAAAATTCCTTACTTTTAGAAAGAAGTTACTATTTTTCACTGCCTCTTGTCTGCTTGCTTGATGCCACCGAGAGAGTTCAGGTTCCTTCTTCTTTAAATATATGAAGTATTTGTATACAGGATTGATAAGATTCCATTGACCGTTCTTTTCTTGAGGCTAAACAGATCCAGCTCACTCAGCCTCACCTCCTGTGACAGATGGCTTCAGTCCTTTAATCATCTTAATGGCTCTTTCCTGAGCTTTCTTGTATGTCCCTGTCTCTCATCCTGGTGAGCCCAGAAACAATTCTTCGGATGTGGTCTCACATTGTGGTTTGGCCTGGCAGGCAGCTAAACGCCACAGAGCTGTTTGCTCTCCCCTCCACCCTCACCCAGTGCGAATGGGGGAGAGAATCGAAACGTGCAAGAACTTGTGGTTTGAGATAAGGACTGTTTATTAAGAAAGAGAACAAAAAAGGAGAGAAGGAAAAGGTGGGAAAGAAAGATCAATAACAACAAAAAGAAGAAACAAATGCACAATGCAGTTGCTCACCACTGGCTGGCCGATGTCCTATCTAGTCACCAAGCAAAGGCAGATCCTTGGGCCAAATCCCCCCACTTGTTCAGCACGACACCACGTGGTGTGGGATATCCCTTTGGACATTCTGGGCCAGCTGTCCTGGCTGTGTCCCCTCCCAGCTCCTGGTGCACCCCCAGCCTCCTTGCAGGGCAGCACCAGGAGCTGAACAGTCTTTGGCTTTGTGTAAGCACTGCTCTGCAATAACTAAAACACTGCTGTGTTATCAAAGTAATCTTCATCCTAAATCCCAAACATAGCACCATACCACCTAGCAGGGAGGAGAAAATTAATTCTATCCCAGCTGAAACCAAGACATCTCACCAGAGCTGACTAGCACCTCCCTTAACCTGCTGGCAGTGTTCCTCCTACTGCTACTTAGGATGCTGTTTGGACTTTTTTGCTACAAGGGCACATTGCTGTTACGTGTTCAGGTTGGTTTCTTCCAAGATCCTTTTCTGCAAAGCTGTTTTCCATCCGGTTGGCCTCCAGCATATACTAGTGCATGGTGTCGCTTGTTCCTCCCCAGGTGCAGGACTTTGCATTCAGTTTTGTTGAACTGCATCAGGTACCTGTCTGCCCATTTCTCCAGTTTGTCAAGTTCCCTCTGAGTAGCAGCACAACTCTCCAGGTCTGTCAAGCACTCCTTCCAGTCTTATCTGAAAACTTGCACGCTGTTCTGTCATCTAGGTCACTATTGAAGATGTTAAGCAGGGCTGACCCTTGGGTGTGCTGCTAGTGGGCTGGCCTCCAGCAGGGGTTTGTGCTCATAAACATCAGAGGTTGGCAGTTCAGCCACTTCTCAGCCCACCTTATTTCCCACTTACCTATTACATGCTTCATTAGCTTGTCTATAATCTAAGTATCCTGATCAGGTGGCCTGTAACAAGCACCTATAGCAACATCACCTGTGGTGGTCTGCCTGGTCACGGTAACACCTGACCTTTCAGCTGGCTCATCATCCATACCAAAGCAAGCACATGCATTGCTGCTGCTCTGTCACATTAAAGGCATTTCCCCCTCGTTGTCTTCTAAACCTGTTCTTCCTAAAGAGCCTGTATCTGTCTGTGGCAGCAATCTAGTAGTGTGAGCTAGGATACTACTGCGTCCCCATGATCCCAATGAGACTGTGGCCTTGTAATTTTCCTGCTTCTTCCTATTTGTTTTTCAATGCTGCATGTATTAGGCACCTCACGTTGGCATACAGTCATGCTGATTCCCAAGAACGAGTTTGAGAGCTTTCACTGTAATTATTCTCTGTAGACAGTTTATTATTCATGTGATTGGAGTGACCTGCATTAGATGACAGGTCAGTCAGGAGATGGGGAGGGCCTCCATCTGTTGCAGCAGGGGTTTGCACCTGCTCATTAATGCTTATCACATCCCTCTGGTGCTGCTTTGTGGGCCATGTGTACTGGACACTCTCAACTAGTTAATTGCCAAAAGACAAATTTACTGCCTAGACTGGAGAGACAAAATTTAAACTGTTATCCTTATTCCATTGAGAAGAATAAACTAGTATTTCTGTGCAGCAAGATCCTTGAAATTCAGGTGGTTTTCAGCATAGCTGCTCCCCGCCTTCCCCCACCTTTAGGGTTCTCCAGTAATGTGTGTACATACAGGGGAGAGGAGAGAATGTTGGCAAGTTTTATAGGAAATATCCTGATGCACCCAAAAATTAATGTTTGAAAAATGACTGAAATAGCAGATTAATGCACCTGGTGAGAATTCCTCCCCAGAGTTCTCAGGGAATGAAGATGATACAGTTGGTGAAGAGCACAGACTGAATGAGGCAGAGCACTGACAAAATTGAGGGATGTTGTTCTTGTCTAGTCATGTGAATATATTTCCATAGGAGAGGAAGGATAGCTTTTCATCTAAAAAAAAAAAAAAATCTAAACTTTGAGGGTCTAAACTCACTATTCTTTTTATTTTTCAACCTCTACCTTCATGGAAAGTTCCCATTGGTACTCATGAGGGCAGGCAGTAGTGGAAACATGACAAAATAAAGTCGCTAGTTTATGATGAGGAAGAGTTTCAGGGAATAATGTTAATAATAGTAAAAAACTACCCATACCTTGTGTCATCTGTTTAGAAGAAGCCAGCAGTTCCTTCCATTTTGAAGTATGTTTTTCTTAATATTTTTATGCTCAGGATGGTGGCCCATGTTTGTAAGTAGGGACCATTGAGCAGAAATGCCAACTTATGTAGCAGATTTTTTAATAAAACTTCTGGAAGACACTGAAAAGGATACAGAGAGGCAATTACACCTTCAGAAGCTTTTTAAGGATGTAGTTTGTGATAACATATGGCAGAAATTTCAATTATGTGAGCAAGCACAAGCATTTTACTTACAGATTCAGGGGTTAATAAACAGGTTGTGGTTTAAAAAAAAAACACAACAGCGGAACACTGAAAGACATCATTCTTTTTATCATAAAGCCCTTATCTTTGAATTTCAGGTTAAAGTATCATTGAATGGAGTTCTCCAGTGCTAATAATTTTCTTCTAAGAAATACATTCAGCCTATGTTTTAGCCTATATTTATTGTATTATTCCTTAATATTTACTGTTCATTTGAGTTCAGATAGGGAAGTTACTGTTCCCTCTGATTAAAATTGTACAGTAAGATAAGGTAAGTAAAGTTTGGAAGCAGAAGTGGGTGTTCAAGTTGTCTGAGTAGGCTGTCTGGCTAAAATCGTGTCGCTTATGCTGTTCCAAGCAGGTAGAAGTGTGTGATGGTTTTACGCGAGTGGGCAGCCGAGCTCCACCACAACCGCTCTCTCACTCCTCCCCTCCTCAAAGAGGAAGGGGGAGAAAAGACAACACAAAGAGCTCGAGGTTTGAGATGAGAATGATTTAATTAAGGAAAGGGGAATGGGGAGAAAGAGAAACAAAAGAAACAACAAGGCCGCGCGGAAGCACAGAGAGAAAGAAAAAAAAGTTATTCTCAACTTCCCATCAACGAGCGATGTTCGGCCACGTCCCGGGAAGCAGGGCCTCAAAACGCGTACCGGTTGTTCAGGAGAGACCCTCCCCCACGAGAGCCCCCCTTTTATTGCTGAGTGTGACATCAGGTGTTATGGAATATCCCTTTGGTTGGTTTAGGTCAGCTGCCCTGGTGATGTCCCCTCCCCATCAATTGCCCACCCCCAGCCTGCTGGCTCTTGGGGGCCTGGAAGGAGTTCTGATGTTGTGCCAGCACTATGCAGCAATAGACACAACACTGGAGTGATACCAGTGCTGTTCCAGCTATGAGTGCAGAGCACAGCACTGTGTGGGCTGCTGCAGGGAAAGGTGACTCCATCCCAGACAGACCCAACACAAAGTGCCATAGCTGGCTTCCAGATTGCATCCTTTTTCTGTGTGGATTTTTGCATTTATCACTAATATTGCTCATCTGTTTCTTACTGTCCACTGGTATCCCCAGAAAAGCATATTTCTCTGTTCTATACCATAGTTTTAAATTTTCCTTTTATCGCTCTCTGGAGACTGTTTAGTTCCAGGTGTTCCTCTTCTTTTAGTTCTTTCTTTTTCAGTCATTTGGGCCTCGGTAGATATGGAAGATGGTATTTGTTTTCATTTGTCATCTGAGCATTGTGCCCCCCTTAATGAATTATTCATTTATAATATTATACATTGCAGCATGCTGTGTATGTTTTGACACATGCAGAAAGCAAAAGCCATGCTTTTATGTGTCCCTAGTGGAGGGATCTCTTTGTAAACAGACATCTCTTGAAGCAGCTTACTGTACCACTGTTAAAATGAGTAATAATCATGTGTTACACTACATGTTCAGTGGGTTGGTTTTCTTTTCTTCAGAAGAATATTTCTGTCTCTTGGCATCTATGATTTGGAGAGATGATTGCTTAAATAAAGGAAAATTTGCATACAAAATAAGATGGATGTGGTATAAATGAGAACTGCTGAAAGCAACATCACATGAAGTGATACACCATTGACAACAGGATAAGTGTCTTGTGCTCTGAAGAGAAGTCCCAATTACCTGCAGTGCTATTCAGAGACTAGGCAGCAATCAACTGATACACAGATGCTTTTATAACCTTGAAAGTTATCAAGTGCAAGAGATGCCCCAACTTTGAATATAGGCTGAGGAACTTCATCACTTCAGAATGCTGAGTTCCAGCAAGTCATCTCAAAGTATTGACTGTGCTCCAGGCAGTTTTCTGCTGACCTTGTTCAGTGCAGTACTTCTTCAAAATGAAGTGGAAGGTTTTGTAACCACAGCTGCTCAGTTCTCAACCACACATTTTCATACTTGCTTGGGTGATGATTTTTCAAACATGACTCCAAGAGATGACAGCATCTTTCCTAGTGACATGGGCAAAGGGAGTTCAAGAGCTCTGAGAATGTGGTTGAGTCATGATTCCCAAAGGTTTTGTAGAGGGAAACTTGTTCGCAGCAAGGGCTGTGAATGAACTAGTGCAGCTTTTGGAGGAGGGTTTGGAAGCTCTTTTAAAATGTATTTCTAGAAATTCTGGTGGAAAGCTTCTGATTTGAGATGATTCATTCCATTGGTTCAATACAGAGAGAAACCATTGCTGTTAATGTAAACTCTGAACCTTAATAGTGCTTTTGAGAACAGAAATGAAATTAATCCAATGCAGGAATGATTCTGAGGTGACTTAGACATGTGGAAAGGGTGATCATTCTAGATTTGCTTGGTGTTGATGCCCACCTTGTTGCTTGTCTCCTTACATAGCTGGCAAAATATTTTTTGCAATATTCTACTAGTTATTGTGTAAACACATTGAGATACCATAGAGAGAACTGCTGGTATTATTCTGACCACTGTTATGTGATAATGATGTAGAGTGGCTTGCTTACCAGGTGCTGGACCCTGGATATTTCTGTGAGATTTGTATACTTAGGAAAAAAAAAAAAAAAAG
>NC_048926.1:53316291-53432863 GCF_011077185.1 Oxyura jamaicensis | reverse complement strand
GTAATCTGTGGAAAATGACTGCCACGCTTAGTTTAGGTTTAATTTTCAGCAATCTTCCTTAAGTTTGTCCGATGATCTCTCTAAGGGTGTAGGTAGCCCAGGACTTCTATCAAGAAAGTGAGGGGCATTTTCTATTCCATGTGTTACTGTAATTGCAGTAGTACCCAATAAAAGCTTTTATGTGCTATCAGAGTACAGGCATCCAGAGTGGAATTATTTGGAGCTGAACCTGAAATCTTCTATTTCTTCCTCAGTTGATGCCCTTATTATTGAAATGGGGTATGCAGCATTAGCCTGCCAGTCGGTCCAGAGTTCTGCTTGTGGACAGTTCCTTACGCTTAGTTATTTACAATCAGAACGGTAAATCGGGAGTTGTTACATTGATGGCACTGCAGCCTTGAAGTAGCTGAAGATGTTCATGACGAACTGCCATCTTTAAAATAAGGTACGGTCCTGAAGAAAGTCCTGATGGTCTTTTCTGCTGGGGAGGCTCGGATAGTTACTTATACCCGCTTTCTCACCGGGCTGGGTAAACACTTGGTGAGCAAGTCACCAAGTGACACAAGTCACTTGGTGACACAAGTCCGTGAGCAAGGCTCACTTGTGTTTGGCAGATGCCTATCCAGAAGATGCCAGGCTGCTTTTTGAACTCCAGACTTCCAACAGAAGCAGTTCAAGTGGGTCTCCGTGTTTTCAACTGACAGTTGTTTTCTTTAACTGTTCTCTGGATGATTTTGTTCTGATTAGTTGGAAGTCAGGCATACCAAGACCTCCTGCAAGGAGAAACAGATATTTAATGTAAAAACTGAATGTGAACCTTCCTTCATCCGTAGTTGATCTTGTATGTACCGGAATCAATTTCTTGCTCAGATTTACCTGCCTCTGAGAGCAGAAGCCAGTTGACAGCTATTTAGAAAAAGACCATTTCAAAACCAGTTAAAACTCTGGATAAGATGTTGCTTTTTCTGTTTCATGCTTCAAGATCTTGTCATCTGTGCTAGAACTGCACTGTTTTTGAATGGGAGCAATTTGGAGTCATCAGCTTAACTAGTAATTAAAGCTGTTCTTCCAGCTATATGTTTGCGGATGCCATGTCAGGGGAAAAGAAATATGCCATAATCTTCACCAGTGTCTGTAACAGAATGTGTAAAAATAACAGTTAAAATGTTTCACTAGAGAAATGTTGCTGTTTATGATCCTTCTCCGCTGCTGTGTTACATCATGGGCTGCTTGCAGGCCTTGGAGCGCTGTGGAGAAGATTCTGTGGGGAGAGTGGAATACAGGAGGGGTAATGCATCAGGAAAAAATGTGGATACGAAGAATATGCCCTACTGTAATTACTGATATAGTTGCTGGATTGCAACATACATGACTGCGGAGATGTCACTTTAATCTCCAGACATATTCATGATTTTTTTTAAGCTTTTCCCAAAAGATTTCATGCGATCTTCAAAGGATACAGCAGTAAATCTAATAGTACTTGGCAGTGAACGCAGCAGTATACCTCTAGAAATTAGAGTACTTCGTGTGAAACTCTAACCAGGCCTACAGTCCTGACTCAAGAGCCTTATGTTTATAAAAAGTTTTTCTTCCCTGACTGTATTAGCTTCTGTTTCACCTGAAATATGGGCCTTTCCTTATATTGTGTTGTCATTCTCCTTTAAAACCAACTAGTTATAGTGCATTCTCTCTCTAGTTCTGAGGATAATGTTGAAATTCTGTACGGTAGAGGAGAGGTTTTACCTTGAGTATGCAGTAGAAAACGTTAGCCATCGGGTAACCAAGGAACTGAGGGCAAGAGATTCTTAGGAGTTGTGTTTAACAAACAACCACAGGAAAGAGAGGGAAGAAGTTTCGAGAAATAAAGGTGTACTCTACAAAAAGGTGGTGTTCTTATTCTGTCCTTGCCTTGATTGCCTTGTCAATAGTGCAGAAGATACAAAAAAAAAATGTTAAGGAAGGATGTTCGCAAAAAGATGTGTCAAAGATTACTGTGAAAAGGTATTTGCAAAACCTGATAGTGTTTGGTAGATTGTGTTCTCAGTAGAAAACACGTAGATGCACTTATGCTTTTTGATTATTCTCATTATATAGAGAGAATATATATTTTTCAGTCTCAAGCTTCCCATTTAGTAGGGGAATATTTGCAATCAGTGCATAGCAGTATGATTCTATAACGTGAAAAAGTAAAAAACTTCTGTAACACTTGCAAGTACTGCAAACATACTGCTCCAGCAACAGCTGATAAATTACAGGAAGAATTTATAGAGGGGGGGAACTGACAAAATACATTCCAAGTACAGAAGCTCCTTCAAAAGCATTAGCTACTCAAGGCACACAAATGAAGCTGCCTTGTGAATAGGGTGCGAGGACTTAAAGAAGTGGGTAGTAATGGGATTCTGAACTACTGTGTACTTGCCATACATAGAACAAAGATGTAGTCATTTAAGCAGCCTCAGCTTGAGAAAGGAGCTTACTCACACTAAGGTTTCTTTTTTGTTTTTGGGAAAAATTTTTAAAAAATATTCTTTTTTTTTTTTTTTTTTCTATTTCAGAGATCCAGCTTACTTTGATGAAAACTGGCTAAACAGGATCAAAACAGAAGTAGGAGATAATTGGAGGCTAAAGGTATTTGACTTACTTGCTTCTCTGCAGATCTGTGCTTCTCTCCTTAATATACAATATTGTATATAAACATTAGCATATTTCTAGATTAAGACCTTGCTTTATAGCTCAGTAAGTTGAATTTAAGACAGCTTTTAATTACACTTGCTTATTTTTTGTTGTTATAGTCTTTCATAGCTAAGTGAAGAAAACACGTTTTGAGTTTGTAAATGGGTTTCAACAATTTAAAAGAAAAATATTAAACATCATACTTAAACTGCCATTTGAAAAACAAAGAAATGTGAATGAAACATCTTTTGTTTTTGACACAAATTGTGAAAGTATCCTTTCATATAGAGGGAAAAAAAAAGCTCCAACAAACAGCTGCGTAGTAATAGCAGGCTAATACCCAAATTATTTAAATAAAAATGGTAAAATGTTATTTCACTTTACCTCGCCAGCTCTGCACAGCTAGAGAGTTTTAGGAGAGGAAGTGATGCTTTTTCTGTGTTGTTAGTACTCAGCATGTTTTTTAACCACAGCGTATTTGCTGGGTCAATTATGTCACTTGGTATTCTAGTACTTTCTCTGCAGATCTTAAAGGCAATAGAATTTATGCTGGTGCAGCCATGGAGCATTTTGGTTTGTAAAACCTGAAGAACACAATTTCACATGCAGATACTAGTGTACTTCTGACCAGAGAATGATATATAGACCTTTCTGAATTGCTGTTTCCAGCCTAGTTTCTTTCTGATGATTTTCATTAGTTAATATTCCAAAAACACATTTTGTTCTGGCTCCCAAAAGCTTTTCTAAACATCTGTGGAAGGGCTACAACTGTGGAAAAACTGTGGTTAATGACTGAAGAGGGTGGAGACACAGTTAAGTGCTACCCGAGGAAAGGACAGAGCGTGTTGTTGTTGCCTATGTTGTCAGCAGATCTGTCAGCATGGTTTCTGCTGCCTGGCCAGTATGTACAAGTCTGGACTGTCTAGAACAGCTTGTCTAATAGTCTTACCAGCAAAACGTGGGAACGTTGTTGAGGATATGTTGATAGGCTGGAAAAGAAAAATATGGTTCAAAAAAAAAAAAATATATATATATATATATACTTCTGCAGTTAATTTAAATTATTTTTTTCAAAGAAGCTTATGGAATTGCAAAAGAACAGCTAGGTGCAAGGTTTCATTTTTTCCTAAAATAATATTGTGGCTTTTTTTCCTAAGGAATACTGAAGTCTTGGTTGTTAAATAAGGAGAACATCAGTCTTGACAACTGCTTGTTATTAGATAGCATTTCAGTCGATTAAAAATGGAGCAGCAACTTCTGTAAGTCTTACGGAGCTTGAGGAAGAATATTTTTCTTCCTGTCTCCTGCCAACGTGGCAAATTCTAAGGCTTAACAGGTGGGAATAAAACAGAAAGACTGAGTAATCTAGTAACTTCATTATGTGATTGAAGTCTGGAAAAACATCAGCTCAAATTTCAATTTCTTGCTGATGTCGTTCCTTCTTACTTTTCATATTTCCATGTAAATAAGAACTAAAGACTGATATTTTTTTTCTTGTTTAAAACAAATGCATATTACAGCTTTTTGTATATGTTTTTGTATGCCCCTTCCTTTAAAAGTCACAAATGTGGTATTTTTACTCCCATTCTTCAACCATGAAAGTAATCTTCTACTATGCCAGCTGTTCTTCTTTTTGTGTAAATAAACACCATTAGTAGTTTAGTTGTTCAACTGTTCATCCATCAATCAGTTATTCATAGTCTTGCTCATAGGAGCATTTTCAATCTGTGCACTTATGTTGGTTTGTCACTAGATTATAAATTTAGGCAACATAGTCATGTGTGTCTCCTTAATATGATTTCCCTTAATATTTTAAGAAGCACCATGAGAAACTATAATATGTTTAGTTCAGTACCTCAAAAGTCATGATAATGAGCTGAAGAATGTTCTTGTTGCTAAGCATGGTTACTTTTTGCCTTCAGTATCGTATAGTGTAATAGTCACCGCTTGTGCAAGCTCTCAGTATTATGAAGCACATAAAGGAACAAGTCTAGTAGGGGAAGTAGGTTTAAAACAAAGAAAACATAATGTGCCTGTAATTCTTTGTAAAGCAGTGGTTAGGAGAGCTGTATCAGGCCCTCCTAACTGCTGTTGAGAGAGAGATTCAGAAAGTGATGCACTGCATCATTGGATGCTGTCCTCTGTGGTATATAAACAAGACTATATGGCTGAGTTTTCATCAATTTTCTTGTTCAGCAGTTCATGAAACTTAGTTTTCTTTTGATAACTGCAGGAATGCTGTCTTATTATTAATACTTTTCCCCTTGCTGTACCAGTTGAAAACAAAAGTAAAAATTCAGAGTGGTGGTGTTATACTCTTGGTTTTGGGACAGATTGTCTGACATTAGAGACTGAGCAATGAACAGGATAGAAAAGCGAAATGTTAGAGCTCTGGGGACTTGCAGAGTAGGAAGTGGTCAGCTATCATTCTGTTTATTAAAACAGACCAGATCTGTTTGCCTACTGTGTTTAATACAGAAACATTTTGTTATTTATTTGGGGTTAAAATTTCTGGGGCACAGCATAAATCAGCATGCTTCACAATCTATTTTTTCTGTTGTGCAACAAAACCCATTATTTCTCGCTCCTGGCCTAACAGCAATTATATGTTGTGGTTTAAGAAAAATATATAAAAGCACAGACATCTACTTCCTGATATAAAAGTGAACACTTTAAAATGATTGGGGTTTAAACTGTGTACACACTAGTGTTTCATGCTGAAAAAGATGACATTCTGAAGACAAAACAGCCTTCACTGAAACTGGAAAGTGGTGTGGAAAATAATTTTATAGCCAAAATTTTGCAAGAATGAAATTCCCTAATCAAGAAACAAGATTAGTTCCATATTGAGTAGTCGAGGAATATTGGTACCAAACGTTTAAGCAGTTAATCACCTGCTACACACATCATTTATTTTATCCATGTTTGTAGTAGCCAGCTGTGCGTGTTCTGTTCCTGAATAGCACATTTAAACAGCATGTGCCACTAGATTTTCTCCAACAAGTACAGTTTGAATGCTTTCTGTTTGATGGAATATTGCAAAGTGGAATAATCAATGAAATTAGAGTACAGGCTATTTAGTGTTGTAATCCAAGTGAACAAACGTTCCTTTTGAGGATTAATTTTGACTCTAGAAGTAGTACAGTTATGCTCAAACTGATTTATTCCAGTCCAGGCTGGGTTGACTTGAACCTAGTTTTCTGTGTATGCTATCATCCTTCTGCTACTTTGATATTCCCTGTAGAGAAGGGAACACTTATTCATGAAAAGCCTTTTACATTTTATTTTTTTTTGATAAAGATAGAAGCCTATCTTGTGAATGTTCTTCTACAAGCAAGAAGTGGAGATTAGGCATTTTTATTAGCCAGCATGTATTTCTGTCAAAAAAAAGATACTTAGCAGCTGATACATTTAACTCCTTTTTTTTTTTTTTTTGGATATCCTTAGTTCCTAAGTCAGCAATGTCTCTGAATATAAGTTTAATGTGGGAATACTGTTTGTTCAGAGCCACCTTTTAATGATCTTTTTTTTTTTTTTTTTTTCATTTAACTCAAGGATGTGTCTGTATCTGTTCTTCCTGGTATTTCTTTTTGCGGAAGACAAGTTGGAGGGGGATAGCCTCCAAAGCTAATAGCATAGTCTCTCTCTCTTTCTCTAGGCCCCATTTATAATAGTGAAGAGATACAATGCAGTTCAGAGCAGAAACCTAATGTAATGGGAACTACTCATACACACAGTCTCTATTTTTTAATTGATGTACTCTTCTTGGCTGCACTTAAATTAGTCATATACCTGAAGCTGAGTGATTAAGAGTTCTCTCATCACTGCAAGCCTGCCCTAGCAAAATTTCCAGAGGTTATAAGGTTGTTAATTATAACCTGTAGGAAGGGAAATAGGTCTATGCGTAATTACCCAGGAAAGATACTGTAGAATAACATATCAGAACACTGGGGTTCCCATTTAGACACCTGAGTGCATGAAATGTACAAGGATAAATTAATTTACACGGGGTATTCAGTACAAGCAGGATTTCAATCATGCATATGATAAAAGGGTAAATGGAAAAACAAGAACTGTCTGTTTGACAGCCATTTGACTGGCTGTCAAAATGTTAGAGAGCGAACAAGTGGTTATATAACCCTTGGTCCCTTTTTGTCAGTCATCACAAGCTGAAGAGCATTTCAGCTGTACATTACATTAGGCTTTCCTTTTGTTGCTCAGGTATATTCCTAAAGAGAGAAATCTAGACAAACTGTTCTTACAGATCCTTGATATGGAATTGGTGTGTGAGCTGCAATTAAATAAAAATAGAGATTTCATATGATGGGTGAGGAAAAAAATTCAGAGCAGCCCCAACCCCCCCCCAGCATTAAGGTTTACTGTGCCAGATCATGTGTTGTCTTCAATAACCCAAGCCAAATCATATCTCCTTTCATTCTAGTCTGTTTATCAGGTTAATGCTGTAGAGTAAGGGTCAGTCTAATTAAATAGTGTGTGCTATGTAGAATCTTAAATCATTATAGAAATATATAATCATTATATCAATATAGAAAAGACCTTGAAAATCATCTAGACAAACATTTAACCTTGTACTGTCAAGTCCACTACTAAACCATGCTACTAAGTTCTACATCTACATGTTTCCTGAAGACCTTCAGGGATGGTGACTGAACCACTTCCCTGTGCAGCCTATCCCAATGCCACACAGCCCTTTCAGTGAAGAAATTTCTTTCAGTGAAGAAATTTCTCCTAATATCCAGCCTAACCCTCCTCTGGTGCAGCTTGAGGCCATTTACCCTCATCACTTGGTGCTTGGGAGAAGAGCCTGATCCCAACCTTGCTACAACCTCCTTTAAGGTAATTGTAGAAAGCAATAAGGTCTCCCCTGAGCCTTCTTTTCTCCAAGTGAAACAACCTCAGCTCCCTCAGCCACTCCTTGTAAGACTTGTTCTCTAGACCCTTCACCAGCTTTGTTGCCCTGCTCTGGGCACGCTTGAGCACCTCGATGTCCTTGTAGCGAGGACCCCAAACCTTAACGCAGTACTCGAGATGCGGCCTCACCAGAGCCGAATACAGGGGAACGATCACCTCCCTGGTCCTGCTGGCCACACTATTCCTGATACAAGCCCTTAGCCTTGGCCACCTGGGCACACTGCTGGCTCACGTTCAGCCATCTATTGACCAGTAACCCCAAGTCCTTTTCTGCCAGGCAGCTTTCCAGCCACTCTTCCCCCAGCCTGTGGTGCTGCCTGGCATTGTTGTGCCCCAGGTGCAGAACCCAGCACTTAGCCCTGTTGGACCTCATGCACTTGGCCTCAGCCCGTCTGTCCAGCCTTTCCAAATCCCTCTGCAGAGCCCTCCTACATCTGATAAACCATCACCTGCTATGGTTTAGAATTCTTCATGTAATCAGTTGTCTTTAACAATTTCCTGTGCTTCTCTCTGTTACATCTGTTCTTCATTTTCATTCATCTCTGTTTGAAGTCTTGTAGGAATTTATGCTATGACCTGGCAAATGCTAATGGATCCTCCGAGCTGAATCTCAAAACAGACAACATTTGTGGTAGTTTCCCATGACGATTCTCTGCCACTGGCAGTAGAACCACCTGAAGTGTATTCACTGCAGACTAGTGAAAGAGAACTCTCCTAGTAATACTGAAGGTCGTTGTTAGGTTTAAGCCAGTCTGTAAAGATGCTGCTTTAGCTTTATAATTGTCCAGTTGTGCTGTCAATACAAAGATGGTGCAGATAACTCCCGAAGGCAAGATATCCCGATGCTGCTGATTGACAGTGGTTGACAAAAAAAAAATAGAACCTCAAAGACAAGATTATTTCAGTTTATTACTTGCTGTTTTCTTTTTTCTGAAGATGCTGTCCTATATGATATTTTTCTTGACAGATTTTGATCAACACTGATTTTGTTCCAGCATCTCAGCTCTAAGTTCTATGAAAGTTATATGGAGGAAGATAACTCTTTGTTTTTAAGGGATTTTAATCCTAACAATGCTCACAAGGAAAGGGGAAAACAAGTGTTTTCTAGGCTAGTACATCCTATTTTGTTTCTCATTTCTGGGATTATGTTCAAGTTCAAGGTTCCTCACAGTGTTCTCATCGGTAAACTGGACTTAAATTCTACAGCCCTAACTTGGACTTAAGTTCTACTGGCCCTTGGGTTTCTGTGAAACTTTCTGCAGCAGACGCAGGTAAATTACAAATGGGAAGATTTTAATGAATCAAGTATGAAAATTATATTCCAATCAGTGCAGTATTTGTTATGGTGATTTGATATAAAAATCAAATGATTTATATTTCTTTAAAATTTTAAATCTGTTGCAGACTTTGGTTATGATTGTTCACAGCCCTTGAAAGATGGTGGTGATTGCTTTGGGGCAGACAGCTAGGATGTTACTGTAGATTTTAGAGATGTATTAAGTGTTACCATCTGTAGCCTGTTCCTTTGATTTTCCTCCAGAAAAGGATCTGCATTTGTTTTTTCATCACTCCATTTTGTCTGTTGACTGTTGGAGTGTTGAGTCTGTCGTTGGGCTTCAATCATGCCAAACTGTTTCCTTCAGTGTCTTCTTAGGTCATTTGGAAGGTAGGTAGATATTGTCCGCTGCCAGAAGTTCTTTATTGGATATTTTCAGAATAATAAAAAATACATATGTAATTGGAAGTTTTAAGGCAAATGGGGTTTGAGAGGTTTGTTTTGATTTGTTTTTTCCCTCTCTTCATTATAGTGCTACGGTTTGCCGCTGTGGCTACCATTGTCAGCAACATCAGTTTACGAATCCTAGTTTGAATCCTAGTTCTTACAACACTTGTGTCTAAGATAAGATGAATAGAATTGGGAAGTGATTACTCAGTTCTCTAACCATCCTCTCATTTCTGTTCAGTCGTTATAGAACCCATTTATAGACTTCCTGTGATAGGAGACAAGTGCACTGCTTCTGTTACCTAAATTCCTTGCATATGGGTGTTGTTGGGAATCTATACCATTTGGTGGGAATCCATCGCAGTTATTTTCAAAAAATATGTATTTTTTCTAAGCATCACCTGTGAGATCCATTGGCCTTTTTTTTTTCATTTTTTTTTTTTTTTTTTCCCACAGTTTCTATCTTAGAGACTTGTTCTAAGTCGTGAGTTGTGTGGTGGTTTGTTTGTTTGGTTGGTTTTTGTTTATTTTTTACCAGAAAGGGAGCTGAAGAACTGTGGCATAGATTCTATACAGCAGGAGACATGTAACTGATGCCATTGATTATAAACATGGAAAAAAAAAAAAAAAACTATCTTTGTATGGCATTGAAGGCATTGAAGGCATTGCTAAGAAATGTGAATTTTGCCTTGACACTGTAAGACAGACATTTGATTGCAAAGAACTGGGTTAGGGGGTATCAAAAAAAAAATGAAAGAACCCGGAGGATTAATTAGTGAGAACGCTAGTAAGTTAGCCTTACATTGGTTTGGTATAAAGGATGATATTGAGCAGTAGCTGGTTTTGGTTTGGAAGAAAAGGTTTGCTTCTACAAACAGTAGGTCACTAGCGTACTTCATGACAAGAAGGAAGAAAAATAATGTTTTGATTACAGAGAAAAATACATATATGTATACACTAAGATGACCAAGTATTCCAAAGAAGATCAATGCTTTAGAGTGTGATATAGAGGCCGTCTGAGATAATGTGTTGATCTTCATAAACTTAAATGGGTTATGTGAATTCAGTAAAGATTTCTGATCAGGTCTTGCAGTCTGATCACAATGGACTATTGCATAATTTCTAATTTAAACTATTTAAACAGAAATTCTCATCATGCACATTGATGCAATTGTATGATTCTTTTATGTGATTCTTCTGTGATTGCCTACTTTATGATCATGTTTCTGCAATTTATTCTTTGCATTTACTCTGTTTCCTTCCCCTTCTTGTCAAATAGGTAAGCAACCTGAAGAAAATTTTAAAAGGGATACTGGATTACAACCATGAGGTAAGAATATTTTAAAGTAATCTATGTTTATGTTCTTCTTGTAAATATTTTAGTTAACCTATTTAATGTAAATTATATTCTGCTGGTTCATTGACTTCTAACTTTTTCTTCAAAAATGTTTGACTCAGCGTGTTTCATGATCTGTTCTCAGGCCATAGCATGCTCTAAAACTTCTTACCTGCATTATCAAACACTCTAAGAGCTTTTAAAGGAATATGACATGCAAATCCTGTCATACAAACAGTAGATATCCTTGCTGACTATGTTATGATGATGGCCTTAAACAGTACCTCTGTTCAATATTTCTCTTCTGCTTCAGCGAAAAACTGCATCTTTTTTTCCCCTTTTCTTTGAAGAGAGAAAGGAAAAATATCATCTCCTTACATTACTGTTTTTAATCAATTGCTTTAATCGTGGGATAATAGAGTCTGCACATGGTGTTCTCTTGTTATGAAACTCAGAAATTAACCACTCTGGAGAAGAAACAAAACAGTATTTTTCAGTGGTGAATTTTCTGTTGAAATTTGTTTTTAGCTTCAGTGATGTATTGAAGTGAATTGACCAGCACAGACTGCAGCACAAAATCCATAACTTGTATGTTCTGGACGTTGCTTGTCCATGAAAAAAAAAAAAAAAAGTATTAGCTTATTGGAAATACTTCTGTGAGGAAGGTATTTGTTAATAAATGTAAGCTTTTAAGAAGAAACAGATTTTCAGAATGAAAATGTTATGCTCAGAAGTTGAGATTCAGCAAATGGCCAGCCATCCAAGCTGGAATGAATTTTGAAAATTGATGGTGTGGTGGGTTGACCTTGGTTGGCCACCAGGCTGCTTGCTCACTCTATCTCCTCAGCAGGATGGGGGGAGAAAATACAATGAAAAAATATCATAGATTGAGATAAGGAAAGAGATCATTCACCAATTACAATCACAATCAAAACAGGCTCCACTTAGCTAAGATTAATCTAATTTATTACCAATAATAACAGAGTAGAGCAGTGAGAATTAAAGAGAAACTAAAAACAACTTCTTTACACCTCCCCTCTTCTGGGCTCAACTTCAGTCTCAGATCATCTACCTCCTTCCCCAAGTGGCAAAGGGGCATAATGAGGGGGTAGAGGTTGTGGTCCGTCCATAAGGATTTGTGTCTGCTGCTCCTTCCTCCTCCTTCCTCTGCTTCAGCCTGGGACTGGCATGCACAGTCTCACAAACTGCTCCAGCACTTGCTTCCCATGAGCTGCAATTCTTCAAGAGGTGCTACAGCACAGGTCCATAACAGTCCTTCAGAAAGAAAGCTGGTTCATAGCAGACCGTTTTTGGACATAAATAATTTGTTATAGAAAATTAATATCACTGTGACAAAAGTGATGCCAGCTTCTCTTTGGATAGTTGGAATTTATAATGATTAAGTTTCTAGTGTGAAAACTTTACTGTTTTGATAAGCCTGCAGGTTTTGACCTGATTGAAGCTGATTAAGTATGCAAATTAACTTTAACTCTATTTGGTTTGGTTTCTTTTTTTTTTTTCTGCTGATTCGGTGCTTGTAGTGATATTGGGGATTAGCTGGATTCTACTATGAATCCTGGTTATGTTTTTCTTGAGCCTGACTTCTCCCTCTTAGCAGTCATCTTCTTTGCAATATAGATGTGAATATAGAAGAATTTTACGTAATTAGCATAATGACATTTCAAAGATTTTCAGCAATTTTTTCTGATTTAAAAAAAAAATAAATATTCATACCACATCCAGTAGGACAGTCTTTCAATAGCTATCATAAATTGCTGTCTATGTCAGTTATAGTAAGGAAGAACAAGAAGCTAAAGGTACCTATTTATATCTTGCATGTTTTCTGATGCCCCAGTAATTTTGCTGCAGAACTCTGCTGCTCTAGAATTTAAGCTTCTGTTCCTTTTGTAAAAGATTTTTTACAGTATTTTTAAAGTATTTTTATATTTATTTGGAAAAAAAGGAAAAATGTCCATTTTCATCTCATGATACTTATTCCAGAATTCATTTTTATATTTATTTCATTGTTTTTCATATTGCATTATAATTGTATCTCATGTTTATTGCAAAATCCTCAATTTTCACCTTTACTTGCTTGGTTCCTTTATAGTGTCTGCTGATATGCCTCTTCTCTTCAGCTTTTTCTCAACATAAATTATATTGTCCTTAACTATAAAGCAGTTATTATTATTAATGTTAATCTGGCACTGCATTTGAAAGAAATTCCAGAAATACAGGTCTATATGTAAACACACTATCAGACTTGTATCATTCAAAGAATATTGTGTTGGACTGTGTTACCACAGTCCATATACAATGGTAATATTTTCTGTGGTGCTTAATGCATTCATAGAATTGTTTTCTCACCAGAAAGACATAAAGGAAGTCTTTTCATACAAGATTATATCAGAGTTCTTTACAGTATACAAAGATTTTAGTTGTGTTGGTTCTCATTCTTTGTGAAGGTTGTTAATAATGATAAAAAAAAAATACACACACAAAGAAACAGAAAAAAAAAATACAAAATAAGAACAAAGCCAATCACAAATTCCTAACCCTGGGAAACTTTTTAATGGCTTGATTTCTATGTGTTCTTCGTATATATGTATGTATATGTTGAATGTTTTTCATAAATACCTTTACTTGCTTTTCTGTTTTTCTTGAGTATTAAATCAAAAGGAGCGTTCGGCAAACAAATGACTGACTCCCTCGGTAGTCATTGTTTCTTTATTGCACCCTGCTTAAGAAATGACAGTTTCTTTTTATCTGCAATTAATGTGTCAGAGATGTGTTTAATTCCACATTTCATATTCATATTTTCAGCCCCCTGAAAGTTCTTGGAGAACAATCTAAGAGAATTGTTTAATTCCTTCTACTGACAATCATTAATGTAAATCCTTCTTAATTATAAATCAGATTACATTAATTATAAGTCACATGTTTTCTTTTTTCTGTTTTTCAGTATTTTTTTTTTCATTTCTGTGTGTGGGCTGTTTAATTATATATTGTACTACTACCTCAAATTCTTTTCCATTAAACTATTTTTTTTAGCTCTGGGAATTGCTAAATATGCTTGAATTTTCTGGAAGTGTGAGGTCAAGTGATCAAGTGTTTTTACAGTCTTATATTTGTCATCCATCAGTGCTAGACACATGTTTTGTGAAAGTGAAATATCTTAATTTCTGCCTTTCCAGTGGTATGAAATATGAGACTTGTACATAGTATTTTATGCTAGCTAAAATGTTTTTAGGTATTAGACTTTTTAATGGAAAGCTTTGTTTAAAAAAAAAAAAAAAGGTTATCCACATGCTGTTGATCATCTTTTGAGCCTGCCTTTGTTACCTTTCTTATCTGGAGAAAAATCTTACTAAGTTCAAAATGACTAGCTTCTTATCAATTGGGGTGGGTTTGTGTTTCACCAAATACTAGTTGTACCAAAGAATATGGATGACTTACTACTCGGAGGTCTGTGTATAGAATGGTGTTAGACATTTTTGTTTGTTTTAAAGTTGGATTGAAAACTGTGCTAAAGCGAAAAGTGAGCACTTGTTGATTTCAGATCATGTTTGTCTGTTGAAATTTGTGGATCTGTGTATGTGTAGTGATACAGACATGTATGTCCTGGGTCTTTATGCAGATTCTGGGGCAACAGATTAATGACTTCACGCTTCCTGATGTTAACCTGATTGGAGAGCATGCTGATGCTGCGGAACTTGGAAGAATGCTTCAGCTTATTTTGGGATGTGCTGTGAACTGTGAACAGAAGCAAGGTATTAAATTTTGAAAGCATGTGTGCTTCAAGACAGTGAATGAAAATCCAGCTTATTGTATAATCACTTAGGGGACAATGATATTCTCAGGTTGCCATTAGGGACAAGTAAGTATCATTCATATAAGTGATGACATTATCTTGTCCTACAGATAAGAACTACTGTTTTGTTATGAGTTTCACTAGTTTTGCACTCTCAAACTGTGGAACTGGTTTTGCTATCAACATACGTAACTCAGCAAACAAAAATTGAAACTAAAAAGGAATTCCAAAAAGGAAAATTGTGGTGCACATGCTTTCACCATTTATGAGGTAGCTCTGGGTAGTTAGGAGTCAAAAAATATGAATGGTTTTAGGAATGCATTCCGGTCACCTTATTGTATGGCAAAGAGCCAACACTATGACTGGAAGCTGTTTTGAGATAGGTTTGGTGTGATCTGGGACACTAGTTTCTGAGAGTTGTTCATGAGATTGGCAAATAGGAATAATGACTGCTGGTGACCATGGCCTTCTCCGCAGATGCTGAAGACTTATGCATCAAGGACATCCAAAATGGCACTTAGGGCCCCTGTTAGGCAATTGAATCCCACATCAGCAGTCAGTGAAGGACAATTCTGATTCTCTTGATGCCTGTGGTATCAACTGTCTATCTGACATGCACAATTAAAATAGGCACCCTTTCATTTTTCCTGCAGATGCTGCAGAGGATGTAGTGGTTGTAGTGGACAGTGGAGACACTAGTTAGTGTCCTAGATCTCTTGCTCTAAACTGGCCATATCCTTGGTTGCTGCTGTGTGTCTTACTGTTATCCAATTACCTTAAATTACACTTATTTCAAGACATGTTACGGTAACACAGCAACCACAATTTATTTTCAATACTTAAAGCAAGGAGCATAGAAACATAGTTATTAAATACACAGGTGGATAAATAAAATGTTTATTTACATTGAAGTTGCACTGAAGATCTGTCTCTTTGATTTAACTTGTTGCAGTTTCCTTTCTGTCAAAATGGCAGCTAGGCTTTCAGACCTTTTGTCTTCCTCTTGCATAGTGCATCGTAGCTTTTTAAACTAATTTACCTGTTCCAGTTTTCTCAGGTGTCTAAATTACTTTTATCTCTCACTATGAAATTGTTTTTATACTTTTCTTGATCAGGAGACAGTCTGGCTACCCTATTAATTAAAGTAGAGGTGATTTTTTTTCCACAAGTGCAGAAATAACTCCTGTGTTAGACCATCTGTCCTTTCTGTCTTACGTAAGATTCTTTCTCCCTTTTGGTGATAATTTGGCATCCTCAAATGAGAAGTATGTCTTATTCCTGTATTTCTCTGACAGTCAGAACGTTAAAAGCATAAATAATCAAAATATCTGAGCAGTCTATTTGTATGTGTTTTGAATGAGACTTGGCATTACATAATTAATCACTTTGAGGTGACTGATCCCCAGCATCTTCCTCTTTGGCAAAGAATGTAGGTGTCATGTGAAGGTGATCATCTCTGACTGGAAACATGGGCAAATGATAAATCCCTGACTTGGTCTAAACATCAGAATTTGTCATTCTAACTGTGGTCTCTTTTTGCAAAAATACTTACTGAGTAGCTCACATGGACCTACAGGTGAGCGAGGATAAAGTGGAGGGAATTTAGTTGTGATACAGCACAAAAATTAAAACAAACTAAGAACAGATATGGAAATGACTTGAAATGAGAATGTAGAAAGGACACGAATCTTAAACTCACAGAAAAAGACAGTCTTTCCTTGAACTGTGTACTTGTGTAGCCTGAATAGTTTGGGAACAAAGTAGAAAAAAAAGAAAAAAAGAAAGTATAAGTAGAATTTAGACGTAAATTCCAGAATTTACGTCTTTAAAGAGTGAGGTGCAAGAAGGAAAAAAAAAAAAAGGATGGTAATTGTGTACTTTTTTCATTGTTGCAGTGTTCCAGTGCACCTGGATTTACATATGATCAGATTTTGTGATAAAGTCTTGTGTATTTTTTGGGGGTGGGACTTAATTGGTGGTTACGCATTTGTGTCATCTGTGACACCTAGTCAGTTTGTGGGAAGGATACAGCTTCTGACCTCAAGTTTTGTGTGTAACATTCCAGAATGCTCTTCTCTTTTTTCAGAGTATATCCAAACCATAATGATGATGGAAGAATCGGTTCAACATGTTGTCATGACAGCCATTCAGGAGGTATGCTGGAGTACCCACGCTGTGCAAAAGTTCAGCTTTTCAGTGCATTACAAACATAGACCTTTTTCTTTTTTTACTTGAAAAAAAAAATCAGTTAAAAATAAATAAAATAAGGGGAACAGGTTTTGCCATTTTTCATTGAAAAATATCATCTGATTTTTCCTTAGAGACACAAAGCAGTAAAGTTTGCTTTATGTCATGGAACTCTACTTGAATGTCCCACTTTTCTTTAAATCTAGAAGACTGCAACTTCTAGATGTGTTTGACACTGGGTTCCCTTTCCTATACCTTTCCTACCCTGTGTGTCCTGAAGTACACTAGACTGCTTCTGTATGAGTAACAAATATGGTAGAATTTCATCAAAATCTGTATCTTGTAATCACAGAACTCCGTGACCTAAAGGAGTTAATGTTTTCTTTACTGGACAAGAAAGAGAAATGTATAGCAGAGTATTCTTTTGTCAGTTGTAGTGTTATGAACAAGGTAACTAAGGTATTAGCGATATATACATTTTTACATGTTGGCAAGTATACTACTGTGTATTTTGTAAAAGTCCTGCCCAGTAGTAGGAAACTTGATTTGCTTCTGAGACTGCAATGGTTATGGTGGATAGCCTGAAGAGTTTCTATATGCAATAAAGGATTTCATGGTCATCTGTCAGTGTTGAATCACATCAAAAATACAGATGAGCACATCAGAGAAGTAAAATAAACCAGAGTGTTGATCACTACTGCCAAGAAGCTGCTCAGTGACTTCTAAGGTGCCCAAAGTGCCTAGAAGAGATGTGCCTATTAGTCTTCACAGATGCAGGCTTACTGCCTGGAAAGCAAGTAAGGAAAGCAGGAAATAACCTTTCATCTGAACCTGAATGAGAGAAACGACATTCCACATTGAAAACAAGGGTAATTTCACTTTAATGCCTAATTACAGAAAGAGGTATCATTGAGCTTATGGGAACTCCAGCCTCATTTATTACTTTGACCAATGCTGCATCCATGCAGTTCTAGATCTTGCTGGCTGTGTATGGACTCATATATGTAATTTTGCAGACAGGATTTTTGAAATGGGTGTTAACAGAATCCTTATGCTAAATCATCTTCCAGTCACTGCTGCCAAGAGCAGGCAAGAACCAATTTGAGATGATTTGACTGAAATTTGAGATATTTTACTTTAACTTTTTTTTCAAGCTATGAGATAATGTTTCGGTGGATTTCCTTACCTCATCTTTTATTAAACTTAGCTTTTAGCATCACTTTATCCCTTACTGTCTTAAGATAGAAAAGCCTCTCTAATCCTTCCTCCTGTTAAAAATCTCCTGGATGTTAAGTTAATTTGATAAAATAGCTGGATCTGAAGTAGCCTATACGCCTTGGCATTTGATGAATAGGCATGGAACTTGTTTGGTGTTTGTGCCCTGTCTCAGAGACTAAGAGTAGAACTGGGGAGAAATCACAGAATGAGTATCTGCTCTGGAACACATTTTGAAACTCAGTGAATCAGAAGGCTTACTATTCATGGACTGGTGCAATTCTGAGTGATTTTAATGCTGCCTTCCAAACTGTTATTAGAAATGTAAGGTATTTGGACCCAAATGAGGACCTTAGGTGCTTAACCAAAGAGGTCAGAAAGTATCCTCAAAAACAAGTTTAGGTCTAAGGAGACTTTTCAGAGCTGCACCTGCAGTCTTTGACTTTGGAGGGGTGAAACTTCATTGTATTTAAGGAATATTTCAATTTCTGGGACTTGGAACAGATCTCAGAATCCAAGTGACTTGGACTAAGCAGTGTGTAGGAGATACCAAAATAAAGTGCTTAGGAAGGGAGCTATATATGCGTATTTGAGAAGTTGCTATGTCACCTAATCCAAACATTTCAAAGCACTTGACATGCAGTTACACTTTCTTCAAAATTAGGTATTTAAAAAGACCTCTCTAGGCTTTACTGATGTATTATGTAATTCATTTTTCTGTTTCAGCAAAGCACATATAAGTGTCTTGATACTTTATGGGTTTTCATAGATCATCTTAGTCACGAAAATAGTTCTGAAAAGAAGCATCTGCATTTTTAATCTTTTTTTTTTTCCTGAAAAAGCTGTTTTTAGGTGGAAGAATGGGCATTTTGTTTAAAATTTTATTTGGTAAAATTATTTTGATTTTTAACTACTAGTGATTTTTCATCACTTCCTTTCTTTGCTTTCTTATATGTTTAAAATAAAAACATTTATAATAAAACATGGCTAGCAGTCCATGAAGGTTTTATGAATTTAAGAATGATTTGCTGGCACTTTATCAGTGAGGTCAAATTGATTTGGTTTATTACCACCCCCTAGTTTCTTAGATTACAATCTGTAGATGCGCATTTCTAAATGCAGACAGTGTACAAGGTAGAGGAAGAGCAAGAATTATATATCTATCAAAAATATTGGCAAAAAAAGTATTATATACGATTATATAGTATGTGCTATGTATTATGCAATATATTCACATATATTTCATTTGTAGTGTATTTTAATTTATTATTACTTGCAGTTAGTATGTTATATTGTGTATAATTTGAAATGTATTTTTAGTTTCATAATTGGCAGATTTTTTCTGAAGGCAAAAAATCTTCCCATACAGAAATGATTTTGGCTATTCTGTATTTTACTTTCCTTGATGTCTTTGCAGAAAATAACAGGAGAATTTCCAAAGTCTTCTGCTGGGACTAAAGCAAGTGTGTTTTCCCTTTCTTGTGCAGGTCAGGCTGAAAGTCAGAATAGGCTCTTTACAGCAATGTACTAGAAATTGTCAAAACTTGTATGGGTGCATAGCAAAAAGCCCTGCCTCTCTGGATTAATAGTGACTGTGTTGCTTCCACAAAGCAGAAACTTTTGTCCTTTAAATGTGCAAAGGTAACAGGAGATTTTGAATAGATAGAAAAACGTGTCATGGGGTCTGTCAGCAGGAAGGGGAAAGTCATGCTACATTAAAGCATACACACTGTATCATTCATAGTGTTATATCTTTAAAAAGTAAATAAACAAAAAAAGAAAATCTCCTGAATATAGAAGCGGGAATTTGATATTGTTTCAAGGGCTTTTAACTGAGTTAGTACAATATTAGCAATTGTAGAAGAAGCTTTTCAGATAAGGCAAGTATTTTGAACTCCTAACATCATCAACTAAGTGGTATAGCTGCACTTGCATAGTCAGGTAAATTGGGTGTTAGGGGAAAAAAAAGCATTCATAATTCAAGTTATTCATGCCTGTGGATTTTGTGATAGTTTTACTCCAATTTTCCCTAATACTTGTCTGTCTGTGACAGCATGAATTGTGCAGATTTCACGAGCAATAAACTATCAGTTCTACAAGTATTTTTAAAGACATTTTGCCAAAGCTATGAGCTTGGAATTGTATAGATATAAAGGATTAACATGAACAGAATAGGAAATAACAACTGCTTCTCATAAAAGCCATACTAAGAATTGTAAAAATTGTCACAGTGCCCAGGTTAGTGTGCCATATAAAATCCAGAGTTACTTCTTACCACAGAATAAGCTCTTTAGTATCTAAGTAACATTTTGATTGTTTGAACTTGTGCTACTTTGTCTTTATTCTAACATCGTAAAATAAACCAGAAAAAAAAAAAGCAGGGAAAGAAATGTTAGATGCTTTTTTTTTTTTTTTTTTTTTTTTACCATGCACAAGTGCTTAAGAAGACTGTTCTTTTACTGTAGAGGTATAATGCCTATTGCTGGGTTTTGCAGGCACTTTTTTCATTTGCCTTTTTAAAACCTTTAAAATCTCTGCACATCATCGTTCATTAAAAGTAAATATTAAAACAGATGAAAATACTGTATTTAAGCTAAATTGAGGTGAGAGCTGAAAGCCAGTTCTGGAGCTGCAAAATTGAAGACCTTTGAGCCTACCTGTAGTTTGCTTGTAAAGAAAACAAGACTTGCAGCCATGGAGGGAGAATGAGAAGGCCACTTTCCACTGTATTTTATTCTCTTGGGTCAGCCAGTTCAAATACTTGAAACATATAAAATAGTAATGGTTTCCACACTAAACCCAAAGTATTGGCACTGACTCATACATAAAAAGACCATGTGTTCTAATACCAACCACACTTAAGGCTGGATGTGAAGCAGTAAAACCACAGCAGTATTTCAGGAGTTTGAATGTGAGCATGAAAGTAAAGGAGATATGGCAGAACACAGTGAGGACGTTTGCTTTTAAAATTAATAATAGCATATTACTAATGAATCCAGAAATGGTTAATGTGCCATCAAGCAGTTAACTGTTAATATGAGCATGTAGGAGCACCAAACTTCTGTACTATCAGAGACTGGTGTTTGGCTAGAAACAATGTGGAGAAGATCAGGCAAGGCAAACCTGTTATTTTGTATTTCTTTAGATGGACAGAAAGTGTAGTATGCATTTTGAGCTGACATATGCAACTGCATGAAGTCCTAAAAATACAGCATTCAATAAAACACATCTTGAATGTTCAGGAAGTCTTGTAGAAGTTTGAATAGGTGGGTAGAATGGTACTGTACAAGACGTGCTGCTTATAGTAAAATGTTTTCTTTTAAGGGGGGAGAAAATAGGAAGAGGCAGTCCAGAAGCAGAACATAGCCAGGACATCTGATTATATATACCGTTGTCCTTTCCTGTGTGTGGGAAAATGTGTTGGGAAAAGGTAGAAAAGTTCCTTCCTCATCCCTATTTACTTTGCCTTTTCATTCCACTTTTCCACCCACTTCTTAACATGAGTGTATTGTTAACTAATGATGAGAAGTCAGATTTGTGTATTATTTGTGAGTAATCTGTTGGTCTCATTCCCATTTCTTGTCTGGACACAATCCAGCTGCGTAATTCCTTAGATTTCATCTTTAGAATACCCCCCATGTCGCAGGCCATAATGCTGCAAGAATGCTTCCTGTCTTTCTGTCGTTGTGTTTGTTCAGTCTCCTGTTGCGTTTCCATGTCTCCTATGGCTCTTGACTTCGGGGCCTCATGTGCACTTCCCATGACATTTTTGTGCCCCGGATTCCTGATGCACTCCATGGAAGTTCACAAACTGAATTTCATGGGCTCCATGCACTTCACAAATTTAGTTTAACATTCATGCTACACCCATACCATGTATCTCCAGTACCTAATTCTTCTCTAATCTGTCAGCTAATGTAGCTAATGTCATCCCTAATTCTCCCTAATTTTCCCCTGATTCTCCCTGCTTGGAAAGCCATCTGGATGTGGCCGTGAGCAGCCTGCTTGAGCAGGGGGGTTGGACCAGGTGACCTCCAGAGGTCCCTCCCAGCCTCAGCCATTCTTTGATTCTGTCCTTTTTTTCTGCATGTTTCTGCAAGGGCTTCTCAAGTATAGGAAGTTCTTGGAAAAGTGGCAAAACATGCTGACGAATAAAGGCATTGTATTTATTGGCCTCAGCTTGCTTCCTTTACAGTCATCTACAGAAGGGAGCAACATCACAGTGGCCGCTAGTAGGTTGTACAGCCCCTTGTATTGCTCCTGCATAAATCCGGAGCAGGGCTGTTTTCCAGGTGACGATTAGGGATGTGAAGACTCAGGGTGAACAGTTCAGCACATGGTTAGTCTTCACATCCCTAATCGTCACCTGGAAAAGCATTTAAACAATAGATAGTGAAATGGAGCAATTAAAACAGGCGTAACAACAGTAAGAAGAGAGGGATTGGAAAATTTTGTTTTGGATGGCAAAACAGCTTCAAAAAAATGGCCTTAAATTAAATACAAATTTGTAAAGCCGCTATATATGGTAATGAAAAAGGCATGTGATTTCATTTTTCAGGACAGCTCTGAGGCCAGAGACTTTCTAATTACTATTCCAGAGAATCTGGGCTTCACGGAAAGCTTCATTTCAGGATAGTTTGTCATTGTAAAGATACAGATAAAATGGAAAGAATTCAGCAGTTAGCAACAAACATGGTCAAGGTCTGAGGAGGACTTCTGATGACAGATAAATGAATTTAAACATATAGTATACAGCTAAATCCCAACTAAAGAGAGAGAAATGTAAGTGTATAAATATTTCAGTAGTGTAAATGTCAAACAGAGATTTGCTCTTGCGACGGTGGTATAAACAGAAGGGATGTGGGGGGAAAACAAGCCCTGTGCTGTATACCAGAAGAATTGTGCCAGTGGAAAGTAATGCAAAAGGCACTAGTTTCTGTAAGGAATAAAGGAAGCCCTGTCTCTGGCAAGAGTAACTAGGCTGGACAGGAGGCCTTTGGAATATTGGGGGGGTGGGGAAAAAATCTTGTGATTTTGGTTAGGTTCAGATTCTTTTGTTTGTAACTTCTGTGAGTTGTGCCATAAGAGAAACGATGAAACGTGTCATGTTTGGATAGAATCACAGAAATCAGTTATGTTTCTGTAATGCCTCCTTTTGAGTTAGTTACGTAATATTTCTTATTTTTTTAACCTTATTTCTTAAATCACAGCTAAAAACAATGTTTTCCAGACTAAAATTACTATTAACCGTTGATCACTCAGTATACCAGGAATTTTATTATTTGTTCTCAAGAATACCATTTATTTATTTATCTATTTTGCAAATTGCATGCGACTGCAGAAAATTAAGTTTGATTGTTTTGTACAATTAGCTGAAATAGGCATATCCCCAACTTTTGTCAAATAAATAAATTAATTTAAACGAAGTTCCAAATGATCACAAAATGAAAACTACTGGCAGAGAACAATTTATGGCAAGTCTTTCACATGTTGATAGCTTCCATCATTCCAACGCCACTTTGGTAAAACGTTCTGCGTGATATACTGTAGGTTTCATTGCAGATAAGTGTGTGCTTTTGCAGAAGAAAATGAGATGATGTAAGATTTCATTATATATTGCTTTAAATATAATACATTTTGAAAATTACTTTCAGTAATTTTTTCTGAATGTTATATAAAAATGAAGTGGAAAACTTCATTGTTGTCAGAACGAAGCTCACGAAAGTTCAAATCAATTTGGTATTTCATTGGAGCTTAGGTTTTAATATAATAGTAAATCTTTGCTTTTTCTAATCCACTGTAATCTAATTGCAGTTGATGAGTAAAGAGTCTCCCGTCTCTGTTGGAAATGATGCTTACGTTGACCTTGATCGACAGGTATCTAAGACAAGATGTTTCTTTTCCTTCAATCATAGCACATCGGTGCCCAATCATTTTGCTTTATTAAGAAACCTGTCTTTTTTTATAGAGTCATGAAAGGATTTTGTGGGAAATTCACATAAGGAGCAGAAAATTAAATTTCAGTATTTTAAGTCATTTTACTTTATAAATTGAGTTTCCCATTTTGGGTATTTAACAGAAAAAAAAAGTAATTTTGGAAAAAAAAATAGCTCTGTGACACAGTATAGCAAAACTGCAGACTGGTGTAAATTTCTGGGTAATGAGAAAGAAGAATGTTTGTAATATTACTCAAAACTTGTTTTGCTATCTCCCACTTCTAAAATTGGCTAAAACAATATATAGATTTGGTTCAAAATCCTTAAAGTAGTCCCTTGTAAGAGAGTTAACAGCGTTCACATAAAAACGTGCAAGGTATACAACTTTGAACATAAAGCCCTTTATGGGGATTACCTGAGTATCTCCCACTTCCCACTACTTGTAAGATTCAATGTCTTTTTTCAGAAGGGGGTAGGGCTCTCCATCACCATGTTAATGTATTCCTGTTGTGCAGTTTCAAGTGACTAGAGAGATTTTACCCTAATTGTGCATTCCCTGTATTCCACCTTCCAGTCCTTTGTGTATTTAAAAAGTAGATTCAAAACTGAAATTACCCACTCTTTGCATCCGTAAAGAAAAGTGGTATTGACAATTTTTTCAGTGTGTGCAGAATTGACAAGGTCTTCAGACCTAAGTTCTTCAGGATTTGTACAGTCTGTTCATAGAATAAGTGTGGTAATTGTAATGCTCTTTTGTAAAACCAAATACTCTAAAATATGTTTACTTCTGTCACACAAATTAAACAGTGCTCATATCTGCTTTTTTGTTTCTTTTTAAGAGCAGAAGTGCCTCACTTTCAAAATATATATATATATATCCTAAATGTAGAAATAATTGTACAGTCATGTAGTTCAGAATTTTTCTACCGGCTTTACAAAGAGTGGTTAAACTAAAAATATTTGTTGTTTATGATAGCTGAAGAAAACTACGGAAGAATTGAACGAAGCACTGGCAACAAAAGAAGAAATTGCCCAAAGATGTCACGAGTTAGATATGCAGGTAGGTTTTCTATATTGTAGCTATTAGCAATTACTGAGGAAGAGACTTACTAATTTTTAGGTAGCTGAAGACAAGACATATAGTATGGAAAATGGACATATAGTATGGAAAATTTGTAAATTTGAGAAGAAAAATGCACTGTAATTATTTTGCTTTACTTGTGCTAGTGAAGTTTATATTCTCTCATTTTGATGCAATGTTGCCAAGACTAAGATGATTAATTCTAACAAAACTTTTATTAAGATACGAAGGAATTGAGCTGTGTGGCTCAGTGCTTGAGGTAAAGAACTCCTAGGAGTAGTGCAGCTGTAACAGTTACGGTTTCAACCCCAGTCAGAAGTTACTCTTGTCTACCAGCTCTGTAGGGGTTTAGATTGAGCCTTACTGTGAAATTCAGCATATGTAATCTGGAAGACATGAAGAGGGTAATGAGGGAGCCCAAGAAGGCATTGTCAGTGAAATTTCTTGGTGCTATAATTCAGCCTTTTGCCAAGCTGTTCACTAACTGTTAGAATTAATGAAGTTGTTTGCCTTGATTAGTATTTCATGGTGGATTTTATTTGATGATGCAAGCTCTTAAGCATTTCCTTCTGTTGAGATCTTCGTATTTCTTCTCGTGCCCTCCTCCTGCATAATAGCTCCTATGCTGCTTACTAATATATGAACTCATGCTTCAGCTGCTGTTTGCAGCACTTCTGGTTCTCTTTGCACCAGTGCTTGTTTTCACAAAACTGTTGCAACTGAGCCATCTTGGGATTTTGTTCCTGTTTCAAATCTGCTTACAGTTGGCTGCTGGATGAAAAAAAAATAATAATTCAGAAGGGAACAGCCATCACTTGGATATCCAGACTTGGATATTCTATGGGACTGATAGGCATTGTTTCATTTGGAAGTCAATTTTAAAAGCTTTAATATGAAGTGCTAATCTTACTTGTTTGGAAAGTACGCAGACATCAATATACTGAACTCATTTTCTGTGATAGCTAAAACTTTTTTGCCTAGATGCTTTTGAGAAGTACAGTTAAAGTTACATTTTATGGGTGGTAAATTCTACCCCTAAGGTTGCCATATGTCAGTTACATCACATAGCAAGTGAATACCAATTAAAGTTACAGTTTGTCCTTTGTGAAATGTGATTATTGAAACCTGTGCATTTCCGTTTGTGAGTTGTATTTCTACTTTATTATGCACACAAGAAAATTGCTTTTCAGAACTGGATAGTTCTGTTATTCCAGTTCGTGTATCTGTTAAAACAGGTTGCAGCCCTTCAGGAGGAGAAGAGCAGCTTGCTTGCCGAGAACCAGATTTTGATGGAACGTTTGAATCAATCTGATTCTATCGAAGATCCCAACAGCCCTGCAGGTCGTAGGCACTTGCAGCTGCAGACACAGCTGGAACAACTCCAAGAGGAAACATTCAGGTAGAAGAGTTGCATGTGGGTAGATGGTTTGTTCGTAGCTGGCAGCAGACATGACTATATGTTTCTGGTTCTGCTGGCTGAATTACTAGAGTTGGTTGCATAAAATCAGGTGTGAAGTCTTTGCAATGAAGTGCATGTTATGATTTACCCCTTTACATGTATGTCCGTGCATCAAAAAATGTGTATTTTTCTTAATGCTGGAATGCTGTCTACATGCCTCCCTCTACCCTATGAAATTTTGCATTGTTTGTGTGCAGTCATTTCACCCATGTTTCATAATTGGTGAGGATGAAAGGTAGTATGCTTTTATTTATATAAATTATTCTGATTGGGTTATTCAGGCATAAGAATTCCTAGAGAGTTTGCTATGAGCAGTACTACAGGTGGCATTATTATGCAACAAAGTGTATCCTTACTGAAGTTTGAAAACAACTTGTTTCATATCTGAGAGATTATCAGCAAGTGATCTCTGTTCTTCCTTTGTGTTTCCCCAACAGGTGGAAATAACAGGTCCTCCTTAATTATCCTTGCTGGTCTTTTTGACTGTTTTCAGTTTCTGTAAGCCCATGCTGCTAAGGAAAGCTAGGTCGCTTCGCTGTTGTCTTTCCATATTTACTGCTGTACTTTCCCTTTCATTTTTTACTGAAACTATGCTATTTCTCTCATTTTTTTTCACTCTTTTTGTCTTCTTTTCCTTGTACCATTCTCAAGTTCCTGTGTCAATTGTCAACTTTTTTGTCTTTGTGCTATTTTACCACTTGTCTTATCAAGCCTCTTTTCTGAGTGTTTAGACACACCACCTCCATTCAGTTTCCTGAAAAACATTCTATATTTCTCCTTGGAAGCAGCTAATGTGTTTTTCTTTTTCTATATTTCTACCCTATAAAGAAATAGTATGGTGATAACATTTTAGTGTACCCTTTAAACACCTCTTTCATCTCTGTTCTATGAACTGATTCGTACCTGAGTCTTTTTACCACTTCTGTTTGTATTGAACAGGTTTTCTCCCCATACTTAATGCCTACATTATCTGTTACTTTAGTTTCAGGTTTTGGAAGGTTTTGTAAATCCTTTTTACCTGGGGCCAATCTTCCAGTCCTTTACCTTCATCCCTTGCCTCCTTTAGTGTGTGATGTTTAATATTTTTGTTCTTTCTCCAGCTCTACCCAACCCATCAGGAAGTATGTACAGCTTAACTGCAAAATGCAGTCCAGCTTTATTATCCCAGTCTTGCCTATTTGTCTCCTTGGATGGTTCTGGGCTATCAAGATCCAGACCTTTGTTGTATATGGTTTAGATGGCCTACTGCCCATCTCCAGTCTCTATTCTTATTAAACTTCCTGAATTAACAGGTTTTTGTTTGTTTTTTACCACCTCCTTTGGATTGTCTCCATTTTAATTTAGGATCAGAATTGCAATAGGATTTTATGGTACCAGATTGTGTCCTCTTCCACTCCTTTAAAACTGACGAAGTTCCTCTTAGTTATTCCCTTGGTGTGCTGTCAATTTAATGCAGGTTTGCCTATGTATACTGTACATATGTAGTTCATTCCAGAAACTTCGTTCTGTGCTCCTCATGTGCTAGTTGAAATTCAGGTAACTAAATGAATGACTTGGTAACTTAATGAATATACTGGACAGGCTTTGAGAATAAATAAATAAAAACCACTTCATTGAGAGCTCTACAGCATTTCATCTGACAATCAGGTTATTATTACTGAATGTAAACAGCTAAAAAAAATCCTAGGATAAAGATGTCCTCTTCAAACTCGGTACACCCCAGGATGAAAAAAGCTGGAAATTTCTGCTCGAACATCAATTTTTTGGATTATTGTAACAGAAAAAAGTCAGGTTATCTTTCCATTAAAACATCACAACATTATAATGTTTCAAATATAAACACTGACATCAAATTGAAGGCATCAAAAAACTTGATCTGCTTCTGTATTTTTCAATAATCAGGGTATTTGGGAGCATCTGCAATGTTGCACATTGGGCTGCTGTTCTCCTTTCCTGCATAAGAAGTCTGTTTCTAGCATTCTTAGAGAGCATGATGATGAAGAAAGGTAACTGTTGCTCAAGCTGCAAAATCTTTTCTGTTTCACTTCATTTCTACAGATTAGAAGCTGCCAAAGATGACTACAGAATACGCTGTGAAGAACTAGAAAAGGAGATTGCTGAATTGAGACAACAGACAGAAGAACTTACTACATTAGCAGAAGAGGCTCAGTCTCTGAAGGATGAGATAGATGTACTCAGGTATACACCACAAAATTCAGCTTAATTAAATTAATTACTTATTATATGCCTAATCAGAAAATACTAGCAAATTTAGCAATTTTATACCATCTTATGGCCATAACAAGTCATGTACTGGTCTCTGAGTGTAGACTATTCTACAATCATCATCACCTTCAGGGTGTGAGTGTCCATTCCTGTTGGGGAACCAGACCTTTTCCTTTCATGGGATTGTTTGAACTTGTGCTTTGGTTCATCATATAATATGAACAACATCTGTTACAGCTGTCTTTCCCACTGAATTTTTAGCACCCACAGTTGTAATGACTGACAATGGTAGGGGTTTATAAGGTGGGACGGCTTCTTTTACAACAGCGTAATCCTTCAATGGTGGCATCTTGCTGCCATGGATTATTCAGAGCTAGTTATCTGCCACTCAGCTCTATCTTTTTTTTCTACCAATTCTAACATGACTTATTTTAGTACTGACTTTTGTAATTCACTGGCTTTCTACCAAAGACATTCATCTTTACCTTCTCTGTCATTAATGTAAGGAACGAACCCACTGTACTGCCCAATTCTGTAAATTAACCTGTGTGGGAAGTTAGGGTTCAGAGAGTAATTCCTTGCCATATAGACAGTCTCTGTGCTTTACTGGGGGTTAGAGAGATCTGGGTTGCCCCAGGATCTCATAAATTGACCACCAACAGGGGATTTTCCAGATTTCATAGGAAATTGAGTATGTAAATAAGTTCCAAAATGAAGATGAGGAAACGGTAATAGTTGGGAATAGGGAGGAGAGAGGGCAGGGACAGTGCCATCCTGGCAGTGTACCAGGTTGTTCATTATGGGTGCTACTATGTGAACTTTGTCATTCTTTGAATCAGAGGGGTTTACTATACGGTGTTCATTTGGTGGGGCTTCAGGACTCTGGACCATGTCATGTATCTCTGTCCCTATCATCATCATACATAGCAGTCATAACTTTGGGTCTGTTGTGTCAATTTGTAGCACTTGTTGCCATTGCTGCTAAGCTTCAGCCATGAATTGGGGTTGTACTTTATTTTGAAGGTATTTACTCTGTGCTTACAGTTGTTTATTGCTGGTTTTATGTGTCATAATGCTTTTGGAAAGATTTTCTTTCTCAGCTTCTAACAAATAAATTTTAGCTTGTTTGTTTCTTATCATGTCTACCATAACTATCAAGCAGCTCCAAAGGAACCATCATAATCCTGACTTGCACTTTCCTTTATATTACTTTTATTTTTCTCTCTCTTAAACCCTGATCAAATTGCCATATGTTCGGTACAGTTTTTCCCCCACCTATTGAGTAATTCAGTGCAGGTTATTATATCCTAAATTCATAAGCTTTTGCCTTCCATCTTTCTAACCAGCACATATTCCTCACTTAAACTCCATGTTAGTGGTCCCAGTAGCACTGCTCTTATGGCTCCCCAGTGTTACTTCACCTTGTGAGTCACACTGAGCACTTTTATTGCTGAAGTTATATTGGTCTGTCAGAAGGAGCATATTGTGAATGCCACTTCAATGTCACAGTCCTTTTCAGATCCTCCAAATGAGTGCACAGACCACCACTCAATTCTCCTTAAGTAAATTAGTTACTAATTACATATCTAATCAGTAAATGTTAGGCAACTTAGCAGTATTGTGCTATCTGATGGCTGTAATAAGTCACTCGGTGGTATCTTGAGTACTTACCACTCACCTACACCACGAGTGTCTCCTCTCACCAGGGAGTTTCTATGCTTGTAGTACACGTAATATGGATTTTCCAAATGCCTGCTAGTTGTTTTGTTTATATTTCCTAGTTAAGTGAGGGTGGCTTGGACCATAAACTCTTATCAGATCCCTTGCTGTCCACATGAACAGTATGTGCAATTTTATGCTTCAGTTGGTGTCTTGGAGTTTCCATCCTCTGTGTTCAGGAACACCAGGATTTCTGTATTTATCTGTATCAGATAGTGGAGGGACTGAGACTCCATTATTTCTAGTAATCACAGAATCATAGAATGGTTTGGGTTGAAAGGGACCTTAAAGATCATATAATGCCAACCCCCTGCCATGGGCAGAGATGCCACCCACTAGATCAGGTTGCCCAAAGCCCCATCCAGCCTAGCCTTGAACACTTCCAGGATGGAGCATCCACAGTTTCTCTGGGCAGCCTGTGCCAGTGCCTCACCTCTCTCACAGTAAAGAATTTCCTCCTTATACCTAATCTAAGTCTACCCTCTTTTCAGAACAAGTGTGAGATGAGTACTGTGGCCTTCAAAATAATACAGACCTGTGTTCAAACAGTACTCCTTTAAAGTGCTTCCATCAACAACTTTTTGAGTTAACTGAATGGTGGAAGGGAAGCAGACAGCTTAGAAGTGAAAACAACTCGTGAGAATATGGTCTTTTTCTCATGTTCCTCGTGATGTCTTGTAATGTCTTCTGCATGAATTCAAAATACAGCGGAAACTTCAGGACATTCGATTTTGTTAGCTTTCAGAATATAAATCTGATACAAATCTGTCCCTCCAGGCATTCTTCTGATAAAGTGGCCAAGTTAGAAAGCCAGGTGGAGTCATACAAAAAGAAATTAGAAGACTTGGGTGATTTGCGGCGGCAAGTGAAACTCTTAGAAGAGAAGAATACAATGTACATGCAAAATACTGTGAGCCTGGAAGAAGAACTAAGGAAGGCCAATGCAGCACGCAGTCAGCTGGAGACGTACAAGAGACAGGTGAGAAAAGATAGCATCAGTGCAGCAGTTCTCTGCATTGTTTAACAATTCCTTGTCATAAAACAGCTTATACCTCAAAGTAAAAAAGAAAAGATGAACAGACAGCTCCATGCGTTTAGGAGAGTTGCTTGTTTTGTAGGCACTACCTTTTTTCTTATTTTCTGCAATTCTTACCATTGTTTGAACTTTACCTTTGTTTGCCAGTATACAGTATTTTTTTTCTTTTCAAAAATCAACAGATGTTAACTTTTTTTTTCCTCAAATTACTCCTAAATCATACTCAGTGTTGAGGCTTGAGTTACAGCCTCTTCTTTAAGAAAAAGTATCCACTTTTCACTTAGAAATTTCCAGCAGCGAGGAACATAACATAGCTGAGGTAAGTTATTCCATTGGTTCATCAACCTTTTTATTTGAGGTTCTAGTTGTGCGTAGATGTAAAGAGAAAAGGATGTATACCGTCCTTGTTGTTTATATGCACTTGGCAGAGTACAAAATTAATCACCAGCACTGTCTCTTAAGTGAAAGGCATTTATCTTGCTTAACAAGGCACTATGTGATCATATTTCTGTAATGGTGGAAGATGTGCTCAGTCTTCTCTTTGCTTCTGAGCTACACTGATAAGACATAATCTCTGATTCTTGTTACAGGATCAGACAGAGCTGGGTTTGTTAAAGCAGTAGTGCCCACTCAGTATTCCTGATTGTGAACTCCAAGTGGTAGTCATGGTACAAGGGTCCCTATACATCAGCTTATAGCAGAGTAAGAATGCAAAAGCCACCACCAGCTACAGTGCAAGCCCTGATGCAAAGTGTGGCCCTGAGACTTGAGAACTTTTTTTGTACATATGGCCAACTTGGTTATTAGGAGAGTGAGCTGCAGCCTCTGTGGGCTAATTGTAAATGCGGTCCAAGTGATTCCACTAGGAAAGAACGTGGCCAAGAAAAACACTGAAATAACAGACAATCAAAGGGAAAAGTAAATGCAGAAAGCAATGACCTTTCATACGCAAATAGTATTATATTTACTAGCAAGAAATATTCCTTGCCTTTGAACGGTTCAGCGTGTGATATAATTGTGTAACTTTGACATTCTGCATTGATATTCTTATTTTACCAATGGTAAGGATTTTAGAAGGGGCAGTCCTGTCATTTGTTCTGCAAGAAATACTCCTTCTTTTGCCATCATTCCCCATGCTTTCTAGCAGGGATTTCACGTCTAAGGAGCTGTTGACTTGTCCAAAGTGGTCTGCTGTGTAAGACTGAAACAAACCTCAAGTTTCTCATGTGATGGGTGTGAATTTGTTTCACCTAACCACAGTGCCTCATAATGAACACAAAGTGTATGTACCTTAATTGTCTGTTTGTTTGGTCTCCTTTTGAGATCTGCCTTTGAATCATGAACTGTCATTGAATTAATTCCTGTGAATCCTAAGTATTTCTATAAAAATTAAGCCAGATATAAAAATTCAAATGTTATACCCTTGTTGAGCAGTAGCATGCCACTGTAGTGCAATGTGTCTGGTCTCGTGTGTGGAGGGATCCGATCTGATTTAAAAGGATGTCATCAGAGGAATTATTTATTTGATTTAGAAGCTCTGTGCTGTGCAGGTGTTGTGCAGAAATACAGTGGTATATAGTGATCTGCAAGGAAATTTCATCTTCATCTTACCTACTGGTTTTTGTGAGATGAGGTTGGTGATGGTATATTGTGCTGGGAGATGCAATAGCATTTACTTAGGAATTTTTGTTCACTTTTCTGAAAGTAAACACAAACGTTTTCTAAGAAACCTTTTATTGCAGCATGAAGAATTAAAATGTGCAGATTCCAGAATTGTTTTCTGTAATTTTAATTCAGTCCCTTTGTGCATGTGCATTCTGATATATTTTTAACAGTATGTCCTTCTTTCTTTGCTGCAAGATGCCTGCTTTGCTCATTCCACTTGTCAAATAATGCTCAGTAAATGTGATGGCAGTTCTTTTTTTATTTTATTTTAGTTTTCTGCATTACCATGTAGCTGTGTAGCTGTCTATACACTCCCAAAATCTGATTCAAAATAATTTATTTCCTGCTGTAGTTTTCTACGTAATTATGGCATGAGTGATTACAGACATTAATGCATTTATTCCGTGTAAGGTGGGAATATAATTTACAAGAGGGGACAGTCACAAGTGAAGGCCTTCATTTTTTAATATCCTGAGTGATGGAAGTCAAATCTGAGAAATTCAGTATTTTCAAGTCTAGCATTTTGATTTATTTTTCTGATAATCTCAGAAATAGCAGGCCTGTGTTTTTTTTTCCCAGCCTTTATTTTAAGAACAACAACAGCAATGTCCTTCATTCTAAAATTTAAGACTATGCAGCTTTTCTGGCCTGGTAGTTATTTTGTTATAGCTACACACATTGAAAATAAAAGGTAATTGGAACCACTAGATAGTCTTATGTAGGTATGGCTGCTGTTTTGCTTCAACAATTCATTAGTCACTTTCCCTGTAATCTGAAAGTCATGAGAAAGCCTTCTTATGAATTGCTTCAGAAGAAGCTGTATGTCTTTAGCTGAGTCATCATTCAGCTTACATATTTTCAGGTCAGTCTTTTTTTATCATCTTAAATCTTTTTGGATTAGTTGCTTCCATGTTCTCTGCATTATGAGTGTTATTAATGTCTGGGGATGAGCTTTTGCTACTAAAGGTTGAGAGCTTTGAAATGGCAGAACTTCACTGATTTGCCTTCTGCTCACTGATCGTTTCTGCTCAGCTTTCAGATTTCTGCTCATTTCATTAATTCCTTACTAATTTGTAATTGAAAGCATATGTATGACACTGTTAGCAATGTATTTCCTTCTGGAGTAAAGAAAACTAGTCATGAGGCTATGGGTGAGTCCTTATATTAGTGTATTAAAAAAAGATGAGGAAAATCTGAGGTCAAGAGACATTGCCTGACTACGTAAACTGCTGGCTTAGTTCTGAGCAAGACTTGTGAAACAGAGTTAACAAAAGGTTAATGTGGATTTCTTCAGATATTTTTTCTTTTTCCTAGACTTCTCAGATAGCAGGAGGATATTTCTACTTTTCCTAAGCTCTTTGATCCATAGAAATACATAGTGGTTGTTTTTTGTTTTTTTTTTTCCTTTTCCCTGTAAATCATGCTCGGGCATAAATTCCTGGTTTTAAATATACTGAACACACTTTAAAATTTTTGCTCCTTTTGTTTATGGTGAAACCTAATATTTGAATGCTGTTAGTTTTGCTGAAGCTCAGAACAACTGATGAAAGGAGGTTTTAGTATGTTCTATAGGTAAATATTTCACTTGTTTTACAGAATGACTTGTGCATGGCAATTGGCTACTTTGTCTTGTGTATTTTGTTTTAATATTAATATTTGCAGACAAATTATTAATTCTTGTTCTCACAGGCAGTTGAACTACAGAACAGGTTATCTGAAGAATCCAAGAAAGCTGATAAATTAGATTATGAATGCAAACGGCTGAAAGAAAAAGTAGACAGCCTCCAAAAAGAAAAAGATGTAAGTGCCAAGGTGTTATTTTTTTGGTAGTAGTAAAAGCAACTTTATGACTTTTATAACACAGAGACATGATAATGAAAACTAGACATTTACAGCAAGCTTTTTAAATTAGGAACTCTTTTTTCACATAACATTTCCTCATGTGTGTTTACAAGATTCTTTTTGAATCTTAGAACTGTACAGCATGGAACAAAGTGACTGTACAAAAACATCTGCAACACATTTCTAAGAGGAAAAGCCTTCAAAGCTTTGATTCTGAAGTTGTTTCTTGCCCATTCACCATGGGAAGGTTAATAAACACCCAAAGTAATTGTCATGTTTTCTGAATAACTATTTAAAATAGGACTTTTTGCAGTATTATCCTAGTACTGAACTCCTGTTACTTTTTTTCAAGAGCTTTCTTTGAGGTACTGTCTGCATGCTTCTCTTTGTGCAGTCACAAACACTGCAGCAAGGCTTTTAGGAATCTTATAGGACCTGTCCTTTTTCTTGCAGTCATAAGACTTTTATGAAAGTTCCTCATTGATCTGTCTTGTAGTGTCAACCTGTAATACAGAGGATGGATGCCAGTGTATTCTCTTCCTCTGTCACTTGCTACTAGTGATTCTGACATCAGTTGCTCTGTCTTCTTTTTACTAAGACCGATCCTTCACATTTTTCTTACTCTTACATACTCTTGTGTATCAGCAGTTTGTTTCTTAGGAATGCATTTGCAGGTGCTTCAAAGCACCTGAAAGCATGGCGGGCGCTTTTGAATTACAGATTTATACTCTGAAGAAGCCTGAGAAATCCACCTGTCCATCAGCCAGAATCTTTGTAGGCATTTCCTTCAATATGTCATATTTCCAATTAAATCCTGTCCAAATTTTCCAACCCCTGTACTTGAGTAGCACTTGAACTGGAAAATCTTGGTTATTTTCTGTTCACAGGTCCTTGTTTTCCATATTTTGTTAAATTTTCTAACTACTGTGAACATTTGACCTTGATATCACTTCCATGTGCTCTTCAGCTGAGATTGGAATGCTCATAGTAATCATTTTCATATTGTGCTTTGGCTTTCATCCCTGCTCCTTATTTAAAATTTGCTTTTCTAGTTTTGTTATGTTTTACAGTGGTAAAGTTGTGTTTGTGGCTTACCTGTTGCTTGATGGACCATTTTTTCTTGCACAAAGGATCTGAATTGCAGGTCATTGTCATACAGTTTTCTGTTTTACTGCCTGGCAAACAGCTTATTTTTTGGTGGATGTTGGTTTTCAGTACGTTCTTCTGAATTAACATGCACGTGTGAGAACTAGCTTACAGATGAAGAAGATTCTCAACATTTGGATTAGTGATTCGCCGCCTGTGTTACGTACTCTTTCTTTTCCCTGTTGCCACATACATACCACTAACATTGCCCATCACAGGTCACAAGCTAAGTAATGAATGGTATTTTGTCAGTAATATTTTGGAGGTAGCTATAGAAATCAGTTTTGTCCTTGTCTTTATATTCTGGCAAAGTGTGATAGTGCATTTGGTATCTTCTGTAGCTTGGAATTTCACTTCTGTGGTCTGTTGTTTGATAAGTGCTAATACAATTTGTTGAGTTGGCTTTGTCTTCAGTGTACAAATGCAGACCTAGAGCTTCTTCAATTCATTAAAATATTCTGGCATTTAATTAATTAACTTGATGTTTTTTGGCTGACAGTAACTGACTGCTGAATCCTTGCTTTTAGCATCTGAGTTTGAGCACTCCTATGTGTGGCTATTTTTCTGTGGTATTTGTAGTAAAAACAGTTTTTAACCTGTGGGGTTAGTGAAATGGCTTTCTGTGCTAATAGAATGCATATTTTACCCAGATCATAATAGTTGCACCAGAGCTCACCATGCAGGATTCAGAAATACAGCAGAAGCCTCTGTCACACCTCAATAAAGCGTTTGTTGTCCAAGTTGTTCCAAGTTATGAATCTATTTAGGCTGAAATATAAAATATATTTGAATCAAACTGTAAATGGAATCAAATTCAAGGAGCTTGATAGCTGATGCCAACACAACTGTACCTACAAAGAGCTGAGGTCTGTCTCAGACCTTTTAGTGGCATTGGACATTTCTGATATTGGAGCAAATTACAGTTTGGATCTGTACATAACTGCTGTTCTCTACTTTCATATTTGACTCTTGGGAACCTTCTGGACTAAGACTTGCTGTTACCTGTAGATGCACATTTTATGCCAAAAGGAGACTTTTGCAAAACGGGAGGGTATTTACCTGATGGTACTGAGGAGCCCATCTGTATAGATTCCCCAGGATGGGCCTGTCCTGTTCTTCAGTTCTCTTTGGACTAAGCCTCAAGCAACTAGTTTTCTTAAATATCTGAGATGCTGGTGACTGGCAAGGCCAGTTAACACGTGTCAGGAAAAGGTTGTAGAACTGCTGCTCACCCTGGCACTGTTCAAAAAGAAACAAAATAAAGGTAATGCAGTTTGTCTGTTGTGATGACTGTGTATCCACCTGCCTTTTATTTCACTCTTGGCTAAATCTTGATTTCTGAGAGAAACATCTACACTCTCCTATCTCACTTCACTTTCCCTTTGAACCAACCCATGGAGGGTGACATAGTGGTCCCAGTACGTGCAGTTTACTACCTGGTACCAGAATTCTGTGTTAATAACACATTGATTGTGTAAACTTATACCCTGGTATTTTTGCCTCTTTAAGTATATTAACAGAGCAGCAACCCTTCACAAAAAATAACACTATTGGTGTGGGATATTTGGAAATTATTTTTATTCTGTTATAAAATAGACTGAAGATGCCTTAATTTGAAAAATAATGAAGTGGTGCCAAGATTCATATTTATTCTCTTTCCAATTATTCAGAGATTAAGAACAGAAAGAGATTCTTTGAAAGAAACTATTGAAGAGCTCAGGTGTGTACAAGCACAGGAGGGTCAACTCACCACTACAGGTAAAGAACAAATAAGGAGATTAAATGCATCTTTTCTAAAGTCCACAGGACTTCTCTGAAGAGTGCTGAATGTGCTTTTGTGTAGCAGGGAATAAATTTAAGCTCCTCTGAGAACAGCAATGAAAAGCTGCTTCTGCTACTTGTAACTTTGCAAGTATTTGAGAACTTTAAACGTGATTTCAGTTGATCAGAAATTTTAGTCTCCTCCCCTGTGTGGTAGTTTTAGAATGTATTTCTAATGTCAATGTAGTTGATCTCTGAAGAAAATTGTGTAAGTTTTCTCATGTATATGATATTTAATGTGTTGCAATTTATTTTTGTTACATTGCACAGCTTTTTAGATAAGCTTATGAGTAGAAAATAAACCGTAAAATCATTTTCACCAGAATGGATGAAGACTGAAATAACAATTATTCACCAAATGAAACTGCTGTTGACAGTCTTGCTGTAGCCTGACTTTGTGTAATTTTCCATTTACTAGCATTACTCTAAAATTACAAGCTTATATAACAGTTTATTTCTATCTTTTACAAGAAAGTAACCGGTCTGCTTGTTAAATTTTTTATTTTTCCTGATCCAGGATTGATGCCCCTAGGAACACAAGAACCTTCAGACAGTTTAGCAGCAGAAATTGTTACTCCTGAAATAAAGTAAGCTAATGTGTGCCTTGTTTTACTAATCCTTACAATGTACCCATAAATAATCTGTTAATTTTATCTTATTTTGGATTTCTGCACACTAGGAGCTTAGAACAAAATTCACTTGACCTCTTCCTTGAGTTTTTGTACTGTACTCCAGGAGAATGATAACAAGAAACTCTTCATGCTTATACTATGCATTTTCTTCTCCTGCAGAGAGTTCATGTAACTGCACTTTATATGAGAATTAACAGACAAAATGCCAATGGAACTTGCAGTTGTACAAGGAGAAAATGAATAAAACTGTTATAGAAACAGTTGATTTTATAATCCATTGTGTACCATTGCAAATTATTACAGTCTATGAAAGGGAAGAACAGCCACGGCAGAGCTGAAAATCATAGCTTAAAAGGTTGCAGGTGGTGCTTATCCTTGCCAGTATGCTCAGCATCACTGCAACTTGAAATTTAAGTTACTTAAAGACCGTCACATCTCAGCAATCTATTGACCCTTTAGGAATTTTATTTTTTCATTTCTACAGAAACTGACACAGTTCTTTAACAACTGGAAAGATCATTTTGGGATCAAAACCTAATTTGAGTGGATAAAGCTAACAGTAGAAAAGAGTTCTTCCAGCTCTGTTGCTGCACCTTACTACTAGAGCAATTCTTCTAGATTTGTTCAGGAACAACAAAAGAATGCTTTGATGCAGTTTTATGAATTATGGAGTTACTACATAAACCTTTGACATGACTGCATGAGAGTCAATTTGGCCTTCGTGCCTACCTCATAGAGACGGACTGTAGCACTGGGTGCTGTAGGAGCAAAGATTCCTGATCTGAAGGTCTGGGCTGCTGCTTCTGCTGATGACAGGGAAAGACTGTAAGAGGCAGCTTACCCACTGGAGTAGTTGCTGCTGCTTTCTTGTTCCCTGTGAGGTGACAGAGCGTGGGTCTGTACTCAAGCACCTTTCTCCATCTCATGGATGTGACTAGATGGGGTATTTTAATCAGGCAGGGCTGGTCTGCAACCTGTCATTTACACCTGAGTAAATCAACAAGTTGAATGACATGAGGGAGAACAGTCCAGCAGGGTAGAAGTGGCTTCCCTAGGTTCATACAGTAGTTCAATGACAGCTGAGATTTCAGCCTCCCTTGACGCTTGTCACCGAGATTGGCGTTCTCCACATTCTACCTATAAACCTGTCCTTCTGTACTCTGAGATCTAGTAGGGCAGATCTCAATTGCATTTGGGCAATTTTTTTTCTGTTGTGCTTTCTACAGTTACAGCTCCTTTAATTGGGTTTGAATTTGTGGGTTTGAAGGCTTAATTGTTGTTTCATCTGTCTCTCTTAAATAGGTAAAGATGATCTTTATATTATCTTTACACCTTCTGTTGTAAACTGTTTTCTTCTTTAAAGAGATTAGTATACTATTTTCTATAAAACTGTATTTCATGTTTTTAGGGAGAAACTCATTCGCCTTCAGCATGAGAACAAGATTTTAAAGTTGAACCAAGAAGGTTCTGACAATGAAAAGATTGCCTTGTTGCAGAGCCTTCTGGATGATGCAAACTTACGGAAGAATGAATTGGAGACAGAGAACAGGTAAGAAGTATTGTCACCTAACTCCTCTGTCCTCTGCTCCATCGACTTTCCTGACAATGCCCTACAGTTTTGACAGTACTGTGCCAATACCAGGTTCCCTGGCACAAAACAGACATAGACTTACTGTAGTGAGCAGAGTGAAGGGTCACAAGGATGTGATTACAGAACTGCAGCATCTTTCAGAGATTCTATGCAGGCAGGAAAAGAGGAGACTTGGAGGGGATGCTATTAATATTTGTAAATATCTGATGGGAATATCTAAGGGAGAAGGACTCTTCTCAGTGGTGAGAGGGGAAAAGGCAATAGGCACAAACTGAAGTACATGAAGTTCTATCTAAATGTGTAAGAAAATACTTTTTTATTGTGAGGGTTTCTAAACACTGGAATGGGTTGACCAGAGAGGTTTTGTCCATCCTTGGAGATATTCAAAACCCACCATCACATGTTCCTGAATATAGACATACATGTCACCAGACAGCCATGCATCTGAGGTGCTGAGGTAGCTGGCCGATACTGTTGTGTGGCTGCTTTCTGTCTAAATCTTTGACAGGTGGTAATGTTGATTGGCGAAGGTTTCTGAAGCCTGGGACAATGTAAATGTAAATGTCCCACACTCACCTTCAAAAATTGCAAGAAAGAGGATCCAGGCCTCTACGGACTGGTCAGCCACAGCTCACTTCCTGGGAATCTCATGAAGGAAATCTGTCTGAAAGGAATTTCCAGTTGCAAGAGGGACGAGAAAGTACTTGGGAAAGGCTGATATTAATTTATTTGGAGCAAAGCATGCCTGACTAAACTGATTGTCTTCGATGAGATGGCTGCCTATGTGGAAGAGGGTGAAATACCTTAGATTACCTCAGATTTGGCAAAACCTTTGGCACAGTCTCCCGTGATATTCTTATGTTCAGAATGGCTACATATAGGCTGAATAAGTGGACAGTAAAGTGAGTGAAAAATTCAGTCGCAGTGAGTAGTAGTGCTGTCAACATTGTAGAGAAATGAGCTGATGGGGCCCTGTCCATGTCTGGGAGGAGACTGGCAATGCAGGCAGGTATTGGTAGACTGAGGAGCAGCTCTGCTGCAAAAGCCCTAGGTATCCTGCTTGGGCAGTAAAGAGAGTGTCTCAGCTGAGAACCCTGCAGCCCAGGAGGCTGACTGTGACCTGGGCTGTCCTCATGAGGCTGTGAAGCAGCCATTTGAGGAATCCCATAATACCACGTCTGCATATAGCATTCAGTTTTGGACTCCTCAGTACAGGAAAGACATGGACATACAGGAGTGCTGAGATGAGGGACAGTGAGCGCATGGTATGTGGGATTGTACTGAGGACTGGGTTTGCTCAGCCTGCAGAGAAGATGTCATATGGGAGATGGTTCTGTGATCTACATCTGCATAATGGGAATCTGTCAAGAAGACAGCTGGACTCTTCTCAGAGATTGACAGTAGAAGGAAAAGAGGCAGTGGAAATTGTTTGGAGTATGGGAGATTCTGACTCAATACAAAGGAAAAAAAAATTCTAGGAAATTTCCAACCTCCAGAAGAGAGGCCCAGAGAAATTGTCAGACTTTATCCTTGGTGGTATCCAAACATGAACTGAACATGGTTCTGTGTTACACAATTGCTCTAAGTGGATCCACTTCATGAAGGAAGTTGGGTTTAGGTGATCTCTGGAGATCCCTTTCAGCCTATGGGTTTTTAGGATTCTGTGACTGTGTAAAGGCAGTAAGGTAGTAGCTGTCTCACAGTGAGTCAGAACAAGTTAGAAACCCTTGCTGCACATATATGGAAATAATTTCTTGTGACTTGCATCTATGCTGTATCAGACTGTTCTGGGAGACTACAGACTTTGATCTCTGGAACTGTTGTTCCCTCTCATTTCTGCTGTAAATTTTTAGTGAATAAAATACAGCATTGCATCTCTTGTGTAGATGATCTGAAAACACTGGACACTAAATGTCTCTGGCATTGTCTTGCAGTTTTTCATTGTTTTCTGAAAAGCAAAATATTATCTATTTCCTAGATTGGTAAATCAAAGACTCCTGGAAGTGCAATCCCAGGTTGAAGAACTACAAAAATCTTTGCAGGATCAAGGTTCGAAAGCTGAAGATGTAAGTAGAAATGTGTATCAAGTTTACATTTAAGTAGTTTTATTTCTTGGATCATCCACTTTTTTGTAAAAGTTTGTGCTTGCTATGTAGTGAAGAAATACACAAATGGAGATTTCTGGTTGTTTTACATATTCACTCTTATATGGTCTTAATACTAAATTGTGCTTTTCTAAATAGATTATAAGACAAAAGCACACATTTGTGTAGAAAAATATAAAAATCCTATGCAGAGAAAGTGTCAAATAAGTTTTGTTTAATTGTGTTTATTCCAGTAGTAAAGTCAGCATTGTTTAAAATGATTTAATTAGAACAGAGAGTTTTGAAAGGCATTAAGGACACGTTAATTCTCCACTTCTTCGGAAAATATCTGAAGCTACTTTTGTTTTGCTTATTGGAAGGTAAGCCCTTTCCTGCCAGTGGACACTGTAATTGCTGGAGTAAGTGTAATGCCTTGTAATGCCAGGCAGGCCAAAAGTAAAAAAGGCAAATGATTAGTTGATTTAACATATGCAGCAGTTTCTGTTTCCATTCACAGAGTTAGCTTTATTTTTAGTATGAGAATACCCATCATGGCAGTTAGTGTGGAGAACAACTTTCAGTCTTCCACTCAAAAATTACTTTTGCCATCTCTTGTGTTTGAGACAAGAAGCTTTCTATAACTTTATTGAAAGCAGTGATCTGCAGGAGGGTACGTGCACAGTGTACACTCACAATACCACTTCCCTGCTAATTGGCAACAAGTTGTAATGTGTTGCTTTCTATTTTTGTGTTTTTGTTTTAACTAATTCATATAAAAAATGAAAATTATTACTAGCTGATTGTTTTCATTTAAGAGTGTATTTAATTTAGTTTGTCCACTTAATTTTGAGAATAAACTGTATGAAACTAAAACAACATATTCGGGTTCAGTTAAGGTTATTTTCCTAAGTAACTTAGAATATGTTATGGAATGCATTATAAAATCATTTCATACTATTATGTGATCCTGAGGTGTTTCTTGGTTATTGACCAAAATCAGATTTTCAGGGTGAACAAGAATATGAAAAAATATATATTCTCAGGTGTTAAGTATTGTAAATGGTCCCTTTCTAATTGCATTCAGTTTTACTTACTGAAGTTGTAATTCTGTCCCTTTTTATGGCTCTGGCTTGTACTGTAATTTAGGATATGTCTGTAGCTCACTTACAGGAGTGGTTGCAGCCTGTGTAGCCATCTGAGGTGATTCTGCTAACAGCAAATTACCACCATCACAACACTGTGGTACAACACCTCTTGTGTGTACCAGGCAGGCTTTGTCAAGCAGAGCTGAAGTTCATGATGAAGTAGCTGCTTTCCAGGCTTCTGTGTAGGTCTGACAATGCCAGTGGTGATTTATATGCACAAACCCCATGGCCTATTTTGCTGAGTTTAGTGTGTAGGCCTTGATTCACTCTTTAATGAAACGAGTGTAGAATCAGAGATGAATTGAGGTTTCAAGAACCTCTGAATGGATGGGACACCTCATCCAAAATCTCACACAAAGCAGAGCAAAACTCAAAGTTATACCCAACTTCAGAGGTAGGTCAAGTTGTGCAGGGACATCCTGAAGTTATCTTTGATATGTCCTTAAAAGGGTGATTCTTCAGAGGCGTGAGAAAAAGGATAAGGAGGCATGTGGCATACAGTTCATTGTTTCATCATTTTTTCCACCATATGTTTTTCCCTGCTTTTCTGTAACAATGCACTTTTTCATATTTACAATGTAAAAGTGAGCTACTCTGAAAATTGAAGGTCCTGTTTGTATTTTGATGACTGTTCTTTTGTTTTTGTTTTCAAAGTTGAAGGAATTTTTAGGCTTGCTCAAAAAGCAGTAAAACTTGTAGCCCAGATAAATATTATTACTGAGATCGAAATGAGGAATGGATCCGTTTCATTTTGCACTGAAGTTGCAGTGGAAGGAGGATTTCAGGAAGATGTCAGTGCCATTAGGCCTGTAACAGGCAGGGACACATCATGTTGGGATGCATGATTGATTACTCAGTCCACCTAGGTGTTGCGTTGCTAGACAGGGAATGGCTTCCTACCCTTATCTTCCAGACTACAGCATCAGGTCAGATGTGAATGGTGTGGTCAGAATAGCAGGCTTGATTTGTTGTAATACAAAATGTGTTCATATGTAGGGCTGCTCAACAGGTACCCCAAACAGCTGATTGTCTTTTGCATGCTTTATCATCACTTCCTTTCTTCATGGTTGTTCTCCCTTTCTCCACCCTAATGTATATGTATTCCTAAATAAAAAAAAAACTGCCTTTGGTTCCTTCTGCCCCACTGGACGTAGTCCTGATAAATCTGTAGAAGAAATCTGGAGTTTCTCGTACCGTTACATAGGCAATCTTGGCCTTATATGCTTGGTACAGTCAGGTCCTCTTGACTTGGCGTCTCCCTATAAAGTCCCCAGAACTCTGTTACGTGTTCTGTTTCTTGTGAGTTCAGCTGCTTTGCTCGTTACTCTTAACATGTCTGTGAAATCTGGCCATCTCTCATGGTGCTGTTTATAACTTTTGTCAGCTTCTCACATCAAGAAATTTTCTCAAGACACGTGCTGTAGTTGCCCTCATCCTGTTAAGTTAGCTTAACCTCAAGCCAGAGTAAAGCCATTTGCCTGCAGCTTTAACATGTAGAACAAAACCAAGCTTTGATCATCAAAGGGGGGGAAAAATGTTCCTTTTATCTCCTTTCAGTATACAAGAAATTTTCAACAAAAATAGTATTTTTGCAAGTTTTTTTTTTTTTTTTGATGCAAAAGAGAAATAGCAATTAAATACTGAAAAGGATATCTGTTTTCTAAATCCACCTCATCAGTGGTTTTGCAAATGGAGAGTTTTGCAAATGGAACTTGATAGCATTGGGGGAAAAAGGGGGGGAAGAAACAAGAGCCAGTATGCATTTGCTGGTATTTATAGTTTTATTATAGAAATACTTGTCTATTATGAGCACATGAAAGATTTGAATGAATCTCAGTGTGAAGCTATCTCAAAATTAGATAAAGCTTTTTTTTTTTATTTTTTTTTTTTTTTTTTTTTTTTTTTTTTAAGGTTCTGTCCTTCCTATCTGAGAACAACAATTTTATTAATTATCTGTTAGGAGCAGAGAATGTGGGATGTGGATATATGACTTTGAAGCTGGCTTAAACTTATTTAAAAAAGAAAGTAACATTTGCCCATTTTTAGAATTAATTTATTTGAATTTATCTATCTTGCTTTGAGTATATACAACATCTTTGGGTTGGTAAAATCATGTGTTTTACATTTTATCCTTTCTCCTAATCACGTGTCTTGGGTAAATTACTATGTCTGGGTAAACAGCTTCTTTATATGGTGGTGCTGTGAATCATTGTTAGCTTCTTGCTTGTGAGAACTTCTGTTCTATCTAGATGGGAGGGAGATTACTCCCACAACAATGCTAGTACTGTGCGAGTAACATAAGCGAACATATACCAGTTGAATCCACGTTGACAAGTGGTCATTGGTGTCTTTACCAGTCTAGACCCAAGTGTAATACAAGCATTCCAAAAGGAAAGCTGAGTTCAGTTTTAATTTTCTTAAAAGCCTTCGAAAATAAATAGTCACTGTTGCCAGCTTTCCCATTTCTTATCTAAATCAACCCATAGTCACTCAAATGGACAGACATATGCAACTTTGCCAATTTAAATACTTTGTGACCAAGAAAGATGCATGCAAACATTTATTGTTACAGCAGTTTTTTTAGAGGATTGGGAGCAGAAAAATACGAATGGTCAAAACCTGCAGATACTTAGCTGCTCTAAATTTCTGACTTTGAAATCAGTGGAGTCATGTTGGATTATTTTACATACTTCCCCCATTTATTCTACTGCAATACAGAAATCCAATTTTGAAGTTGGTTTTCAGACTTTAATTTGGAAATCAAAAAAAAAAAAAAAAGTGATCCAGGAATGTAATCAAAGACAGTATTTTGAAGTCTTTACACTATGACAAAGCTAAAAAAAAAAAATTGGTGTGCACAGTGAAATTGTCCCTATTGGCTGGGTGTCTAAACCTGTGTTGTAAGACCATTGGATGAAAGGCAATGAAGTAATTTTGTTGGTGATACTATATTGCAATGGTGTTTTGGAACATGAGTCACATGCTAGAGCTCCCCTGCAATTCGTATTGGATAAATACAAAACAAAAAGGCAGGGTCTGTTTTAAGTACTTTACATTTGTCTTGTATTTGATCTATGTGAAAATAACACAATTCAGAATCACTCCACAAAAACATATACATCTCTTTATTATGGTTGTAGCCCAATAGACTGCATACTTTCTCCTGTTATTTTTATCATTATTGTCTTAAATGACTTTCCAAAACAGCAGTTGTTCTCCTTTGAAATTCTGGTTTAAATGTGGTGACTTACAAATGTGCTTCTTTACCATTTATATATATATATATATTTAGTGATGTGTTTTAGAAAATGTTACAGGATGAAACTGCTGATGAGAACAGAGGAGAAAAATACGCATGTCTGAAAATATGCGTAGCTTTAACTTTTTCTGTTTGTGACTTTCTAAATAGTTTCTTCTGTTGGCTGCTGTTTTTGCTTTATACTAATGTCATCTCTGTTTCTTGGCATGGGCTTCTGCTCAAGGCTATTGTGAGTATGGCTTTCTATTTACTTAACGCTTTCATTTTAAAGACATATATTGGTTTTGTTTTTTGAAAGATACTCACTGTGTATCAAGTGAGTTTAAGATTAAAATAAAACTTAATTTGAAGCTTTTATTTAAAGAGCTTATCTAAATGTGATTTAACCAGAAAGTGGAACACTGTAAGTTGTATATTTTTTACATGTCTGTAGTCAGTAAAGAAGAGAAACAGAAAGTGGTAAACGTTCTGCTATACTCCAGTCTAAAACACTCTTTCCCTCTAGTTTCTATGGGGACAGGAATTTGCTTCAACTAATTTATTACACATCTTGGTACAAATTGCTTTGCAATATTGGTAAGAAAGCTCTTCTAGCAAATTTTGCTGCACTTTCTAATTTCATATTAATTTATTAAGACTACTTACAAAAGTACTGAATCATGAAGAAATTAAAACTACCATAGAGCATTACCGCTTATGGATCTTGCCTATATTGGTCCAGTTCCCGGGGAAATATTTGTGAAGTTACAAAGCATTCAAATTTCAGGATAGTCACATGGCTATGAAGGAAAGGATTGCTACCACAGAGGATGGATTTACAGTCTAAAACTCAGTGAAGTAAAAATGTGGGTTTGGGTTAGAATGTAAAAATTGTCCTAAAAATAATTTTGAAATTATATTAAAGCACCCCAATATATTAAAATAACACATTTAACTTTTTGTTTTAGTCAATTCTTCTGAAAAAGAAACTTGAAGAACATCTGTAAGTATTTTTTCCTTTATTGCTTGCAGTTTGAAATTACACGTTTTCCATATGATAGGGAAGGCAGACACTCATTAATAATGTATTTAGAAGATATACAACTAAGAGAAATCATTTAACACAGAAACGTTAGGGAGTCTGCTATTCAGATATTATTTTCACTTCATAGAAAAACTTTGCCAAGTAATAAGAGCTGTGAATAAACCATCATTTTGTGTTAGTTAGAATACCTTGCCTAGCGTTGTAGAAGTCTTCTGTCAAGAGTAGAAAGTCATTTTGTTCTGGGGAAAACCCTTGAATTTAAATAAAAATAATCTGTTTACTTTTTAGTATACTGTAGGGCATAATACATAACATTTTAGGGAGTGTTACCATTTTGTTCTATTATTCCCTTCTACTTCCTAAAATGAAAAAGACTTCACTTTTCAACTGTCCTACAATAAAGTGTAGTATTTGTTGCTTGTGGGTTTAGGCATTCTTTCATAATGTAATCTCAGTTAAAAGTATTCATTTTAGGCATGTATTGCATAATTTACTGTAAGTTCTAAAGTAAATTTGTCATTTTGGAGTGAGAATGAGGCTGCTGTTACAGTTCTCCATGTACTGTAATTCTTTACTGTCGTATGTTACACACATTTTCACAGTGACATTAATAACACCTGCCTTTTGTCCTTATCCCACATAGGAAAAATCAGTAATGCTATTAGAAATATATTGCTGTTTGAGTTGTTGTTTTTTTTTAATACCACTTAATACTCATTCAAACACAGTAAGAATATTTGGAAAATAATACACGCCTTTACGATTTTAACAGTGAGAAACTCCATGAAGCTAATAACGAGTTACAGAAGAAACGAGCTATCATTGAGGATTTGGAACCAAGATGCAATAACAGTTGTGAGTTTACTGATGTGCACTCCATTTCTTTTCTTTGTAAAGCACTTCATGTGTGAGGTCTTTAATTATAATAACTATAGAAGGTGCAAGATAAACAAAAAGCACATTTTAAATGTCAGTGATAGGTGTTTATTTCTCTGAAACTATGGTGACCAAAAAGATTATTCTAACGCTTGAAAAGGAAGAGATTGCATTTTAGAGACCACCATAGTAAGAAATGACAATGGTCATAGAAATACCTAGTCATTATCATACCTATCATTGAACCTCAACAGTTCATAACTGTCATGTCTCCTACCACCTTAGTTTAGAAGATCCTTGCTGCCATCACCAGGTCATCTTTTACTAACAATATATATTCCTTCAGGATGTTTTCAGGTAACATAGTAGAACTGTGTTATAATTTGAGAATATTTTGGGGCAATGGTCAACACAAATGTAGGAATTATGCTGTCTAGTTATAGGTCAGATGGTTTCTAGAGCCCAGCATCTAGCTGTTAATGATTGATTTTTAGCATGGTAATACTGTTTATTTCTTGAGAAATACTGCAGGAGCTTGATTGTTTTGAAGCTTACTCATAATAGAACAAGGCAGAAGCTTGCAACCGACGTCAGCTTCTCTGGTTGTTTGTGCCAGAACAATCTCAACCATAAGAGATCCAGGAAGACTAAAATGTAGTTTTACTATTCATTACATAAACTCTGTATCCAAAAGGGATTTTTAGTTAAGTTGAACTAAAACTGCAGAGTATGCACTAAAGTTCTATGTCTAAAGTTCTGTGTCTTAGCAAACGTCAGTACACTTGGAAATGAAGTTTAGGGACTTCGTAAGCAGCTAATAAACACATGATCCTGACATTTTTGATAAGCCTTGGTGTGAGTGTAAGAACGTTTTCCTGACTCTCAGACTTATTTTTAAAAAAAAGTCATGCTAAAGCTTCTGTAGCTGTTTTACTAAAATTACATCTTGCTTTTAAAAAAATCTAGGTCTGAGTTTTGTCTTGATAGAATAAAAATGCTTGTACTTCTTCCTTTGTTCTCATAGTCAGCATAAAAGGCGTGAGAATTATTTCTTCCGATTTTTTAGCTGTCCTGAGAATGGCCAAAAGGATTTGGTATTTTACAAGAATCACAGAACATTTTGAAAAATTGATTCTTGTATTCTTGGGAGACAATCTGCTATTGATTCCCTCACTAATCAGTGAAGACTTTTGGCAGGATTTACTTTGTGTTGAGTAATGATCAAGATGACTGGATCCTGTTAACTAGCTTAGTGTTTTTGAAGAGCTTAGGGAGAAAAGTGTAGGATAAACATGAAAGAACATTTTAAAACAAAGTTGCAAAATAAATGGACTGAGGGTTGCCATCTATTTAACCTTGTATGAGAACTAGACACCACTGTGACATGTTACTTGATCCAGAATGATGGAATTGACCTTCGTTGAAGATGTATAGTTTGTGCTTTCAGTGACAGTGGCTCAACATATTTTTGTATCAACACAGGAAAAGTGTGTGTGAAGCAGTCCTGCTGATCTGCATTGCTGCTTGAGAAAATGTGGAAAAAATGAAATAGACTATATTCATGTTACAATTCTGATAAATTATGTCCAGTGTTAAAATTGAGCAAGTCTAAGTAAGAATCATACCTTTTATGAATCATACCTTTCATTCCTCTAACACAGAATAAGTAAATTCATTTTTATCTGAGTTGCAATATGAATAATTTGAAATTTGTAATGCATTAAGAAACTAATTTTCTGAGTCTGTTCAGTAATGGCAATGATTTATGATTCCATTTCTCCTTATTTTTTCATAATTTTAAAAGCAAAAGTTACGCACAAAAAACAATCTCTTGATATTATATGAGTAAATGTTTTTTTATATTTCTGAACTGTTGAGTAATTAAAACTATGGTATCTGCTATATCACATTCCTTATGTGATAAGAAGTGCAGTATGTTCTACCTGTGCCTTAAGTGTCTGTTTAAACAAACAAAAATAAACTAATATAATTGTTATTTCCCAATGTGTGCACCTCCTGACATAAAGCACTCAAAATTGAAGAGTTACAAGAAGCCTTACGGAAAAAAGAGGAGGAAATGAAGCAAATGGAAGAGCGTTACAAAAAGTATTTGGAAAAGGCCAAAAGCGTAAGTATGTGTTCCATGTTAATTATCATAGGATCAACTGATGGTTTGAGTTGGAAGGGACCTTAAAGCCCACCCAGTTCCAACCCCCTGCCATGGGCAGGGACACCTCCCACCAGACCAGGTTGCTCAAAGCCCCATCCAGCCTGGCCTTGAACACCTCCAGGGATGGAGCATCCACAGCTGCTCTGGGCAGCCTGTGCCAGGGCCTCACCACCCTTTCAGTGAGGATTTTTTTCCTAAGATTTAATCCAAATCTTTTTTTTTTGTTTGTTTAAAGCCATTACCCCTTGTCCTGTCGCTACACCCCCTGACAAAGAGTCCCTCCCCAGCTTTCCCCTAGGCCCCCTTAGGCACTGGACAGCTGCTGTAAGGTGTGCCCAGAGCCTTCTCTTCTCCAGGCTGAACAACCCCAACTCCCTCAGCCTGACTTCACTGGAGAGGTGCTCCAGCCCTCTGATCATCCTTACTAGGATTGGTAATGGAGAAATTACCGAAACAGCTGTGCTGCAGTTTCAGAATCAGAGAACCACTGATGTAAACGAATTCAAGGGAGGGAAGCTTGATAAACAGAAGTACTCCTTAATTGGCATTTGTGTTGGGGCTTCTGGGGACTTCCAGCACATCTTTCCTGAAGAGTTATGCCTCTTTGTAGACGCAAATGTGGCTTAGTGCCACCAAGTGCAGGCACAATTGGACCAACAAACTCTGCTTTTATCAGCTTTTCTTCTTTTGGTTGAAGAATAAGAGGCGGAGAGGGAAGAGGAAGTTTGGGGTTCTCTGCTTCACGGGTGGCTGGATCTATTTGTGTCCTTCCGGATGGTGTAGGCTTCTCAGTGCTCAGTCAGTAATGTCTCCCTTACCTGGAGCAGATAATTTTGATGCACCTTTTTATCAATGTAGCTTTTAGCTGCTTCAGATTGCACTAAATTCTTAACTGCACACATAAATTGCTCATGGTTTTTTTTCTTCTATGGGGCTTCTGACAAGTTCTCTCAGTCGTAGCCCTTAGAGTTTACAGCCAGAGGGAACTGCACATTTGGCAGAGTCATTCTCACTAATTTAAATTGGACTTTGCTTTCTTTGTTCATCTTTTGCCCCTGGTTTCTTTCTGTTCATGTCTTGGTTTAGCTAACTGGTTTAGAAACCATTTTAATGTGAACTCTTTTTACAGATGCTTTTTCTACGTAAAGGAATATTTTTGACTGAACTACTTACACAAGCTGCTAGATTCTCCTTTTGATGTTTAATACCGCTTTTCACCTTTAGTATTCAATGTATGTTTCGGGCTAGAAGGTGGCTAATATTTAAATATGGTATTGAAGATGTGGGTATACTACCAGCTTTAAAATGGCAATATTGTGGTCTCAACTATAGTCCCATTTCTTCTATACTTTATTTAAGTTTCTTAAAAGTATAATAGCGTTTTCATTCATCTGTTTCATCTATTCATGATAACATCAAGATCTCTGCTGTGTCTGGATTGAGTTAAATGGGAATCTATAAATGGGTTCCTAATCTGTCAGAACTCTGGGCTTCCTTCCTTTATTTCTGTGTAGTTTTCTCGGTGACTACTTGTAAGATGCTTCAAAGGCCTTCTGGAAAATTGAACAAATCTTTTTTTTTTATTTATTTTTCTGTTTTTTCTTTTGCATTTTATATTCTTAGAGTATTCTGGTGAAAGACAGAATCCTGATTTCCCCCTTCAATAAGATTTGTTTGTGTGTACTGTGTTACTTTATAGGGTGCTTTATATAACAGTAGCATTAATTATTTTTCTTAGGTTAGCTTTTTGTGATCTCATCAACCTTCACTTTTTTTTTTTTTGGTGAAGACTAGTACAATCATTATAGCCTTCCACTATAGAAATTATGTCTAAGTCTAGGGTATGTTTTCTTAGAAATCTAGTATGCTTTTATGAATCTTCCATGAATACTGTTCAGTAAAAATGACTTAATAAAATTTAAAGCATTGTTTTATTTCAGCATTTATGTATCATTCTGGAATGGTTAGGAGGATGAATGAGAAGTCTCTTCCTATATATCCCCAGCATATTAAGAACTTGTCTGACATTTTCTATTACAGAGAGCTTAGGTATCTAAGCATTTTGCTGGATTTGTTCTTAGTTGAGCTGTGTGGTTGATAGCACTCAAATGCTGCCTGCAATGAATGTCACACATGAACATAACCAGGTGTCTGTGCATCATATTAGTAACAAACATAGTGATCATGCATGTGCCACAGGATGCTTTGTGGCATAACGATTTTCTAGAAATAGCAGCACCCGATACCCCAGTGGTACCCCATGGCACCAGGTGTAATCTTTCCAGATTGAAGTGGTCCATAAATGGAAGGGGAGGAATTAACAGGGAACATGTAAGTAAACCTGAGCTTTTTGAGCCCCGTAAAAAAGTCTTTGAGAAAACGTTTCCACCACTGTGGCCCCAAGGTAGGGGAGAAAGGACCTGCATATATGGGTCTGGGATAGTGAATTTCTTAAGTTCTACTTTTCCTATTAGTAGTTTTGTTTCATGGTCACATAGAAGAGAACCCACTTCAGATTCTCCAACATATTGTGGCTGACGTTCAGAGGCAGGGCCTCTGTTGTGCTGTTTAGCAAGATTATTTCTCAGCAGTCAGCCTCTTAAGAGTGCACATCCCTCTGCTCCACACCTTAGAGTGTTTTAAGTCACTTTTTTTTTTTTTTAAATCAGTGTTGCATGGTTATAATTATTTGCTTTTTTTTTTTTTTCCCCACTTAATTAGATTGCTTTTGCAGTGTTTAATTCAAAACAATCTGTTTTTCTCTTACAGGTCATCCGCACCTTAGACCCTAAGCAAAACCAGGGTGCAGCTCCCGAGATTCAGGCTTTGAAAAATCAGTTGCAGGAACGAGATAGAATGTTTCATTCATTGGAGGTAGTAATCTTCATGTTTCCTGGTAGATGTGTGTTATTCTTGTGCTTTTTTTAGGTATAGACTAATACTTACCGTACTGTGTTTTTAAATGTATGTTTTGTTTTTTATTTTTTTATAGAAAGAATATGAAAAAACAAAAAGTCAAAGGGAAATGGAGGAGAAATTTATTGTTAGTGCCTGGTATAATATGGTAAGAAAATCCCAAACTTTCAAACAAACAAAAAAAAAAAAGAAAGAAGGGATTAATATTAGTTATTAGTTGTTTCTGGGTTGTTCATGGAATTCTTCATTTATTTACATTATTTTTTTGTTTGAAAATCATTTTCCAGCACACAGGGCACAGAAACAAATGCTTTTTAATAATTTTAAGTTATTGTTATGTAAAACTATATTCCTCTGTTAACCGTGGGGTAAGTGCGAAAGAATATTTTTTGTTATTTATCAAATTTTAAGACCAGAAATGGCATTTTATAGAGGGAAGGAAACTTCAAATTGCTATCTTGAAATTCTAGTCCTTCAGTTATGCTGACTTACAGTGCTCAGATGTACTTTCTTTGATTCTGCAACCTTCTCATTGTTTCAAATGAAGGGGCACAAAGAAAGCTTACTGTTGCAGCAAGCACTCTGAGAAGCAACCTCTTTAGCCTAGGTACAGGTTTAGCCCCAACTGAAGGGCAAAAGGTGTGTGGCCCTCCCATAAAATATTCAGAGTATAAAAAAGCAGCCACACAGCTTTTGCTGGGCATGTGTGCAAGGAGATTTTTCACCTTCAGCAAATGTGTTCAAGACTTCTCTTCAGTAGAGTGTGGCTGCATTGAATCTGCTGTCCTGATAGAAGGAATCCATGACCCATGTAACATTCATGTTTCATTCTCCTTCACCAGAGAGTTCAAATTCCTCCTCACTGTCTTCCTGGGCAGAGTCTTTCTGTAATTACCCTCTGCCTTTGTACACAACTATAGAACCCATCACAGCATTTTTTTTTTTATTATTTCTTCAAACTCTCATCTCCTCCTTGCATTCATTCCTGCTGAAAACATACTTTCTCTTGAGGTGTTATCCTGCCATATGAGCTAGTGCAGAGATGGAAAGAATTTGCTTTCAGAAGAGAAGTACTCCTCTAGCTCAACATGCTAAAGAGGCCTGGGGTGACAAGGGGAGGCAATTTTGGAAAGGTTTGTCCAGTCACTGTGCTTACGTGGAGAAGCATTTTGTCAGATGTGGGAAACGGGGGGACATGCTGCTCAACAATGTATTCCAAACTGGACAGTGACTGGGGAAAAAAAAAAAAAAGAACACATGGTAAAAGATCTGGAAGGATGTCTTTGCCTTAGCCTTGAAAGTGTGATGCTTTGTGTTTGAAATTCAAAACAACCTAGTAAGTGTTGGTGAAGAAGAGGCAATAAAATGTAAATGAATAAAGTTGTTGAACGTTACGTGTTCTATTTTTTTTCTAAGAAGTTTTTCTTTGTCCATAGGGAATGACTCTGCATAAAAAAGCAGCAGAAGACAGACTAGCTAGCACAGGCTCAGGACAGTCCTTCCTGGCTAGACAAAGGCAAGCCACGAGCACAAGGAGATCGTACCCTGGTCACGTCCAGCCAGCAACTGCAAGGTAGAGAAGCCTTGCACTTAGAAAGAAAATTGCCCTATGATCAAGGCCACTTCTGTTGCAAGTGACACCGTTCAACAAAAAGCAACCAGCATCCTTTCTCTTTCTCGTTACTACCATTATTTTACAGTTCAGGAAAAGGTTTTATTATGGTTTCCTCATTGTTTTGTAATGCCCTATGTTTATGTTTTTTGAAGTCTGTCTGTCCCTTTTTATCTACTGCATTTTTCTGAATGTGCCAAAGTTTTGAAAACATCTAGAGGAGTGTTGTACAATAATGGAATCTTTTAAATTTGTATGAAGCCTGGTCCCTTACAAAAAGCCTCATATGGGCTGTGTAACAGTGTGAATTTCCTGTCACAGTTGATATATCTGTGCCTATAAGGGTTGTGATGCTTTACAAGACTGCCTTTGTTAAAAGGAATTAGGCTTTTTATTTTTTGTGCTAACCAGTTGCTTCAAAAAAAGGCTGAAAACTCATCACAAAAATGCAAAATTAGTATATAATTTTATTGTAAAATATATTTGCAGCTAAAACACTTATCAGCAAGAAATAATCCTTTTTTTTTAAAAAAAAAAAAAACTCCTATATATAAAGTTTGCTCTTGGCATTTAGTAGGGAAGCAGGATGATTTTTAAGGTTTTTGTTCATCTGCTGGTTTTTACCTGTTGCTGACAGAACTGAATATTTTCAAATGGTTTTCCCACTCTTCTAGATCAAGTGTGTGGTTAACATATAGTATAAAAAGATTGGGAAATACTTGAAATGCTTTAATATGCTTCTGCATCATCCGTTTTGTTTTTTTTTTAAAAAAAGGCATTTGTATTAATTTTTTATAATTATGGACTAACAGTGGGTAATGGATCAAGGCCTAAATTAATGTTGTTGACGTTAATATGCTTCAGCTGTCATCCCCTACTAAGCAACTTGCTTTTATTATATTGATTCAGGGTATATTTGTATCAGTTGCCTTACTAATGGTACCAGTGCCTTCAGGTGAGCTTGTTGCTGACTTTGTTGAAAACTGGCTGTAATTTGTAGTACTACCTTCTTAGCGTGTAGCTAGGTGATCATACGTCACTCTCTCTAGCACCTTCATGTTGATCAGTGGGGTGGCAGATGGTCCCTAGTATTAATTTAGGCCCTGGTCCTACAAAATTTGCATTTTCCCTGAGTGATTCTACGTTCTGGCTATTGTTTTTGTCAAAGAATTGATGGACACAGAGGACCTGAGTATAGGTTGAAGGCATCAATCTATTTTGTGGTGACTTGGTTTTAAAATTTTTCATTTAGAAAGTGTTTGGCCCCCTAAATGCATGTTCAGTCTGGTTTCTACATTTATTCTTTTACCTTACTATGATGCCCTTCCCAGTGAAGACATTTCCTCATAAATACCTTCAGAGAAAAGGCCTATTAGCATTAGTAAGCATTTCAAGACCTATATTAAGTCACAACTTCAGTGGGTTGAACAAAGGATAGTTAAAATGATTACACCTAGATTAAAGGGTAAGGAATAGGTGGATGGCACTTGTAGGTACTCCTTTATCCTCAAGTACATCATGTGTTTTAATCTAGGCTGAGAATACTTCCAATATGTGTCTGAAAACTGTAGTTGTTTTTTTTTTCCAGTAATACAAAAACATAGGAAGTTCATCAACTTCATATAAGTTTGTCTTTTATACCCCATGTTTGGAAGAAAAATGATTTTCTGAAAATTCTCCTCTTTAATTCATGATGTGAGAAATCTGGGCTATACTTGCAGGATAAAATTGAGACGGCAGAAGTATCTTTCTGTGTGGAGAAAAGTTAACAATGGCAGTTAGGCTGCAAAGGCAGTTTAGGACAATTTCTGTAGTTCAGTGAGCGAGATCCTTGTTTTGCTGTCTCTTACTGAGATACCAAATGCTAACAGATCAAAGAAGTCTTATATTTTAGGTAGCAAGATGACCACAGTTTCTGTGTGAAATCTTTTACTGATCTTTTTGTGCAATCCATTCTAGTCATTTGAAGAACTCTTTACTGCTTGCTGTGTGTGAACAGGAGCAAATAAGCGAATTTGATGTTCTCGCTCGAGAGTAGAGCGTTTTATGTCACCCAGAAAACTCCATTGTGTCACACTGAAAACTACATTTTTACTCTAATCTCACTGCCTTTGTCTGTTATCAAACTGCCAAAGCCTACTTGTGAAAGAAAGGAACACCAGCACCTTAATGGGAGGGTTTCCTCTTAAATTTATTTAATATTTTCATTTACTGTTGCTATTAGTTGCATATCTAAAATCACTTGAATGCAATCTGCACACTAGAATAAAACTGCTTGCTTTAATTATTGTAACATTTACTATTTTGCCTCCAAAGTTCTGATGACAGACAAATGCCACTGATTGTTGGGAGATGTACAAATGCTGATTAGAAGCTTTGTCTTTAGGTTTTCTCAGTCGTGGCTTATCTCCCCTCCTCTTTCTGGTTGTTGATTTTTTATTTTCTGTTCTGTAGGTTCTTCTCTTTCTGTTTGGACTTTCCGTTTTCCCATAAGACAAGACACTGAAGCGTGTATTCAACAGAAGCTCAGAGCTTCTGTTGAATATAAAAATCTAAAAATGTATTGCAGTCTTATACATCTAAAGGGCATCTCTCTCTATCCAGTTCCAAGAAGACATTTTTTTTGACTTCTGTGGTAGCCAACAAAATGGTAGTCAACTAAATTTAATTTTGTCATTTAGCATTTTCCTTTGATTATCTGTTGCATACAGCAATTCTTTTTAGTGCGGTTGGCTCTGAAGAAATCTCGGTTGTTTTGGAAGTAGCAGCTATTAAAAAACAAGGGCTGAGAGTGTGACATGAGGTAATAAGCACCTGTACAGAGCTAGCCATGAATGCTGTCTCTTCTTTGTATCTTCAGTAAAAGAATACAGCAAAAAAAAAGCCCTGTAAAACAGAATTCTCTTAGTACAATACATACTTCAAAGAAACTTCTAGGAAGACTTTTTTGGAGGCAACAAAGGCTATTGACATCAAAACTGTAGTGACAATTGCTAAATTGTAGGCTGTCGTGATACACTACAGGAAAAAAAAAAAGCCTGCAGACTGGTCTTAAAGAAAAAAAAACTTCAGGGCAGTGATAAAACAGCTAAAAAGTTGATGAGAATACATTCCCAAGCACTGTGCTGAGGATATGCCCAGGATAGTCCTTCTGGGAGATTTAATGCCAACAACATGTAACAGCACACACGTGTTTGTTGTTTAGAGCTGAAGCCTAGTTTCTGGTCTTGCAGAATGTGTGTGCAGTCCAGTTTAAGTATTCCCGCGTTAAGTGGTTAGCATGTGTGATCAGACGTTACAGAAGAGTATTCATGTTCCCCAGTTTCCTTACAGCAACACTTAACCACTTGGATCCTAACACACATTTTCCAAGTGTTCTAATCTAATCTAAGGCTTGTGTGTCCCATCCACAGTGCAGAGCAAAACAAACGAGCACACAGCTGTATATATTGTAAAATGAAGGGCGTACACACTGGCTACAAGGTGTTTTTCATTATCTCTTTGGAAATGACCAAATGGTAATCCTGTGCTGTTCTGATGCTGTCCCTGGAGGGAGGTGGTAGCATTAACTCTGTGAGTTCTTTGTCGCCTTCTGTTCATGTGGACAGCACTGTCAATTTTATATTCAGTGTGTGGGAAAGAATTAATGTCGACCAACCCTATTGCTGCTTTATGATCATCTTGGTAGTAAGTGGTATGTGCAAGCTGTCAAGAAAATTTAAGGGGATTTGTAGATTTTAAAGCCCTTGGTATTTTGACTTTAGCATGTAGCTTTTGTTTCCTCAGTTCTCTAGTGTATGAGGCTGTCCATGGCCTCCTGGATGAGCTGTAGTGAGTTTCATTATCTTGATAAGTTGACGTTTTCTGTAGATACGATTATTGGAAAGTATTTTAACTTCAGAACTTGATTTTCTTCTAGTTAGTGATTGGAGGAAGACTGTCTTGAATGCGGCTAGTTTTTCTTTCTCTTACAAAACAAAACCATTCCTGAATTTTATTCATTTTATAGATGGCTTCTTCCCCCTGGACGTTTTGACATTTTGCAAGGATTGATGAGGGAGCTATTTTTGCACTCAAAGTCAGATATGTAATCCTGACTTCTTGTGTTTTTTTTGCACATGTTTTAGGTAGAATGTGGACTCTGTTTTTTACAGTAATACTATGCCGATAAGCTTTGACATCTCCAAACCAAGTTTAGCAAATTTTGGAGGCATTTCCTCACCAGTATTGTGCAAATAAATAGCTAAAAGAGGTTTTCTTGACAAGAAGTACTTTCAAGTGATGTTTTTTCCACTTGGAAAAAGTAGTTGTACTTCAGGGGTGTCACCTGCAGAATAGTTTAAAAGCTGGATTACGACTGAAATGTGGCCTCAGGAGGTGATGTGCTTAGAAGGAAACCTCATCAGAAGCCCTTCCTTCGAACAGCTGTATTAGCTGACGCTGGCAGTATGATACATGTAGTGTTCTGTTAAAATGAGAAGGTGAATCATAAACGGAACAATTTCAATGTGAAGGTCAGGTGAGCATGGAATTCGATGAATGAGCTCGAGCCACACAAGCTGCACACAGCCCAGGCACATCCTCTCTAATCTGAGCAGTCCAGCTCTGCTCTGCACTGGCAAGGCTTTCCTGCTTTGTGCCTTTCATCGGGAGAAAGATGTGGACTCCTGCGTTATTGCCTATGCTGATATAGGAGCCTGGAATGGCAAGGAATGAGACTCCTTTGCACTCAGAACATCTTCACAAACCAAGTCTTGTTCTCTGGGGTCAGGCAAAGGCAGATGTCAAATTCTGTGTCGAATCCTAGCCACATCTCAGGTTAGTCACTTCTAAGGAATCCAGAAAACTTCCTGGCATCCCTGATTCTGCAGGGATCAGAAGGGACCTAAAAAAGGACCAGAAGCCTGTCAGTAGTTCTGCAGAAGATAATAAAAAATAAAGGTTGATTTCTTCAGTTTGGAGGTGGAGGAGATGGATAAATTCAACCATTAAGTACAAAAATCTGAAGAGCAGTGTGTCTTTCACCATTTTGCCTTTTGGTGGTAGTTTAAAAGCAGTGAAGTGGAATCTGAGCCTTTGGAGCTGTTTTTCTAATCAATTTTGAATTGTGGTTGATAAAGTATTGGAGGCTTTTCTGACGTCAGTAAAACAGTCACTATCAGCATCCTCAGACTTGCCAATCTTTTATGGCAAATCCCTGGAGATTTTGTCTCCGTTGACAATCTCACTGCAGTATTTGGAGATGCTGAGGATTTCTCTAGTCCTGTTCTCTCTTTTTGCTTGATTTTGTTTTAGTGGATCCACTGAAATACTGGGATACAAGGGTCACTTTTTAAATATATCATCAGCTTATTGAGTTAATATGTAGACCAGCTAATGAATGTAGATTAAAAATGAATGAATGTAGATAGAGAAGTCCTAGAAAACTTGACATATCATACGGTCCCACGGGACATTGTACCAACACTTGGCACTGTCGCCAAGGCGGCTTCCCACACAAATCGTTCTGGTGTCATAAAATACTTGATACAAATTACAAAAACTTGAAGTGGTGTTAACACCGTTCTGAAAAGATGCTATGTTAATAGGTTCTTTGAGGCCTGAAATCTAAAGGAAATGCCACGGAGGAAGAAAGAATAGATGCAGGAAAGAAAACAAACTTTAGCAGTAGAAGCCATTAAGTAATTTTATAAATGCTTGGGAAGAGGGTGGTGTTAGACTTGAAAGTAAGGATAGTACTAATACTACCCGTACTTCCAGGTAAGCACTATCCTTATTTGAAAGTAAAGATGCATTGCCCTGGTGGCTTTGCAGAAAGCCTTCTCTCTCTCTCTTAGGACTGAACATACACTGCATATAGAAGTAGTTCCTTAGTAAGAACGTGGAGTTGGGTTGGGTTTGTTTGGTTGTTTGTTTTTTACATCAGGTTTGGCTTGTGTGAGCACTGTTCTGAAGTAAGTGTGTTGATAGGTGCCTCCAGAGCTGGCTGGGTGAGTGAGGAGAGGTTCCCATCCCTTCCGAGGCTGCGACGTGCTGCGTGTGCTGTGTCTGTCATGTCTGCGTGTGGAAAAAACACGGGGTGACAGAAGTTAAGGAGGTTTTAAGTCACTAATTAACCACTTAGAGTGAAGTGGAGCTAATGAGATCTGGTGCTGAATACTGAAGGGAAATGTCTCACCAAGAAATCCCCCAGGCTAACAGCAAGCCATCGGTTACATATAGCTGAAGTATTTTGTACTGGTAGGAAAAGGAACAGTCACTCCTCTGTAGGCAAGTCCTATGCTGAATGAACGGTCTCATTCCGAAGGTGCCACAGGAATCGTGACAGGGTATGCTGAGCGAATTTTCGCTCACATTTCTGTCATCTTCCGGAGCGCTGCTGCAACAGGTGGCTTCTGAAAGTATTGATTCATTTTGAGAAGTTCCTCAAGAGAAAGAAATGAACCGACATTATTTTAGAACAAGGTAAGAATTCCAGGGTTGAAGAGGGCACTCTCAGATGAACCGAGGTGTTTGTATGTCCTAAAAGAGAAGAGAATACACTGTCCAGAATTTACAAGCCCTCTTTAAAAGTACTGATGTCCCAAAGAGAAACCTGCCACGTCACTTCTGCTTATGTGCATCAGGTCACTCGGAGCATTACAAAACAGTAAGTCTGAACTGCGTAATAGCCAGGTGAGATGAAAGGAGTAGCCTGTATTCATTTATGCATAATAGAATAGGCAAATTTGTATGTAGCTTGAACTTTTATTTTTTATTGACTAACTGCAGTAATCTTCATATAATTAATCCTGAACTCTGTAGCTTTCTGCATCCAGGCAGTGCAAAGCAAGTGTAACAGCACATCTCAAACAGACAGTAATTACTCCACATACGCTCCCGAGGTCTGCTTTGAATGTGTTCTTTTTAAGCATTTTCTGTTTTTTATTCCATTTGTTTTATGTCTGTATCTTTCTGTTTTTCGACTGTTAGTTGATCAGTATTCTGAGAAGGAGAAAAAGAGGGACATGCAAGCTGCAGGGCTTGCAGCAGAAAGACCTTTTTCCACTCTGAGACTCTGAGTTTAGTTAGGAATATTTTTTCCTTGTGTATGTAACCTGGGTTTTCCTGTCACGGGAACTGTTCTTAGAACTGTGCTTGCCTAGTGCAACGCAGGGAGTTGGAAGTGGGGAGAGAAAACGGTTTGCACAGTGCGATTCCGGTTGGGTGAAGCTGCTTCCCTCTTGGCGTCAGCACAGTGAGGGACAAGTGAAAGTGAGAATAAGCAGGTAGTGCCCTGCCGTGCTGTGCCAGGGTATTTGTGCTACCTGGGGAACCTGAAAGCACCGTGGCCGTGTTAGTAAAGCCTTCCACCTGTCTGTCCACTGGCCACAAGGGAGGGTGTATCAGCAAGGATGGAGCAATACGCAACCTATCCAGTTGTCCTCCAGACTTGGATTCACTTACAGAGTATTGTGCCGTGGTCTTAGGGCTCCTACTTGGTGTGTTTCAACAGGAGTATGTGAAATTTCCTTGTGATTAAAACCTGCATGCAACAAATGAGTAGCGCTTGCCAGTGTAATACGGCAGTGGTGTCGTTCCGGTGTCATGCACAGAATGATCTTTGAAATATAAACGCCTGAAGTTTATTTGCGGTGCTCAGAGCTTGAAGTCTCAGGCAGAGTCATTTTGACCCTGATGATTGTCTTTTAGTATATAACCGTGCACAGTATTGGACAGGCACCTTTCACTTTATATTGAGTTTGATTTTTATTTTTTTTTCCCACTAGTTCTGCTCACAGGCAGCAGGATCGCCAGAGATTTTCATAGCTGTGTAAACTTAGTTTCCATGGCTGTGTTAGCAGAGAATGGTGCCCTGCAGGACTTCACTTAGAAGTGTTTAAATTTGTCTGAACTGTGTCTAAATTTTGATATTGTTCGAGGCTGTTTTGTTGCTGTTCCCAATTTTTGGCATATAATCTTCCTTTTAATTTGAAGAGCTGCTCTGGCAAAGGTGTTTTCCCATGAATTTGCACAACTCTGAGTAGAGACAGCCTTACTGAACTGCTTTGAAAATACTTGTTCTGTTCTCTGTTTTTTAAATGGTGATGTTACCTGCTTTTTAACTTTCTCTTTATTCTTTTATTTGCAGTGATGTGGTTGCATGACCTGCAGCATTGTTATAACAGGGACTGTTCAGTGCATGACTTGCTTTTCTGTCCAGACTGCATAACCAAAACTTAACCAGTTCTACACTTAAGACTCACGGGCATCTGATTTCAAAGGGAGATCTACTTGCAGAGAAGCCTACCATCTTGGGAAGTGGCTTTCCCACTTCCCGCTTCCATTTACTATTTCTCTTCGCAAAAAAAGTCTCCCATGAGGCTGAAAGAGAGGAAATCCAGTATTCAGAGCTCTACAGGAGGCGTTCTGCAAACTGACAGAGCACTGTCAGCTCTCCATTCTACTTCTGTCTGTCCACTCCATTTAATTCTGATTAACAGCATTAACACACAGACCTCCTGCAACATTTTCATATACTGAACATTAAAAACCTAGTCTTAATGAGTTCCTAAGAATGCCTTTTGGTTACTGTTAAAATTTTAAAGCACCTGCACCCTTAAAGGATATACTTTGAACCTTTAAATAATTAAAAGTAAAGCCAAGGAGGTGTTTTACCAGGAGAAATGACTCATGAATTGCTGCTTGGCCAGCCCATCTTCCTTAGAAAACCAGGCAAGGTTCATCAGATAATCTCCGAGACAGGCAAACTACTGTGCAGTCCTTTGCTCACAGACACTGCCTGCTTCCTTACTATGTATATATGCAGTAGTTTGTGGCTGTTGTATTTTTCTCTCTGCGTTTTAGCTGTGTTGTCTGTTTCTTTCAGAAACATTTTATTTTCCAATCTGTGTACAATTGTTAAACAATCTGAGGAAAGAACGTGAATGGAGATAAGTATGAAAGCCGTCTACACTTCCAGTATTATGCAGATTGTCCTTGCCAGTTTATAATTTGGGTTGTTTATATTTTACCTGTACTATTTCTTTTCTCATTATCGCAGTCTTAGCTATTTCATTTCCAATTGCACTAGCTTGGCTGTTTCTTTGTATTATGAAGTTTAGCTATCAGATTTGCAATATTTAGACAGTATAACTCGAAATGCTTTGTGCTGCCTATATTAATTTAAAGAGCTGCTTATTTAATATTCTTAAAAAATCTGCACATTTGTACTACTGTATCTTCGTTTTGTATTGGACATCCAGTACTGGCAAGATCCAGAAGGCAAGGGGGTACTGTAGTGGTCTAAGTTAAGACGTTCGTCGTACAGGGGTTGGCATGTGAGAGGTGGGAAGGAGGGCTGCCCAGCCACAGGCCGTGCCGCAGAAACCCATCAGAACCTGGAAGCAGAGTGCCCTGAGCTGTGCGGTTTAAGCCCAGTTCTAGGGGAACCCCGTTCTCGCTCCCCTGGATCCTAATCCTGCGAAACCACCTGCACGCAAGCTCTCCGGGAGCAGCACCAGTCTTGGGGCAGCGGCGCTGGGGAGCGGCGCCCCTGGGCTCCGCAGCACTCGGGCACAGGGCCCCCAGTGCTCCTGCCTGCGGCCGGGGGCACGGCCGTGTCCGTGTGCTGCGTGTGCCTGGAGCCCTCAGGGCGCCCTCGGTGCCCCTGCCTCAGCGCGCTGTGCCAAGCCGAGCCGCTCCAGAGCGAGACCCACCGCTGTCTGTCGGCAGCGGGCGGGTGCCCCCGCTCGAGGGGACAGGACGGCAGGTTCCCGGGGCTGGGCTGCCCGTGCCGGCGGTGCTGCTGTGCCTGGCAGCGCCTGTGGCAGCGCAGCCCGAGGTGGGCTGCAGGAGGGTCCAGGCAGCGGCGCTCCTGCCGGGCCGCGTCCATGAGAGCTGAGAGGTTCGCGTCTTTCCAGGTCCCAGCCATCGATCCCTTTGTTCTGTGTCAGGGCAAGCTTTATTAGAAAAACCCCTTACTTTCCGTTGTGTGTCCCAGGCATAGTTCGTCTCCCATTTGCTAGTGCCGCTTCTGTCGGGAGCGCGCCCTTCTCCAGGCCACGCTGGGTGCGGGACCGCCGAGGGCAGCGGTTCCGCGCGGGGTGTGAGGGGATAGCTGCTTTTGTCACACCTGCCTGCAAGGGTGCCCCGAGCTGAAGCTTTGCTGTACCTCATTTATCCAAGTGGTCTGTGCAGTTTAGAAACTATGTATCGGTTGTTCTTGAGCCTAAGACATTTATATGTAACTGTGTTTAGCTTGACAAAACTTGAGTTCACTAATGCGACAGAGAAACTAAGGTAGCTTCAAGCAAACGAGCTGGCTACTTTAATTAGATTAGCGTAGCATCTCTGTCACGAGGTGATTGCGAGCTCACAACGCAGAGGTGATCTCCAGCATGTCTCTGATATACTAACTTCATTTATGCTGCATAGAAAACTCTTTTACTTTCTTAATAGCAGCTTGTTTGACAGTCCAAAATTAAGTGTTGACCAATTATCAAAGTAACTGTTTGTGAAGTTGACAGTGATATATTTTCTGTAAGAGAATGGGTTCCTAGAGTGTCAAAACATTAATTTCCCATTTCGGTTCATCTATGAAATGTGCAACTACCAGATTGTCATGGTAGCAGTATTAATATACATACCTGTATATAGACAAAAAATACCCGGTGATGACCATTAGAATCAAAAGGTTTAATATTTTTTCCCAGTCAAATACACTAATGCTTCCAAGGTTACAGAAGAGTGTACAGTTGTTAAACAAGTTGTAAATAAAGGCTTATATAAAACACAAGTGCGTGCTTTGCCTTTGTTTGGTGCTCGGTTTTAGGCTGAAGCCAACGCACAGTTGCATTGAAGTTTGGGGTTTGTGTATATGTGAGCACTTTGGGTGGCAGCTGGTCTGCCCGGTTCGTAGATCCACCAGTGGCATCGTGCCTCATTTCCCAAGGGCTTTGTGAAGGAGGATGAAGGGAGGGTCGGCAGCAGCAGGAACACAGCAGAAAATGTGAACCTCCTCCCTTCCCTGGGAGAGCATCCACTGTGGCTGGCCCGTCACTGCAAGAATTACCTCGGTGCTTTCTTTGACTCTGGAAAGACCAAGGCTGCTGAAGTGACACGACTTCCCCTCGCTGATGGGAGTTTAGCTGTATACGTAGCTGCATGGGTATGGACAGGAACAACTGTCCTTCCCTTCTGTATTTCTGAACAGCTTTGCTGTTTGGGGTGGGGATGCAGGGGGAAGGATCAGGCAGGCAGCATTAACATGGGTAAATTTTGCTGACTGTGGAAGAGAGGGCAACAACCAGCGAGAGGTACTGAGCCCGCAATTTATCGTGTGTGATGCTGGGGTAAAGGGAGTCGCGAGGTCCGTGTTGCAGCCTTTCAGGCCTGCTTTGTACAAGGAATGGGGAGTGTGGGAAGAGAAGGGCAGCATCCCTTGTATGCATCCTCTGTCACTGAGGTGCAGCCCCGCTGCGGCAGTAGAATCCACCTTGAACTGCAGGCACTGAGAAGACACCCCTGGGGAAGGGGAAGGGGCATGAAGGAGGGGGGGTGGCTGAGGGGAAAGGGGAGGAAAGGGGCGCAAGAAACTGGGTGAGTATCCAAGGATCACCTCCTCCAAGAGCACTGCATCACATGCAGTGAACAGGAAGTCAGGAAAAAATGCCAGGCCTGACCAAAGGGAGGGAAGTGTAGCCTGTCCCACAGGACGAGCTTCTATAAAGCTATGACCAGCCTGATGGATGAGGGAGGAGCAGTGGCTGTTGTCTTCTTGGACTTCTGTAAGGCTTTTGACACTGTCCCGTTTAAAGACATGCTACTGAAGGGGCTGGATGAGCCAACAGTGGGGTGGACTGAAAAGGGCCTGAATGGAGCCAGAGAGGGGAACAGCCCCAGGCACCAGGGCACACTGGGGCTGCCCAGCTGGAAAGCAGCTCTGCAGAAAAGGCCCTGGAGGTCCTGGTGGACACCAAGTTGAACAGCAGCCAGCAATGTGTCCCAGCTGCAGAGAAGGCTCAAGGTGTCTTGGGCTGCATTAGGCAAAGTATTGCCTGCAGGTGGTGGGAGGTGATCCTCCCTTCCTTCTCAGCACTGGCGAGGCCACACCTGGAGTGCTGTGTCCAGCTGTGGGCTCACCCTAACAAGAGACATGGCCGTAACAGAAAAAGTGCCCACTGTCCCTCCCATCTCCCCCCCCTCCCCCATTCACTACTTCACCTCTCCCCTGCCCACCACTCTTTCATTTCCCTACCCCTCTGCCCAGTGACCCACTCTTCTTTCCTGCCTTACCTCTCCCTTCACTGCCCCTCAGACTTTGGCTCCCCAGGCCCCTGCATGGCCTGCAGCACCCCCAGGAAGGTAGCAGCACTGTTCTCCATCCCTGGACACTCTGGTGAGCACAGATATAAAGTGACCTCAAAACAGCAGTGCATCCTATTTATTTGGCAAGCAGGGCAATTCAAGAAGTTACACTGAAGCGTGCCAGGGTAAAGGACAGAAAGAGCAAGTGATGGATCTGGAGGAGTCACCCACGGAGCCATTGCTTCCAGTTCAGGTCTTCTGAGGCCCCATAGGCAGCAGAGCAGTTCTGCCTCCTAGGATTTCTGGGTAGGTGGCAAAGAATTACCTTTTATTCTTCCCCAGCAGGCAACCAACTCACACCTGTACACACATACATCTAAACAGTTGGTTTCTGGACCAAACGAGTGCCCACGTTACCTGAGGCCACACCTCCATCCATGCCTACCGTGGAGGCCTTACAAACCACTCCTGTGGTAAAGGAGGGTGGAACAAAAACTTCCCACCCCCAAAACAACAGCCCACACAAACACCCCCCCACCCCAAACATCCCAGACAAGGCAGGCAGAACACTGGCGACCAAGAGGTGGATGGAAGCTAAAATGCATTTTGGTTGTGTTTGTCATACTGAACTCACAACATTTTATGAGTACAGAGCACTAAGGCTTGCTTTTATGAAATGGCAGATCCCCCCGCTTCCACTCTCCCACTAGGGAAAAAACAACAATCTCCTACTGGATGCTTCTGGAAAGTTTCTGAATGCTATTTTCAGTGTATCATGTATTTTCAAGGTTCTATGGACAAGTGTTTGGGAAACACCCAAGAATACAATGCTGAGAAAGCCCACACTGCGAAGGAAGAATGCTGCCCTGCAAATGCAAAGTGGTAGACTACTAGAATAAACACTTTCCGAGCAGCCATTTTGTATTATTTCTAAACTTTTTTTTTTTTTTAAAAAAAAAAAAAGAAAACAAAACAACACAACCCCCCAAAGAGACCTCAAGACCCCTAATCTCTGCAGGAATTAGTCCAATGCTTAAGCATACCTGTACATGCAAGTCAGCACATAATAGGAGTCTGAACAAACACAGGTAGCATTGCTTTACACCCTTCCCCAAGTGCGTGGAGTGTGGGAATGATGCGATGCAAATGCCCTCGAGAGCCCAGCCACACAGACCCCAAGTCACAACATGTGCGGAGAAGAGCCCATTTTAAACTTATTTTTTCCTGTAGAAAGTTGAATTCACCTACCTGCAAAGAGGCCTGGATTACTTACTTCATCCCCTGCCAAAGTGTGCAAGTCATCAAGCGCATTCACATCAACCACCCAGGATTTTTACATGAACTGACTTTCTGTGCAGCTGGAATTAAAGACAGCTACAGAAAACTCTGTAACAAAACTGTCTGCGTAAATACATCAACAACAAAGAAAATCAACTGAACAACAGTCTTGAAAATGCTTTATTGAACCGTGTGTCTTATTGTAATGTGCAGAAGATGTGTTTGAAAAGACTACAACTTGAAAAACTTTTGAAAATCCTCAACAATCAATAAAAAAAAGTCCCTACTTGGGGTAACTCTAAGGATAACCAGAGGCCTCATGTAAATTTTCCCTTAGAACATTTTCTGTTGCAGAGACTGAAAGAAAACAAAGCTAGTACTGCTCTATGTGGAAACAATCAGGATTTGAGGATTTTATTATTATTATTAAAAAAAAAAAAAGGATGGAACTTAAAACCTCAGTCTATAGGGTTGCTTCTTTTGCTGCTGTTATTTTGGATTAGCATACACGTCACAGTTCTGCTGAGAACACCACCTGGTGTTCAAGTCTGTAAATTTACTCTAAAATGCTAGCAATGCTGCAGAGATGGAAGGATACAGAGAAAGAGAGAGGGGGTGAGGTGAGAAAGATCTGGAAAGACACCATTATGTTATAAGCCTAGTTTAATTATTATTATTATTATTTTTAAATCAGAAGCTGTGTGCACTTTTGTTTTTATAATCTAACTTTACATTCAAAAAAAAAAAAAAAACAACCACAAAACAAAAAAAGGAAAGAAAGCCAAAACCAAACACACCCCTTCTGTCCTTGTCGTGGGGCTATTATGAACAAATATGCACAAGAACACTGCACTTTTTTTTAAACCAGTAGGGCTAGCAATATAGGCATGTAGGTGTCACGATTCAACTAAAAGGCTTTTAGAACTTTTTTTTTTTATACCAGCAAAAATAACCAAAAGAAACAATAAATAAAAGGTGCTAAAGTTAGCATTAAGAATTCAGTTGTAATATAATGACAATCTGGGGATCCAAATCCTCAAGCTCTCCTGATACTAACATGTCTCTGCAAACTATTAAGCAAATACATAAATAACTCAAAATATGATTGAGGCTGTGAAAGGCTTTTTAAACTAAGACAACATGATCCAGGTTAACTTTTTTTTTTTTAAACACAGTGAATATATGAATCATCTACACCTGAATAAAACATGTTTAACAATTAAAAAAAATTAACAACCACAAAAAAGAAAAACTTTAAACAAAAGTGAACATCATTTGATTTCAGGGCACACAAAAGCCCTTTGCAGTAGCTTCCAGCAGTGGTCTTATTGTTGTGTCTCCTACAGATGCATTAAATGAAGTTCAACTCCACATTGACGTGATGAGTAACAGGGCAACATAATGATCACACATAGCAAAATGCCACACCCTGGTCACGACAATATAACCCACTGCAGAGTTTCCATCGTGTGCAGGAACAGCACATACAGGTGTCATTCTGTCACATATTATTCAAAAGCTACTTTGTGGCCACAAACTGCACTAACCTTTTTGTTACGTAACCTTTGAATAATGGGAAAGCTTTGGGTTTTATAGTTTTGCTCCTTGTATTTAAATTTTTAAATGACAAGGTCACTAAAACTCATGCACGCTGCAAAAAACGTCATGCAGTAGTTAAGGTAAACCATCCAAGCAGTTTTTATTCATTAATATTCATAAATACACACAGCAGCTTCATTAGAGATTTTTCATTTTTTTTCCTCTTCAGTTTGAATGTGGAGTATTAGGAGAGCCTTTTGCATGTCAAGGTACAGGACACAGAGCTTTCTGCTCTGCACTGCAACCTACATTTACCTGCTAGAAGTAAAAATTAGTTAAGTGGAAATGATTATCATATATATCTTTTCTCTCTTTCTTTTGAATGTACACAATGTAACAAGAGTGACAGACCTGAAATTACAATCACCAAAACAAACCCAAGATAGTTGTTGTCCACTTTCATTGGCAAATACAGCACAGAGGACATTGTCTGCAAAGTGGGATGTCATCAAAGAGGAGGTGGAGGAGGCTCGTTTCCTTTATTACTCTCTTTTAAATTTAGGTTTTCTAAAGCAACATCTAGAGGCATAATATCTACACAGCCCATAGCACCAAAATCGGCAATTTCCCCCCGCTCATCCTCGTCTGAGGAGGAACTTTCTTCCTGCATCAAAGTGGACAGTAGAAGCTCTTGAACAAACAGGCTGCAGTCTGCCCGTTCGCTTTCCATTGACTGACGCTCTGCTTCTGACATCTTCGGATCGTTCAACCTGTACAGCAGCAGGGAAAAAGAGGGGACAGGCAGTCGGTGAAAGCACATTTCACTGGTGGCCCTCCTGGCACGCGCTGGAAGGCACACCAAGACCTCTGCCTCGGGACACTCCTGCCTGCTCTCTGACACAAACAGCTCTGGCAGCCTCTGGCTCCTAACAAACCACCTGCTCCTGCTCCCACAACAGCCTTCACCACGGCTAGAGGAAAATACAAGCTACAAGGGAGGGTTGATGGGACTTCACAGGCACCCACTGGGTGCCTGGTTTTTGTTTCTGCATCAGCTTCTAAGTTTATGCATGCCACAGAAAATATTACTGCACATGTAATGCCTACAAATGCACAAAGCATGAGAAAACATTCATTCCACCAGTTCTCTTAGGGGACAGCACATGCCATAGTAGGAAAGGAAACGTCTCACACTCTGGAAATAGGTCTGGGACATTTGCAGGTACTTTGATTAAGTTTCTCAATAATGAGCTGCTGACTAAAGACATCACATAGTATTATTTTGAATTTAGATAAAAACCAGCAAGGCATAGCAGCCTGACTCAAATCCAGGTTTCTTCGCACAGGAAATGCAAAGAAATGTTAAAATGCCCATAGCTCTTTCACACTATCAAACAGAAAAACAGGAGTATGTCGGGGCGGGGAGGAAGGTGGAGGAGCAGGACAGATGTGGAAAACATATTGATTCCAGGTCAATACTCAAACCTGTGAAAAAATTGTACTGACGCAGTGGGCAACTCCTCTTTAAAACAGCCCTGGGATCTAACTATAGTTTCTAAAGCAGTCGTGTGTCCTGTTAATTAATGGCATCCTTTACTTGCTTTGTGATTAAGTCTCTAAAACACTTAATATATAAACTCCTATTCAATCTTCAGCTTTTAATACAGATTAATTAAACAATACTATCTTCTGACCTCTCTCTCTCTCCCTCCCTCCCCCCATTATGGCTTAAATCTACATGCTTGAATCACTGGAAATGCTCCTTTCTTTGGACACAGTCAGAAAAACAATCACGGTTTAGTTATGTAATAGTTTTGTTCCTCTTGAATTTGAGATTCAGCAATTAATGTTTACCCATGGCTCAGAAGCAGACAGAAGGTTTGAAAAGATGCTACAAGTACAAACAAAAGCATGGTGTGTTAACTACAGACTCGATGAGGGATCTGGCAGAAGTCTCCTGCCTGGAGTCACAAGTAGCTTATAAAGCCAAAACTCAGAAGTAGCTTCCTTTCAAGGTTTGCAGAAAGCCATATTCAGGCGTAACCCTTTGAGACATTTGTAGTTGTGGAAAAAAAGAAAAAAAACACACCACAGTGCACTTGTGTTTGCAAACACTAGACCACCACAGAATATTTCCAAAAGCAGAATAAACCCCTTCAGGTCCCCTATAAACTTCTACTCTTGGATCTTAAATTACTGCTACAAGTGTGGATCAGGCAAGTTTTGATGAACATTTTATACCTTTAAATTCAAACACCTCATTGCAGATAAACGCAAATGGAAAATTCCCAAGCACATTTTTTGTGATTACAATACACAAAGAGATGTGGCATTTAATGCTCCTCTGGTATTCTGAGTATTTGTGACAGAGTAGTCTACAACCACACTTTTAAGTACATTTGACAGAGTAAGCAGATGATTCAGTGGACAAAAATCTTTCTTTCAAGGGTGGCATATTAATTCAGAGGGGGAAGCAGTCTCCTTTTAGGCTTCAGTTTATTGTGACCACTGTTGAGATCTATAATTAGCATATTCTGTATGACTAATTAGCCTGTTAATTCTGGGATAAATTTGATTACATTTAAAGACTCTGCTTTACTAGGGCATGTGCCCAATTCCAAACACCTAACAGTTTCACTGAACTCTGCCTCTGGAAGGACCAAGGAAAACTGAAGTGGTAAGAGGTAAGTATTGAAGTAAACACACAGAACAAGTTACCTTGTAAGAAGAAACTGGGAATTCTGGATAGTCTGCTGACTGTTTTCTGTGTTAGATGTGTTGGTGGTTGTTGTAGATTGTGTAATAGTGGTGTTGACATTGATCGTGTTGGTACGTCTAGTTGCATTGCGCGCAGTCTCCAGTTGTTGTCTCGCCGCCTGTGCATGTTGTCGTTCCAACTGCAGTTGCATCTGCAGCTGCTGTAGCTGAGAAGCGGAAGGGCCAGAGGAATTGAGCTGTCCTCCTGCAGAACGCCTCACGCCTGATAACTGAGATAAAAGCTCTGCCAGGGAAGAGAAAGATACCTATGATGAAATACGTTAAGTGACTATTACACAATAGAAGGAATACACCCTGAATTCCAGTGCATCAATTATTATTTTTTTCTATCAACAGAAATACAGCGCAAATAATGTTGGAGAGCCCATGAAACTCTTCAGAAAATTCCAAACACTCAATATCTCAAAGGGTAACGAAGATCAAGACTAATTCTATGCAGATTCATTTCAAAGAAGAGTCAAAGTTTAAAGCCTCCTAAATAACAAGAGAGCCAATACATAGAGAAAACCCAGCGAAGGACAGTAACCTCTGCAGCAGCTCTCTGAAACTTAAAGACAAAATACTAAATGACTAGGAAAATACTTCATTTTGGCTTTGGTTAGTGATTTTATTTTTGTCTCAAACCTGCCCCCAAAACACAAGTTTCGCCATCCTAGTATCATAGAAGGAAGCTGTGCTGAGTAAGAGAGAAATATGTGCTCACTTCAAACATTTAACAACATGCATTTAGTTAAGAAAACTTGTTCAAGAATTGCCTCACAAACCTGTTGTCAAGCATGTTTGCTGTTAAAGTTTTTACTTCTGAGGCCTTCTAGGAATTAAGAAGCCCATCCTTAAGTCCTCCCTTCTGAACGATGCAACGCTTATAGCAAATTTTGTCCAAAGATTGTATTTTGAAACAAATCCTAGCAGTAAATTACTGCTTGATGCGTTACTGCAGAATCTCTAGTACAACCCAAAGTTGTGTACTCCTTAGCTGTAGTTAGTGCAAGGGCAGAGGAAGTAGGGTGTGATACTGTGGCATGGAGGAGAAGGCAAAATTATTATAGGTCAAGATACTTTTCCTTCCATTCCAGTAATAAAATACAATCCTTTTAAACAAGTCTTTCAATGGGAGAATAAAGCAAAATTGAATTCTTTTCTTTTTGAGGAACTCAGAACGGTCAAGGTTTTTTTTTCCCGTTCTGTTTTACCAGCACTGATAATCCCAAGACTAACTTTTAATTCCATTTTAATTACTAGAAAAGGCCACAGAGAGAAAAATTTAAGAATGCAACAGATACTACAAACTCTGTTTTTAAAATAGAAAATTTTTGGACATCTTTCCTATTCATCATTTTACTAAAAGGGAAGACAAATCAAACTGTCAGACAAGATTTAGATTCATTTATCCTCACCATAAATTAAGCCTTAATTTAAGGCTTATAGAATGGCTGAACAGTACTTTGAAGCAGATGTGAGCTTGAGATAGAGGCTTGACATGAGGAGACCCAGGCAGACAGCACTGAACTCTAAACACTTTTGCATACGTGGCTTACTTAAAAAACAACTGAAGTTGAAAAAAGTGCTGTTTTATCCAGTATTTAACTCCTATAAGAGGGAAGGCCTTGTGAGGCTGAAAACAAACCTCAGCACCTTGAAAACCTCCAGTTATGTGGGATTCCACCATGTCCCTGGGGAGCTTTTTCCAGGGATTGATTGTTCTCACTCTAAAAGATTTCTTTCCTATGTCAAAACAAAACCTCTCCTGCTGCAGCTTGTTCCCACTGCCCCTTGTTCTTTCCATGAGAGAGCCTTCGTCCCTCTGAAGCCACCCACTAAGTACTGGAATGCTGTGATGATGCCCGTGCTTAGCCTTCACTTTTCCAGGGAGAAGAGACCCAACTTCTGCGGTCCAATCCCTGGGAGCCCCTGCTTGTGACAGGACGTGGCCTAAGGAAAAGCCTAAGGATCACCACCCTCTGAGTGTGACCTCGTTTAAGTTATTTTCTTCTTTTACTGGGTTACATTAAATCATCGGGGCAAAAAGTGTTAAAGCAGGTCATGGAGGGTCAGCAGAGCACCAGAGCCAGCAGAAGGAAGGAAAGGGGACTCATTTAAGGAAGGCAGCTTCCCTTTCAAGGGCAATGGTTAATTAAGCTGGCTGGCTACCTCTGTGGAATTAATAACCTAGGAGAAGGAAGTTCCAGTTTAAGCACTTATGCCTACTCAGACTTTTAAATAAAGGTGGATTACAGCAGGAAGTTCTGATGTTTCCCTGACACACTGGCATGGTCAAAAAACACTGCATAGGAATGTATTTCCAACCAGGAAAAAGTTACTTTTTAGAATTGTCTTCATTCCTTTCTTCTTTCCTGTAAAGATGTTATTTTCAAATCAAAGCTAAACATACACTAAACAAGTTGTTCCGGAAATCCTAGAAACATCTTCGCATTTTTCTGGCGTTAAAAATGAGACAACCTTCCTTCATTCACAGGTTTTCTGAGCCTGACCAAAATATGCTACAAACACTTGCCTGGAACAGTACATTTATGTAAGAACTTACAAGTACACCTAAAAAAACTCTCCAATATTAGCAAGTCTGCCATTCACACAGCCCAAATGCAAGCTGAACATATTTTCAGTGTCTGTTCATGACACTCACATTGATCTAACTTTGTTGTCATCAGCTCTAGAGTGTATGGTTTGTGCTAAATCAAATTGAGATAGAAAGTGTCCTCCATAAACACCTTCATACTCACAACAAATTGAAGTGAGAGGTACTGAAGTAGGCAATGAAAACAGGACACGATCACTTGTAAGAATAAACAGCACCTGTGAATAACAACAGGCTTTGGGAACCAGCCTCGCACCCCCTGCAACGAAGGCGCAGGCTACAGGGGCAGTGGTTCCAGCTTCAGAAGACCCAGGCACTGGCCCTGGGATAACCCAGCACAGCACACCGTTCACCAACAAGCAGCCACCAGTCAAAAGCACAGCGACCATTATCATCTTGAACCTTCCTCCACCTGTATAAGAAGAACACTGGGGTGAAATCGGTGGTTACAGCTCTTACCAGCTATAGGATCCATGGCTTCTCTATTGCTTGGAGAATATGAACTCTGAGAAGATGAAAGCCCACCAGTGGAACTGCTAGTAAAGTGCATGTTTGATCTACGCGCACGGGGTCCCCCCAAACCCCGGCCTGGGTGAAACATTCGACGTACATGCCGAACACCACTGGATTCATCGTAAGAAATGAGTTAAGAAAACAGAACTGTTTTGTGTTGACTACTAAAAAACAAGAGCATTTGCTGGGTGAACCACTCAGGTACACACATTCCTAAATTAATCATTCAACTTCTAAAGCAAAGCTAAGGTGCAGCGTAGCTATGGTGCAAGCCGGACATACAGACCTGAACTTAAGGCTGTGTAAACCAAACTCCTCGTATTTCTTCAGCGTTTTACTAGGCCTTAGAAATTTCAAGATGTGCTTTTTTTTTCCTCAGATCAAAGTCTTCTGCTAAGTAATCTCAACTGACATCACATGTTCAGCCAAAGTTATCAGAGACATGGACTTACTCCCCCTCCCTAGTTCCTACATTAAATACGGAAAATAAAAAGCTTATTGCCTAATAAAAGTACACAGCAATTACTGTATTCCTTTTGACTTCTGTACTTCGTGCCAGAAACTTCATCCAAGAAATTTCAACACTTCAGTCCTTAAATCTTTGCATGAATTCAGCACATTCATCACACTCCTTTACCTTCCCTCTTTTAACCAAACAAATACCATGAATTCCAATTATGAGAATGATTCCTTTTGTTTTCCTTATTTCCCTTCACTTCCCATCTGATGCTTAAATTTCAGCTCATGTATTTTTTCAAGCTCTCAAATTAAGACACCATCAACAAATAAAATAGATTGTTAAAGAACATTAATATATATTGTATGATAACATACAGTATAATATAAATGCATGTATTAATATATTTATCAATGTACATTACATTGTTAATGTATTCTTCCAAGACAGTCCAGTTAAGACCGGACTTTTAAAAATCACTAGTAGAAGTAACTAGAGCAAAAAGAAATAATTACCTAGACTTTTAGCTTAGATCCTCACCTCCCGTTTTCCTTGTTCCTAAAATAGGATGCTCACCACTTGTACGTAATCTACTACAGTGTAAGATTAGTGTCCAATGTACTTTTTACAAAACATACAGGTACAGTGCAGAACCTCAGGACGTTGCAGTGGTCAATAACTTAAGACTGAAAAAAATGGCCAGACTTCTTATGGTCAGAAAACATATGGTTATTAAAAGAAAGTTTACAGAATGCTTGCCTTTCAAACCTACTCTGCTACAGTGTTAAAATACAACATCTAGGGTGCAGGAGGAAAATCTTCCTTGGAACAGAATACAGTTTGCCCACACACAGAGTGCCTTCCACCTCTAAGTGTGCTAGTAGTACTGGGTGCTACTGGATGCATTTCCCTAGCTTTCTCCATATTCAGTCCTGATAGAAAAGGCCAGTTTCTGGAGATTTTTCAAGCTATTTCCACATTTATAATTGCTACTCAGATTATGAGGTCACTCCTGAGAACTCAAGTATACAAATAAAATAAGCTCACCTCAAACTGAAACAGAAACCCTCTCTCTAGCAAGAATGCAAGCAAAATGCAGCAGGTCTGCTGTAGGCTTGGTCGTCACTAGACTTGACAGACCTATGCAGAACAGTCACTTCAGGAAATGTTTCTCATCAGGTCTGGGACACCTGACAACACTGCTTACTGAAGCAATATTGTAAAAGCAGTAAGTTACGTGTCCATATTTTTTAACGCTCAATCACAGACAATGTGTTCTTAGTATCTGTCCAAGAAAGATCCCTTCTGGGATGACTGACACTGAAGCATTACCCTGTATATGGAAAGACTTTTTTATTATTATTATTAATCTATATAGCTAGCAATAAACCAACACTCACATTGTGCATTATCTGGCAATATCACCAATATGGAAGTGGGGCAAAAGGTGCAGAAACATGAATTCCAGTCAAACATCTCATCATGAATGTCAGCAGGAAATTGTTTTTACTGCATGACTGGTAAAATTTAGATTTCCTGGCCTACAGTACCACTACATAAATGTTGGAGGCTCATAATATAACCTTTAGTGTATTGCTGTGTAGTTGTTAGGGATGTACATTTTGTTAGATAAAGCACAACTGGGCAAGTGTTACAAAAAACACATAACTGGCACAAACCACAGAACTAAACTGGTATGAGAATATATGCACAATGACTCGTTACACCAACCAACGAGCAACAGGAAGGCCAGGAAAGATCCAATGGTCTGGAAGTTGGACTATATATATATATATATATATATATATATATATATATATATATATAATATCCAAGAAAGACCCATTTTGTGAAGACTGATATTGAAGCCTTACTCTGCATTTGAGAAGGCTGATTGATGATGCCTTCCTCACCAGTCTCATCCCACCTCTACCCAAAATGGAGGATGGCACAACTGCCTTAGAGGACCCCAGGCTGCTGAAGACCTCCAGTTACACCAGGGACCAAGCTCACATGGCCAGAACCATCACACTCAGCACTCCCTAATGCTTAAGAGTCCTGCTTCCATCCACATGGAAAGGGGAAGCAGGGATGACTGCTCTCCTGTAAATTTGCAGCGTTTTTTGAATTACACATTACTCCTTCACAGAGGCCATGAACACCCAAATTCCTTTACACTGATCCAATTAATGTGTAGTAATTACCATGTGTTTAGTCTGTCCTGACCCTTAAACTGTGATAAACACTAACAAGCTTAAATGCAAACACAATCATAACTGAAATGGAGCCATCTCCTTAAGTGCTGTCTTCCTTCTGCTTGCAGAACGAACTTCAGTTGTAAAGTTTTTTTTTTTGTTGTTTTTTTTTCCCCTTTCTAAATCTTTGAACAAAAAGGCATTACCAAAGTAGTAATGCAGTCTTTTTGTCTATTTGGTCATATGAGATGCACAAAGAAATAATTCAGACTACTTACTCTAAGTACTCTACATAACCTGCAGGTACACTATATAACCTCATCTAATAATAAAAAAAATTAAAAGCATCAATTAACTCTAGAAAAAAATAGAGAGAAAAAATAGAGGAAAAGAAAAATATACCTAGAGCAAGGAAAAAAATATCTTTCAGCTCTCCAGCCATCAAATGTAGTTAAATCTGCATAATCTGCTGCTAAGGTAACTGAAAGACAGCCACTTGTTTCCCAGGAATTCTGAAAGTTTTCCTTGTCATACTACAAAAATATCAGTAGGTAACACTAGGAAACTACCTTGTTAAAGCATGGTGATAGAACATTTGCCAAAACTAGCTAAACTCAAATCATCCTCAGATCACTGTCTTCACGTCACAAATAGTTAAAACCCACTATTGAGCCTGGATACATAAAATCTAGACTAATGACCAGGCAGGATAAACCACAATGTAAGTAGGAAAAAAAAATAATTAAAATATGCTGTGAAGCATACCATAGGCTATTCACCATCTACTATTTATGGTTTTGTTTTACTAGAAACTAAGCACGTTTTTGTCATACAAGTCTCCAGCAACTTTTATGTTCCAGGAAAACCAGAGGTATAACCCCTTGATTAAAAAAAGAAAAAAAAAGTATCAAAAAAAGTAGTCATGTCTACTAGATGAAGAAGTCTAACTTCTGTCTGTCATCTGAGGAAAGGATATTAAATCTCTAGGAGCTCTGTGTTCCAGTGTAAGATGAGCTGCAAAGTCATCTGTGACATGATTGGGATCCCCTCCAGGTAATGCTGCACATATTGGACAAATCTGAAATGACAAACAGAGAAGAAACAAATCTGTAAGTTTTACACAACGTAGAGCTCCTATCGCTTAGTCAATCACTAGACATTAATTCTTAAACTCTGAAAAATCACATTCCAGGCACCCACAAACTGAATAGCCACGTTAAAGGAAAAACACACAGAAAATATTTTCTCTGCTCTGCTCTCGTGAGACCCCACCTGGAGCACTGGGTTCAGCTCCGGGGTCCCCAGCACAAGGAAAGGGACCTGGTAGACTGAGTCCAGAGGAAGGCCCTATTTACTTACAGGGCATAAAGCTACAGTGATCTTACAGAAATCCCGTTTCTTAACAGAAGAGTCAATTTTCTCCATTTTATTTTTGATGAATAAAATCTGAGTAGCTCCCGTGTCATTATTGTGAGAAAGCTCTCATCAACTTTATCAACAGCCCTGACCTTACGGCTCATTCACAGGGAGCCTAGTTACTTGCCTTCTGAAGCGAGATTCAAACATGACATACAATGAAGTTTTTGATTTTCTATTTATTTATTTTTATTTACAACACTAACAGACTTCTAGACGAATGCTGTATTGTGTTCAGTACATTGGACAGAAATGAAACCCAACGGTATCATCCCACCAATATCCAGATTCTTTTGCAAAAAGAAAGCTTACTGCTACCCTTGGACATTTACTGGTGAAGAAATAGTGGCAGTTACTGGGGTTTTAGTTCTCTACAAAAATCATAATTTATTCTTTTTACAGTGTGTAACCTTACAAACTTTAATCAATCACAAAATTTCCAATCTCTACCATAAATGCCACTGTAATTTTTGATTTAAGTACCCAGCATTAAATTACCTTTTAAGAAAACATTGTCAAACTCTTCCTGTCCACAAGTACCTAATATTGTTACATGTACCAATGCCAAATACACAAGAAAATAAGCAGAAAATCATCTTATCTGTACCACTCTGAATACAGAAGTGGCAAAATTCAATCTTCACTTGTCAAAATTATTAACAGTACAATGTTTTATTTTTATTTTGTTGTATTTCTTCCCTCCGGTGGACCAGAATTCTTTGGTCTTACTCATTTTAAAAGTTGAGTGGGAAGGGAAGAGTGACCATAAACAAAATAAAAGTTGTTCCATCCCTGGAAACATTCCTAAGGATCTCAGGTAAAAAACAGCCTTTATAATCAGATCTACTACTAGGACTAAAAGGCCACTATCTAAACAAAAATAGCTGCTTGGAAATCCAGGATCACAGAATTTCAGAACCCAGAAGATTTCCTTCTCAGTTAGGTGATGGTTTTTCACCATCTGCAGTAAGTCTCCAGTACCCAAGCAGTCTTCTATCTTCTGCACATTAAACATTTACCAGAAAAGCTAGAGTCAATACTTAGCACAAACATATGCAATCATATTCAAGGACTAAAATATTGTCCTTTATCGTTATCTGAAACAGAGATGGTAATTTTGCAGGCTGACTCCAGAAAAGGAAAGACTAATTTAACACATACTACTCTTTCAGAAATCAGTAGGGTAGCAGGTGTTTAAGATCACAAATTTGGGCTTTATATATGGAATTCTAGAAGTTGCAGTCACAAACAACGACATGCCCCCTTTATGAACCTAGAATCTGAATATTCTGTGTCATGAACACACCACTGACATCAAGTGGTGCAAATCAGAACTGCAATACCAAACCACAAAAGAAAGTCATCCAAACGTGGAATTTTCAATTAAAGACACTATGTCTGAAAGGTGTAAAGTTAAAGAGAAAATCAAGGAGATGATAAAATTTTCAGTGTGTCACTAAGATAACTCATGATCCTACAGCATCACTGCTAAAAGTAAACTTTTTCAGTTCATATGTTTTCAAGAAAGATCAGAGCCTCCCAACAGTTGACAAGTTACCTCCCCCCCAGCATTCCTTCTCGCAAGAATAAGCTTCAATAGGCTTGAATATAAAAGGTTTATTTTCTTCCACAGAATTCCTTGAAAGTCAAACAGACATCTGCTGCTGCACACCTTCCTCTGCCTTAAAAGTTACAACAGACTGTCATAGCTACAGTCTTACAGGACATTGAAAACTCATCTGGCAGTTAAATACATGCTGTAAAAAGGGAGACACTGCTATACAGAATAACGAGGAAAACACTTTAAATATCATCTTACTGCATAATGAGCTCCCAAGCATGGTAACCTTTACATTAAAGCAACCAAACAGCTATCATAAAAGAAAAGCAAGCTTATTATTCAAGGATACACTTAAAACACAGAAGAATTTAGATGTCACCACCAAACGTAGGTAACATCTGAAAAAGCATTTAAATGAATTCATGCTTCAAGAAAGATATTGTACTGATTTCCCAGCAGATTCCTTTTCATGTTTTTCCACCACAATTAAAAACCAATTCTGAAGCTTCTTACCACTTCTGTTGATGTTTCTGCATGCTCAGAAGTAACATGTTCTTGAAGAGATGTTTCCGTATAACCCATTTTTCCACAATAAGGACAAGTAAAAGACTGTGGCTGCTCTACAGAAAAAGCTTCTCCACCATAGTACAAATCTGGAACAAAAATTATTTAAATAGAAGTTACTTCACAGCAAGAGTTAGTTACTTTGTTCATGTAAACCTGTTTATGAATGTACTTGAATGCAAACACTGCCAAATTAATCTGATTATTTAACTAAAATGGCTATTTTAATACTCTATAAAGGCCATATGCTGATAGCCAAAAAGTATTCTATTACTGATGACAAAACACAGCCAGACTACATTTCATTTTCATTAGCAACCATAATATAATCTTCTAATGTTCAGTAGAAGCAAAGGCTCCTCTGTTGCTGCCAGATCTTCACTCTTTTACCACCCTTGTTATCCCTGGTACAAGGTCACCTATGGTATTTTTCAATCGTAAGATTAGTTCTCAAAAGCTTAACTCTCAACACTACTCTCTGCAAGTTTAGATTAAAATTTAAAAGTCCTCTCTGACTCAATACATCAATACTTAAGCCACAGCTGAACCACGGTTTAGTAATAAGAACTTTTAGAAATGTCTTAAATAAAAGTTATACAAGAAAGAGAAATCTGATAATGTTATAAGCTAGTTTCAGAACTGTGTTGAATTCAACACTTTTGCACTGCCTGTGAAAAGCATGCACTTTTGAGCTCAAATTTAACAGTTCTCCCTCCACACTCTTACCATGAAAATTTAACTAACCATGAAAAAAATGTTGTTTTTTTTTTTTTTTTCCCCCCTCACTCTTCCTCTGCAGGGGTTATGTATTCTACAGGAAACATGAATAAACTTCAAATTCGTATCAAAATAATAAAAAAGTGACTTTTGAGGAACTAACTTAGAAACTTTTTTACTGAGTTTTTTTCTATGACTTGATCAAAAATAGAATATTTCTAGAGAATTATGAATAGTCTGCTGTAAATTAAGAATTGGATTAACCTGAATAGATACAAGAACTTATGTTCTGCACACCAAGACAATATTCATCTAATGTACTTGTACTTCTGCCAGAGTAAGTCACCACTTCCCAAGGTTTATTGCATCTTCTGCTATTGATCCGACTTTAGGACACAGCTAGGAATAAAAGCACTTTTGTTTCTGTAGCCACAGAAAAGACAATGGTGAAGTTAAAAATGCGCATATCCATAGTCTGCTATATTAACAGGTAGGTAACTAAGTTTGGAGGGCTAACACCGCAAGACCGCTTTTATGGAGAAAATCACTTTTAGTAACACGCTAATACACACAGTTAAAGAAAGATACATGCAGCTCCACACATGGAATATGCTGCAGACTAGAGTTTATGTTCAGTAAGTCCTTGTTCCCTTGTTCTGAAAACTGCTTCCAGAAAATGTCCAATATTGGATGACGAGAGAAAGATGCCCCTTTAACACACATGGTAAGAAATGCCCAAGTAGACAGCAAGTGTTGCCCAAAAGGAAACAGTACCTGACAAACTGAGCATTTTAACTGGTTCATCCAGTTAATTATCATGCTCAGCTTGAAAACCATCCTGAATCTATGTTCATTTATATTTAACGCGTATTTAACTAGGAAGTTATGTCCACCAATCCAAAGCAGAAAATGTCCATCCTACAGGATGAATCAAACAGATTTATCTACATGTATAACTATTTTTTTGGCTTGAACAGGTTCTCTTAAAATCACAGCATACGTATTTTCCACGTGGAGACCAGTGTTCTTTTGCTCATCTTTTGTACTCCTCTTATACATGATATGCAATATGAAGTTTATGACAATCAACCTGTTCCAAGACTGTCTTGAGGCGGTACAAAGGCTGTTTCAGATGCAACACACAGATGGTGCACGTAATTCACTAAACTTCAAGATACTGGAGTTTCCAGACAGTGCCACTTCAGTGCATGTGTTTCATTGCACACTCTTCTGAAAGTTTCCTCAAAATTCACATTCAGATCCCTATTCTGATGTTACTAAGACCATGAGCGGGGGTATAAAAATTGCCAATGTGTTGCAGCATACCCAAATATGAAGAATCTAAGTATGTCATTGTTTCAAATGAGGAAAGCAGGAACAAGGTTTACACGGGACAAAGTTTTGAGGAGTCACTAAAATGTTCTCTGAATGGGTCAATAATACAAAAAGTGGAATGAATACTCTTTCAGAAAATTATTTTGAAAGGCAAAGGATTCAAAAATGATAGTTGAATAAAACAAATAAATGCAAAATGCTCTAGTGAAGGTTGATGAAAGAATCCTCCTTAGCATTGTATGAAGACAAATTCTAAGTAACAAAGCTTATTACACAAGTCATTACACCAGGTATCAAAAAGGAGAAGCATGTATATCAAAAGAAAAAACGTGGGTTTTTTTCCACTGTTTCATTGCACAGAGGAGATATGAACTTCAGTTCTCATGTTATTTCATGTCCTGAAGATAAAAAAAAAGTTGGGACATATATAAAAATTCTGGTAACAAAATCAGTGAGATGACCAAGCTTTTGAACTGAACAGTAATAAAGAATTCCAAATTAACTGTATTTAATCTGCCCAAAATAGCAGAAGTAAATACTATCCTGTTTGGTTAAAGTAATGCAGCAAGAACTTCTGCAAAAAAGGCTGCATCATTGTAGGAACAACAAAAAAGGCCGTCAAACACACACAACAGAAGCTAGTGATAGCTCATTTAGTTAATCATCCGATTTCACTCATGCATTGGGGTATGATTTTTATCATGATGATTAAATACCTATTTAATGATTGGAAAACTGGGATTTTCCACTGCTGCAGACATACACATGTTAGAACTTCAAGTCAATTTTTCCTCAAAGTACTCCTAGCTGAGCAGTCTCATTTTTTTTAATTTTCAAGTCCCAACACCTTATATGCTGATCTGGGTGAAACAAGATGACACGAAGTGGCAAGCTTACACAAAAAGGGGCAAATCATCTTACTCTTCACAGGGTTTGCATATAAAAGTAACATTTACTACCTAAAAAAAAAAAAGTCCCTTAAAATTATTAGTTCATCTAAAAGCCTCTACCTATAAACCTCACCATTTCATGAATGGAAGTATTTTGAATTAAGGGACCAAAGGGCACCGGGCCATTACAAATCTGAAGAGAGTTGTAAATAGGATAACATGCAGGTAAAAATCTCTCTTCCACAGATATGCTGTTAGCTCAGTCCAGATGTCAACAATTCCAGTAGTACTGTTCTGACACAGAGGAGAGAGGTTCGACAAGTGCTATCAAATCCTGTAATTCTGGTCCTTGCTTTTACAGAATCTGAAACAAGCCATTTATTAATTAAAAAAAAAAAATCCAAGTTTCTTCCAACCTCTTGATTATGCTCCCATATCTTCTCCCACTCATACTTCCTTTCACATCTTTCTTGTAACTCAGAGCAAACATACATGCATGTGGCAATTAAGTATGCCTTCATCTGAAAGAAAATATATATTTAAAAAGGCACCTTGAAGAAATGAAATCAGTTACTGGCAAATATGAGTATTTTTTTTTCTTTCGGAAGTTCGTATCTTCCTTCTTTTTCCTCAACTTTAATCTCCCTCCACCTCTTATCATCAAGCTTTTGAGTTTTATAACCTAAGTTTCAAACAGCCTAAGTTCTAAAAACAAACTAACTAACAATGGTTGGTAATTGTGGTATCATCCATCTTTTTTCTCTCTAATTTTAGAGTTCAGTTATTGAATGGGCATCTCTCTACCTGTTTTATTTCTAGTACACGAATAGTCCTGAGAATTATTACCATAGTTGTATTATTAATGACTAAAGGTTTGTTTGCTAAGGAAGACCCTAATGATTAGAAGCAGTGTGGGGAAAATGAGAAAGCCATGGCTCCGTGTATTACTGCTCTGATGCAACTGGCTCATGACCAAAGATTATCCCTTGTAGCGACAAAGAAATCTTTCAGATAATGAATTTTGATTCTTTCCAAATACCCTCCTACATAGAATTCTGAGGCTATAACTCTTCAAACTCCTCTGGACCTCTGCAGCCCTCTTCTCAGAAGAGCTAGGAAAGCAGATAAGATTTCTCAGGAAAAAGAAAACAACAAAACCTCCAGACTAAATCACATTCCTCCAGGAGAAGATTCATTACCCACATGGCTGATCAGTTGCAAAAGAATACAAAGGAGTGGAAGAATCAGAATACTTTTTTTTTTTTAAAAAAAAAAAAGGAGACAACAATAGCTTATGAAGTTAGATTTCAAACTCAGTGTTTATAGATTATAGCTTTTCTTGAAGGAAATGAATTCAATGTGAAAACTCAAGCAAAAACATGAGCAGTTTTGCTTTATCATGCATCCAGACTACTTGTATTTAACATTTAAATCCTCAGCGAATACATTCTGAAACTTGGCAGAAGGTTAGAAATGAGGCAGAAGAGCAGTAAGATTCCTTAGATAAAAATCAGTCTTGGAAAGAGATGATTCAGGACTACATTTTACAACAGCTTGTACTTGTTTGCTGTTTAGACATATTGCTTTTACAAGGGTACAGGAAAGTCAGGAATTTTAGTTTTTTTTTTTTTTTTTTTTTCACAAGTAATTTAATTTCATTTCATTACTCACATACAAATAAAAACGCTGGTATTAAACAAATTGTAGCGTAATTATCTGAAATATTTTTTTATCAGTGTTTGAAGAAAATAAATGGTGGCAACACAGCACATCAAAAAGGGCCTGTCCGGAGCCTTCTGGTAGAGGGGAGCCATCAAAAGATCGGAGCAAGCTCAGCAGAAGGCCTTTGAGTTGTGGGGCTGGAGCACTGCTGTGAGGGGAGGCTGCAGGCCAGGCCTGGTTCGGCCTGGAGCAGAGATGGCTTCGGGGCACCTGCTAACCCCACGCCTACAAGATGTGAGGAAGGAGACTAAGCTGGGCTCTTCACAGCAGTGCATTACAGGGGTATAAGGAAAAATGTTTTCCACCACGTAGATCAGCAGTGGACCAGGATACCCAAAATACAGGATAAATAGATTCAGTTGTCAGGGACCTGCAAAGAGCATTGAGTCCAATTGTCAGACTACTTCAGGGTTGACCCAGAGTTAAAACCTACCACTAAGAACATTACCCAAATGCATCAGAGACAGGCACGGAGCAAGTATGACATAACGATACACAGCCACACATCTGCATTAGTCATCTAGCTGTCAATGTTTTGTCTATCACAAATACTGTCCTGCTTTACAGACTGGAGGGACATATTCCCAAGTGGCAAGATCTCTCCTCACCTCCTTTGAACCCACTTTTCACCACCAATGCAGTGCAATAGCCATGTTTGCTAGAATAAAATGCCAACTCAAGTCAAAGCTGAAAGCAACTGCTAATTCCTTCCAGCCAGAGCATCACTACTTCAACTGACCAGCAGGTTTTCAGTACAGCCGTGTCCAATATGAAGAAAGAGCACGTCCTCTACTTCTCTTCATGCAGTTTCACCAGTTGCCAATCTCAGTATATTGAGCTCAACTAGACAGTGCTGGGCTAGCTAACTGCTTCAGTGTGAGAGATGCTGCAATAGCAGCATGACAGCGATTACAGAGCACGTTTCCAGTTGTTTGTCCAGCAGCAGCTGTACATTTTGTTTCCCCAGCAGGTGTTGGTCTCTGAGCTGACCAACAGGCCTTAATTGCCTTGATCAGCCTCAAAGCAGACCTCCACACACACTCCCTGCCTGCAGCCTGTATCTAAGGTCCAGCCATCTGGCCATAAACCCTGTTTTAGCTGTGCCCAGCCCTCCTGCTGCCTTAGATGAATTTTCCCCATGGACCCCCGACCTGAAATGTTATACTTCCTTTCTCTGGGACACTCAGCAGGACCCGATCCTCTGACCAACCCTGCCCTGCACACCTTGTTTGAGTACAGGAGGACTGCTCCCTCCAAGTGAAGAGGCTGACCCTTCTTGTGCTGTGGTCACTCAGCTCTTGACTTGCTCTTCCTCGTGGAGCAGCCCTGGTTTTGCTGCTTCCCAACAGCAAGCACCACATTCTGAAGCCATGAACAAGCACTGATACTAAGGCAGGTTAGAGATGATTTTGAGGTCCATCTGCCAATAATGAGTAGTGCCAAAAGAGCAGCTGCTGCTTAGAGACAGCGTATGCTGGGGAGCAGCTCTGCTCAACAGGACTGGAGTGTCTTGGTGGACAGCAAACCGTCAGTGTGCCCCCACAACGATGAAGGGAAACCATGACCTGGGCAGCATCACACAAGAAAATAACTATCAAAAAGGGTTGTGACTATCCCATGTTACCTGGCACTTGTTAGGCCACAACAGGAATAGAGGGTCCAGCACAGGTGTCTCCAGTTTAAGACAAACACACAAAACATGGAGCAGTTTGGGGCAGGAGGTGGGGAAGACGCGCACATGCATGTGCAGATGTGTCTACCAAGATGGTTAGAGGGTTGGCCAACTTGACATAAGATGACAGGTTGAAGAAACAACAGCTTATTTTGCCTAAGTGTTAGGCCACAAAAGGCGTCAAGACCTTCTGTCACATAAACATCACAGCTAGAAACTGAAGGTATGCTTTTACAGTCCCTCTATTAAAGTAATACAATAGGATTCTGGCAGAGAATTCTATTAACAACTTGTATTACTTTGCCAGTATTACCCCTTGGCAACAGTGGAGTTTATGTGGAAGTTATAGGACTAAAATCATAAAGCATCCTAATAGTTTAAAATTCTTCTTCAGAAAAAATAAAACAATGAAATCTGAACTTCTACACTGTCCTGACCAGTACCAGCAGGCTACCTTGTAAGTACATCCCTGTAAGTATATCCTCTTTTACACAGACCCATTGCAGTTCTGCTCTTTCACCCCTCAGAAATAAACTAATTGGTTTTATGCTCTAGAGGTCACCTATCTTCATATATCAAACTTCATTCTGTATTTTAAGCTCTGTCACTGTTATGGCAGCCTTTCACTCTTTACGTAAAACTATTTTCTTCCAGCGTCTCTGTGGGGACTAAAGAACAATACCACCATGGCTGCTTTGAATCCCATCTACCTTCCGAAGTAATACTAGCTCATACAATGACTTCTGAAAGACAGATATGCCAACAAGATGGCTCAAGACTGAACACTGGTGTTACCAGAAATCACCAGGGCTTTTCATTCATTTTCAGGGTTCTTATAAGGGCTCCTATACTAGTCCAAGTCTCGGGGAAAAAGGTGCCTTCAGAGCACCTGAAGGAGCCCATCTTCTGCCATATGCTTTGCAACTTCATTACTGTGCCTAGGAACCCAAAAAAAAATACTAGAATTTTAATGGAGGTAAACAATACATTTTTTTTTCTATGCTGGAACTACCCCAGATACATAGGATTGGTCCATGTGATTAGCTATCCTCTGTGAACCTGAGCTTGGTCACAGCTTTAAGAACAGAGTAGTGAGGTAAATCCAGTTGTCTGCACACAGACAGTGCTGGTCAGACAAGAAGAACTAGGGATACCAGGGTCCTCATCATCACCTGCAGTTGGATCTGCAGCAAATGACTCACTGATCCCTTCTCTCACTTTTAAAATCAGTAAAGTAACTCTGACTTCGTCCAAAATGCTTGCAACATGCTGCTTCCTTCTCCTTGGCACAATGCTCATATTCAACCACCTGTCCTCTCTCCAACCCATACATAAACAATACCTCTAAGCTCACTCTTATAAAAAAAACAGTTTTCATACCTTTTAGTCAAACTTGATCACAGACAACAGTATTGAAGTTTGCCACTGACCACCTAGTCTAGAATTCATGTAACTACCTATACTCAGAGACCTCCAGTCCATGTTTCTACTGAAGTTTTCCTTGCTCATACATTCCCTACCCATCATACATTAGAAGATTTTCCTCCTTTTTTTCAGGTTCAATTTACCATAGCACCAAGAAGAAACTGAAGAACTGACCACCTCTTTGCTGTTTAGTTTAACATTTCCAATCTTCCCCAAGAGATTATTTTCTTTTAACCTGTTAATATGTTTCCTTTATTGTTTTTAAATCCACTGGCCTAACTATCCTGATAACCTCGGAAGAAGCCATTTTAGACTAGTTCTACCATTCATTATAGACTTTTAATTTAAAACTTAGAATTTTTCAGCTCCTAAATTTTTGGATGTTCTTTGAAGTCATATGATCTTGCCTATACAGGTCTCTTTGAAAAGTTACCAGTTTCTCTTAATAACTGTAACATACTGTAAAGTCACATTCCTTTATTACTGACATTCTACAAGGCATTGTAGAATAAGAACATTTTAAGAAAGACATTACAGACCTTCCTGAGTCGTAAGAAAATGTTATCTATAAACATTCCCTAGTTCATGCAGTAGTGTATGTTTCCAAGCTCAATAGTACTCAGGTGCCCTCTCGCATCAACCCCTGCTGTAGTTTGGAATCTAGCAACATATTCTTTCCTGTTATTGTCCTGCACTGTTAATCCAACAAGTGGTCTTGCTGCAGTGCTAAGATGCAGCAACAATCCTTCCTGACAGTGATTCTGTGGGAGCAATGCTCAGATACCAAGCCAAATGAAATTTCCAGAAGTTGCTTTGTCATTTTTAACTTCAAGAAGCCACAGCAGCTCGTACACTAAACAACGCAGGAGTAGCCCTCAGAACCCTATTACCCACCTACCTCAGTACTTCACTGTAACCTTCCACCTCTCTGTTTCTACCTGCAGGCTCAAATGACAAAAAATAACCTCTCCCTGCCCACCACAACATACACAAATCAAGTATGTTAAATCAAAAGACATGCTCGTTTACCAAGGACTTCCAAGAGAGAAATATTCAAGTTGCAAGAAACAAAATATATCTTCTAGACATTCCTACATTCTAATGACAAGCATTTTTAAGAGGTATGTGTGTAGGAGAAATTTCCCCATTGCATGACATTCAAAGTTTTGGCATTTAACAACAACTTCGGGCTCCACAGCAAGTGTGTTTCAGCCCTCTTTTCCTTGTGAATTATGACCATTTAATATTTATGGCAATGTTGTCGTTCTAGCTCGTGTGAAAAATCCAAGAATAGCCACTGCTAGGGGACAAATCAGTTTGAATTGTGCATCTCCAATATTGACCCAAACTCTGAACTGTTATGGGGAGATTTTTAACTCATAAGACCTAAAAAAGAAGCCTGGCAAGAAACATATGCAAATAAAAATCACTGTATGCATTTTTGATAATGAACTAAATGTTCTCCTTCCAAACCCTAGATTCCCAGGGTTTGGATTTTAGAAGTCATGACCAGGCATTCTCAGGGCAAGCAGAGGTCTGAGAACTGAGAGAAGGTGAAAGACACCCAACAGCTATTTTGAAAGAGAAACAGTATGTTTCTATATCCAGCTGTTCTCTGATGTTTAAATCAATAAGGAAGTTTTCATCAAGAACCATGAAATTATCACCTCTGAAGTGCTGAAAATGTGAACAACAATGCAGCTGGAATCACTAAAAAATATTAAAATGTGAGGCCTGTGGGCTTGGAATATATATATTTTTAATGTCCAGTGACAGCAACATCTTACCATAGAGGTTTGATGCAGAAGTATTTCCTCGGTGAGAACCTCACTGTTACAATGATGCAATAGAAACAACAAATGGGATAGGAGAAACAAGAACTTATTTTTAAATATTGATGTGGTTTTACTGTAATGAATAATTTTGAAATTAGTGAAACTTCCAAGGAGTCCCAAGAAGACTACATGCTAGTCCTTGCCACATTCAGTACAGCCTATCATTACCCTGCTGTACCAACATTCCCACATAAACCACCAGAGAACAACTCTCCTCCGGAATCTCATCATCTTTCTGCTTCTTCAGTGTCACTCACAGGTACAGCATATTGAAGGGGAAAGCTTGCCCCATTTTTTGAATTGGAAGTTAATTAGAAGTAGTTGTTGTTATCAAATATACTTAGTAGTCTGATAACCTGCTGTGCACCAAATTAAGAAATATTTAAGAGTTTTTATATGCCAGAATCAAGAAAACATGAAGTTTTTTTTTAGAACATGGGAACATGCCCTTGTTTTCAGTGTGCTATTGGAAGAAAAAACGCTTAGTAAGTTGAAACATGAAAAATCCATACTCTGTTTACTAACACAACACAGCACCAAATGACTAGAGTCTCAAATGACCACTTACCAAAATCTACTCTTGTTAGTATGCACTGCATTGGATGGTCAGTTGTATGCCTTGTTGTTGTTGCACCACTTTCATAACAAGTTGCACACAGATCGTAATCGTAGCAAATTAAACACTTGTATCGTCGACCTCGGAAATTTCCTTTTAAACATGCATCGCAGCTGACACCTGTAACCAAACAAACAAACAAACAAAAAAACGTTTTAAAACAAGAATAAAAGCATTTTTTTATGAAACCGATTTGTTCCTGTTCCCTCTCGACAACCAAAAGAAATCAGCCATCTCTGACACCTACAGCTTACATACATGACTCAATTTCTAAATGCATTTACGTCTCTAATTATATACTGTTCTTGAAAATTAAGCTCTTGAATTCTAGAAGTAAAGTAAGGGCAAACTCGAGCATCTGAAATGATAACGAATTGTTATAAATACCTTTAGACACACCTTCCTACAGACATCGTTATTTGGTAGTAGGACTGGTATTTGACTATTCAGCTAGGAGTTTGGGGTTAAATATTCTAAAAAGCTAAACAGCATACTGGCTGATCAAGGAAGAAAAAGAAAAAAAAAAGAGACAAACTGCACTTAGAAAACTCTGAGCTTTTCTGCCTTTACTTTCATATTTTCTTAACATTTTAATTTAACACAATCACTCCTGATATTACTATGTGGGGTACAAAGTAGGACTTTTTTTCTATTTTAAAGAATGGGGAAAGGTTAAAGCTTGCCTTTTTTTTTTTTTTTTTTGGGGTAGTAAGGCTGCATCAGTGCTCTCCACCTTATTTCTTTCTGGAGCTCAGCATTTGCACTTGAGGGTAGTCATACTGTATGTGTCAGGAAAAGACTTAATAGATTCCAGAGACTTTCATTTTTTTGTGTGGTTTCAGATCTCTCTTAGTTACTCGGTTAATTGCACAAGTATAACCATTTTGTAATTTGTCACGCCTAACAAACTTCCTTCAATTGCAATAGTAAATTAAGGGCCTCCAGGAAAGAAACCACTGTATACACTGCAGGCAAAATTTTCATCAACGTCCTCTTTCACCATCAGCTAAGGCTTGTTCTTCACAGCTCCCTTCAAGCACAGCCTTTGGAAAAACAACATTACCAGAACAAAATAGTTACACCATAACCCACGGCCTATTTACCTTTTTTTTTTTTAAGCCTACTTTGCCAGAGAGAGGAGGACTGGTGTTAATTACAAAAAAAAAATAAAATAAAATGCTTTCATTTCTTTTTGTTGTGCTACCCTGCTCTAGCATCTGAACAGAAGCCTTAACATGGGAATACAGGAATGCAACAATCAGTTATTTCTTTTAAATCTCTGCTACTTGTTCAAACAATTAGATGACTTTTTTATTTTATGTTATTTTTAATTTATTTTTTTTTAAGTTTCTCTAGCATTATATCATCATTTCTCAGGTCGAAGCGCTGTGCACTGGTATGAATACTGAAGCTAATTCTTTAGTTGCTTTGCTCAGTATGTAGCTTGGGCGTAACTGTACATGGAAGTTTATTCAGAAGAAACTGCTTCAAGAATACCCTTGTTAATAGCCAAAAATAAATAAATTTTTTTAGGACTCCAAACTTTTTAATCCTACCCCCTTTTCTCTGACTTTTCTTCTATTAACTCTGAAGAATCTGGAACAATGTTTAATAATTCTCATACTGTCAGCAACCTGATTTCTGAGGACATCTCACTGACAGTGTAAAATTTCAATGTTTCAGTCCGTTTGTTTGCTGTTTTCATACTGAGATACGAAGTTTTATACATGCAGCATCCAAATTTCCCCAACAATGCATGGTACACAGAAAACACTTATCAGCTATTGGCAGCACTGCAAGCCTTTTTGTTGCCTGCTAAACCTTCCAGAAAGCACTCGATCAGCAAGTTAGGCACCATACTGAAATAAGCAGGCTAGTTTAACATACAGCCTGTGTCAGACACCAACAACTTTCCAAACCAAGTATTAAGCCATGGTTCCCCAAAAAGTGGGGAAGGTGCGACTTATTTCTTTAAACTGAAAGCAGTTGATGCAGATGTACGCTTCTTTGCGACTGCCAAACTCCTCCTATCACATGCCTTCTCAAACATCTAGACAGTTCCTATTTGAGGAAAGACATGTTTTTAAAGTTTTCCTTTACATATTTTCTTCCTGCCAATTTACTCTGAAATGCAATGCCCCTCCCCCCATGTATTTTGTGATTATTAATTTTTCTACGGAAAAATCCAACCATGAACACAAATCACAATATAATGTTTGTAATTAAAAAAAAATGCAACAATGTCTTCTGACAGCAGATGTATTTTGCTTCCTACAATCAATTCTGTACTGGAAAGTACACGATCTGAGCTTAACAACGACAACAGAATCCAGGCTGAAAGAATAATAGTTATGCTTTCTACATCTCTCATGGTCAGTATTTTACCATGTCTCCAAACTACCACTTCCTTCCCTTGCAGAAACAGGCTGACAGCAGTGGATGGATGTACCAAGCTACTTTTTTTATGGTGATTTATTTTTTCCATGTAGCAGAGAAAGAAAGCCCCTAAAGGAAATTGCTTAATAATAATAATTAAATTAAAGGCCTTAGATTGGTAACTAAACCCATATTTAAATCTGAGATATCCCACTGAATCCTTTTCTTCTAGTCACTTATTGTTACCTTTTAAAAGCAGTCCCACCAAAATTGAGGTCTGTTGCAGTTTTTCCTGTTCTTCTCCTGGCTGCCTGGCCTGGTTACCTGGCTGCCAAAACCTCACCCACCTATCTAAACTGGGATCTGGAAACTGAAATACCCAGCCCAGTAATCTCCTCTGACCCTACCACTTCTGTTATGGTACACACTTTCACTGCCTTATGAAAGCTTTGCTTTTCATTTTTCTCTACTTTAATTTTTATGTCCACTGAAATTCCCTACAAAACCCCCAAGCACTCAAAGATGACATATTCCTGTTAGCATGGTATCTTTCACCAGATGTCAATCTTCCAACACTTCCCTGCATTTACCTTACGTTGCAAATACTGCAGGCATATTGCCAATTCGAGAATGTCAGATTGTACTGGATGCATCCATATTAATCACAGGTTTAGAGAAAAAAAGCATGCTCTGGAAGGATTCACTTTGAAGTGAGGAACAAAAGCAAACAACCAACCGAAAGAAAAGACTGAACAACGTGTGACAAAGATTTAGATAGTCAGCATACAATTCTGACTGGCGCAAAATGCTAATTAATGACTTTTAAGAAAATGCTTGAGTGAAATCCTCTTAGCCCAGAAGGAATTGCTATTCAACGAGAACTTTTGAACACAGAGTGAGAAATAAACATTTTAGTTACAGTTTAAGTTTTCAATTCATTACCATAGATTATCCTATTTCTTCCTCAGATTTTCTTCTATGTTGCTGCTGCTACACAAGTACTCACATACACTGCCTAACATACCAAGTAAAAAGTTCCTGCTCACTGACAAAGGTTGGGTTTTTGTTCTGCCTTTTAAATGTAACTCTGTTCCACCAGAGGGTAGCATTGTGCTAAAAGCTAGAGGTTTGGTTCATTCCACCTTTAACTACCCAACTCTGAATTCTGAAGGCTTCTTCAACAGCATTGCTTTGCAACGTCCACAGTCACAACTTTGCATTTTGAGTGAATGAATCAGGAGATACTTGACAGTCTCATTAATATTTTTTTTTCTCCTTTAATACAAAATTCTTACTTACATATCAAATCATTCCACATCTTCACTTAATCAAGGCCAATGACTTCAGGAAGATACTGTCACACCAGCATTTTATATAAAGGATACTGAATAGTAATATATTTTTTAAAAAATAATCCTCGCCACCCCCAAAGACCTTTGTCACTTTGATCCTGACAATCAAAGATCCTTTGCTCTTATGACAAACAAAAAAAATAGTTTTGCTAGGAATTAATTATCATCACATCAACCTCTGCTTGGTTTAACAGAGTGACCAAAGAAGGCATATGATCTGATTTCATAACATGGAAAAAATGCTGGACCGACGTGGTTCAAATGCTACACATGTTGGGACTAATTTTTTTTTTTTTTTTTTTTTTTTTTTTTACAACTGCAAACAAAGCTAAGGTGTAAGATCAAATAAGATGTTCTGCATGTCAAATAACAGAATTACTGCCTTGGATAGACACACATTTGTAACAGAGCAAAGGGGTTATTCCACCCCCCCACATACACTCTTGGCTGCCCAAAATACTATGGACTTTTAATATTATTCTGATTGCTCAATAATCTGTTCCAGATAAAAATTATCTGAGAAAATGTTTATACAGCACACACAAGACTGTTCAGAGCTACCAAGAAACCTCAGAAGTAACATTACACAGAATTTACGGCCCAAATGCGACAAAATCTTGAATACGTTTGTAAGACTGACAAGTGAAACAAGACAGGCATTACTCGTTTCAATATGTCACAAGGGAAAGCACAGAGGCTGGACTCGACTCACTACTGGGCAGAGAAAGACCACAACTTTGATGTTTTTCTCAATGAAAAGCAACAGCATTTGCCAACAGCATTCAAGAAGTAATTTAAAACCTAGATCTCTGAACCTGGAGACATATGATCTGGGAACAAATGTAACACGCGTACAGCATGAGAACACGTGTACCTCAGAGAACATGTGCACAGCATGCATGCATGTGGCTCCCTTCCTTTCGTAAAGCTGACTGGCTTCCTGCTCAGGATGGGTAAGATTTTAATGAGGAGAAGGTAATGGTTGTCAAGTAGAGCATGTAAGTCATCCCTTAGAAAAGCAAGCTAAGAGAGTTTCAATAGATATACTTTGCAAAGCAACAGTATGAAGGGCATACCCACACAATGCAACAGATTTCTTAAGTATTAATTCTCTTCGGGAGTGGAAAGCGTAAGAGCTATGCTGCCAGATGCAGCATTTCTCGCATGTCATCAGGAATCTGTCTTTGAGAAGGAAAATCTGAAGTCATTAGTAAAACTTCTCAGAACTTCACCAGGGCATTCACATGCACCATTAGATGAAGTCCAAAGGAGAACTTGGCAGGGTTGTTTGTTTTTGCTAATAAAGAACATATAAGCGTATGTATGCCATACAGAGGTACCGGAACACGTTCCTATCTCAAACAAACTTCTAAACTTTTAGCTATACTCTGGATCTATCACATCATTTAACTTTTAAAAATTAAGTGGACAAAGTTCAAGCCTTCTGCCTTTCACAACTACCTTTCAGAAATCCCAACTTCAGCACACAAATGAAAAATAAAGCATAGTTGAGCCATCTTTTACACTATAAAAAGTCTTCAATCTGTATAGTGCATTTCATTTTTATATTCTGAAGATCGTAAGTTACACTCCTTTTAATATGCACCAGATAATTTTCAATGTAAGATGTTCTTTCAGTGGGTTTGTTTTTTAATAAATTTGTTTGACATTAACCATCTCATCTGTAGTCTATGTGTCAACCTCTGACCTTAAAGCAATAAATTCTGTCCAATTTGTTCAGTTCCTTCTGGGACTGAAGCTAGGAAAATATATGCCATTTGATTCCATTAAAAGAATATTAAGCCAAACATTTCTTGCTTTAGTAACCCCATCTCTCAATGCAGTTACTATTGCCAAATCTGAGAGGTTAACTTCTAGGAACAGCAATTTTTGTTGTTCATGTGAAAAATTCACCAGAAGTTCAGAGAAGCCAGCAAAGTCTGATTTTAGACATCGTTTTCTAAATAAGACTACGAACACAAGCAGCAAGGAGATGTACTACACTGAGCATACTCCATTATTCTTGCAGGCCCAAGTGCTGAACAGAAAATCCACACACCCTGTCCTTTAGCTACGTGAAGTTAACTAAAAGTGCTCTGTCTCCTCACGCATGCTGTGAGTAACAGGACTGAACAGGCAGCATCTTCCTACAGCAGCATGTAAGAGGAAGCCGCCAGACTACCATATCTCCAAAAAGAACTAACAGGACTGAAGTTGCAGGCAGAAATGATGTAGACTTGCATTTGGGAAGAAAAGGAAGAAGCCATGGCTACATCAGCCCAGAAGGGCAGAAAGGCTTTTGTTTTCTGAACTGCACCCTTCCTCCCCCTCCATAGGCTAGAGCCTATGAGAGCCCCCAAGTTTTGTCATCTCCCTGACACTGACAAGTTTCACAAAGTCTAGAGCTGGCCTACAGAAGGAGATCAAGCAGTACAGCTGACCCTCCAAGTTTCACCTTGATCCTAGTACACGAGTGTCAGCAGGCTGCCCAAGGAAGTTTTTCCACTTACGCTTTCATATGCAGTATTGTGGAACCTACACACAGAAAGGATTAACTCATCTAGTGCGTTATTAACAGGCAATTAGTAAGTGCCACAAAACTTGCTCAACACTATAGAGGAACCATGTGGTAGAGAGAGCAGGATGGCTCCCCACAGCAACAATCACCCATCTGCCTCTACCACGTAAGTAATCTTTTCCCCTCTGCAATTACCTGGTTCTTTGATCACGCCTTCCAACTCTTACACCACTAACAACATTAAACAGCTGACTGCCTCTGTTCCAGCTTCAGAACACCACATCCCATGCAGTCGGGGAGGACTGTCCCAGACACAAACTTGTACCTGGCTAGGTAATTAAGCAGATTACCTTAAGGCCTATATGGGAGGCATGACACAGTTGTACTACTTGGCTACATCCTGCTTTTTCCTAACTTGAATTTGAGAATGTTGTAAGTCATTCATTTCTATTTGATTACACAAATGGCTTTAATAATGCTGTACTAAAACTAGCCAAAGAACAAAATAACCATTACAATAACATACATTCCCCTTAAACACCACAAAAAATGCACTGAATACTGAAAGAAAGTCAATGTTTCACTGCCCCAGACCCAACTGTGAGAGGGAGGCCGCAGTATCTAAATGCAACAACTAAGGCTGTTTTCATTCCTCCCAGAAACATCCTTGAGAACTACCAAATTATTTGTACTTCAAGATCTTAAAAAAAAAAAAAAAAAAAAAAAAAAAATCAGAAGCAGTTTTACTTCAAGGACTTGCTGCTCTCACAGGCCAGTTTTAGGTCTCTCTCCTGTACCAATCACGCTGCCCGGCAGATGGCATCACATCACACCAGTGACACTTAGGAAGCAGGTCCCAAAACAACTTTACCACCATTAAAGCAAAAATAAATGCAAAGTGCAACATTTTTTAAAAATAGATCCCAGAAACACCAGCGGTTTCACTACTACAGCAGTAGCTGAAACCAACCAAAAGAGGGAAGTTATTTTCTTACAACCCCAGGCAGATGACATAACAGCTATCCCATAAACCTTGACCGTGAAACTTTTTCTTTTAAATATCACCTTTTCCAAAAGGAAAAACAAAGAATAGCAAAATCAATATGAATTTCCTGAACACTGTCCAAAAAAAAAAAAGTGTTAAATTACTCACATTGTAATGTGCATTTGCCAAACTACCAATTCACCAAAAAAGGTGATACGATACAAATACTTCTGTAAGATGAGCTTTAACTATTATTCATTCTGTCTTGGAGTAGACGAAAATAGGTTCTGCACACACACCCATAACCTTAATCAGTTCCCGACAACACTGATCATACATTTTCTCTGCACAACAAGAGCAATCACATCCTTTCTAAACATTTCTCATGCAATCCTAATATTCTTTCATCTCTTCAAATACACCTATGGGACATCATGAAAAACAAAACAAAACAAAACAGGAATTGCTCCAGAAGCCGCTGGAGACCTTGGACTTGCAACGTAGACATCATTTTACTGAGAATCACTGTATAGTCTACGCTCCAAAACAACTACTTTCACGACAAGCAAGGAGGAATACTTTTGCATCCTCCCTAACCAGAGAACGACAAACTGATCTATGTTGTGGAGAAAAGACAGACAAAATACTGCATATGCCTGTGCCAAAATACAGAAAGTAAGCTTGGATTAAAAGGAGGATTTTAACAGGCTCGTAGGAGTCCTGGGCAACCCTCCCAGGTAAGAGGAGAACGCAGCCGCAGGAGACCACTTCTAATTCTAACATTTTTTAAACTAGCCTACCCTGTTTTTGTCTAAGGAATTATTTATATTGTTTAGCAAAAAACTACCTTGGAATCCACCTTGAAACATCCTACAATAATATTTCCTATGCCTCCTGTTTTATTACTTTTACAAGTTACTACGAATACCACAAAACAAAAGACAAACCATTGAAACCATTTTCTCCCAGATGCGTTTAGAAAATAAAAACAAAACACCTTAAACAACAACAACAGTGTATTAAACACTCACTACCATCCTAAACAGTGAGTTGTGTGCTCCTGACCCTGATCAGTCTCTTCACCAATTGTTCCTTGAAATCAGTGAGAGAACTAGGTTATAGCTTTAAGCCCTGGCCTCCTGAAGCACACAGATGTCGTCACTGAGAGTACCACGGACTTCTGTGTTTTCATCAAAAAATGTTAAATGTCTTCTCAGATGAAAATATTGCAATTAACATATCTAAATATTTAAAGCGCAGCAAAATTCTTAACATGTCATGAGAATTGATTCACAGTTAAAGGCTTGCTAGACATACTTAACAGACCTTTGAAGTAGAACCAAAAACAGCCCACACTGCAATGACTTATGATTGAGCAAATTTGGGTTTCTAATTGAATATCTGATAAAAAAGTTGATACAAATAATTTGGGTTTTGATTTGATGATTTGATACAAATTTTGGTAATGTTTTATACAAATTTTATCCTTCAATTAATATAATTTAATAATTTGACCTTCAAAACCATCACAACATGAAAGCCTGCTAAAATACTGTACACATGTTAAAATTAAACAAATTTCAACACATTTATTAGGGCACAAAAAGTTTGTGATGTGGCAGCAAAGGAACTGGCACCAGACACAATCTTATTTAACAACACTGTTAATCTGGAAAATGGCAAACAGCATGTGAATTCTATTAACAGAAAAATACTTAAACTGAGGAAAGCTGTGAACACTGCCAGGGCTAGAAAATAACAGCAACAGCACTGGGGTGTTACTACTTAACCCTGTATCTAGTAAAATCAATAGCAAAGTTTCTTGTTTAAGAGACAGAAACAAGTTCCTGAATTTCTTTCAGGCCAAAAAACAGAAATAGGTAAACAACACCAACTGAATGGGAACTGGGATGGAAGGAAGAGTACCACACAAGAATTAGTTTTATCAGGGTTAAAAATGTGAATAAACATGGAGCAAGTTCCAAAGAGAAGTTAAACAGAAGAACTGGTACTTCTCTGTTGAGCCCTGCAAGAATTAGATGCAGTCTTCTCAGAAAACACCCTGCATATTTTGATTAAAAGCGTTATTTAAGAAGAGTAACAAAAAAAAAGAAAAAAACACAACAGGTAGAACAAGACATGTCCAGTCAGGCACTGGAGGGCACCAATTAGTATGGCTCAACTGAGCAGAAAAGTAGAAATGCTTTATGGCTTGACAGCCTCAGCTCCTTTTTCTGAGCCACTGTTAAGACAGGTAAGAGAAAAACATCAATATTTAGAACACCTGGGAGAGTCAAAATTCATCAGCTTTCCCTGCAAAATTTTGCAAAAGGCTTATCAGAAATTAAATACTTTAATCGAGGTACACCCTGCGTATAGCTGTTGTGTCCAAATGATATACTCAGCTTGATTTATTTTTGATCTATCAGAGTCACTCCTAACCCTCTTATTCTTAAAACATTTACAAAATAAGAGAAGTGTGGCAACCTTTTCTCCCATCCATCACAGAGAAGAGGTAAGACTTAGCACAAGCAGCAGTGCAGCAAGCATGCAGCACTGTCTGGGCAACCACAGGGCTGGAAGGAGAAGATAGAGGTTTTCAAAAACTCTCCCAGTAAATGCCTTGTGGGAACACGCCCCATGATAGCCAAGACTTACAGGACAAATTTGCACAAAGTGATTTGGAAATACACAGGCTTTACATGTCAGGAAAACAAAACCTCAAAGAGGGATGGAAAGAAGAACAAGTGGTTCTCCTCCTCACTGAAGTGTATCAGCAACATCCAATAAAAGGCAGGCAGCTGTAGGTAGATTCCTCCCTGTTACCCCACCAGGTTTATAGAGACGAACACAGTAACACTTTCAAACTTCCAGCTTACTTTCAACATCACCATTTTGTATGGTACCACAATGGTGCAGAAGAAATTTACCTTTTCCTTAATGTCGCAAGGGGTGTCAGAGCTTATAAAAATAATCAGTATTTTTTCCAAACACAAAAGAGAATGCTAACGTGAATTTATTTTAAAAATGCCAATAGGAGGTTAAAATCCTACAGCATATTCATTTCTGTAGTGGCAGTGTTTTACTCTGAGCTCTTTCTCAGGCATTTTTCTTACTATGAACATAAACCAACTGCCTTGCCAACCACTTCTACTCCCACTCTCTGTCACAGGGAACAGCTTCTCAGGCAGATAACATGCCTGCAGAAGCTACAGTTGCTCGTTATGAAAAAGCTGAAAAGTGCTGTGGGAAATGTAGTCTCCCAAAGCAAAAAAGGTTGTATGCCTACTTCAGTCAAGCTTTGAATTTGTTCCATTACTTTCTCTTCTTTCCGAATTTTCCGCTTCTTTGCTGATTGTTCATACGTTCTCTGGATAGACAACCTAGACATACCAAGCGCCTACCTTGCTCTTTCTTCCTCTCAGCAGCCAAAGCTCCTTCTGCTTTATTACATGATTTTTTTTTCTTCTCCTGTTATATCACATACGCATAAAGGACCAAAGGTTATCAGAATATCATCTTCTAAACACGTCCCTTACAGACCCATCCATTTTTTTTATACATACAATCAACTTATTTTTCAGAATAATTTACTAACAACTCTAACAGGGTTGTTTCAGAATATGTGGAATCAGACCATTTTCCTAAATAGCTGCCTATTACTAAACACTCTAAAAGCCATTACAGATCTACAAATCACAGTTCATCAATCTTCAGTAATTATTGCTTTTACTGTAACAAGCTCATTTAAAAATATATATATTTTTAATACTTCCATTCAAACCCATCCTTAAATGTCATTCTCAGGAAAAACACCACATAATTGGATTTTTAATCTAACACACTAAAAAAAAAATCACTTGGTACATATGAAAAAAATCCCCTATCTGCCAAACCAGATACAAAGGGATCAATTTACTGCAGAAGGTACAAAATAGGCTCATCAACTTCACTATGATTGTGCCATAAAAGTCCCAATCATATTAAGAAATTTAAGGATAGGAAAGGAGAGTTCATTACTATTCCTAGAACAGAAAATAACCACCTACCATTTCAAAAGAAAAAAAAAAAAAACATCTCTCTAGAAACTGAATATACACTTAGATCAGTACTTAAGGAACCTATTTTCAGCTGAGGTAGGAAGGGACAACAGCTGTGAAGGAGGACCCTTAAAACAACTACTGTGGTTTCAATATAGCTGTTCTATTTAGAAATATGTGGCATATATATAGAAACACTAAAAGATACACTAAAATCAAGACAAAACAAAAAAATGAAAATAACAAAAACCCACAAATCTATTGTTCTGTCCTGCCATAACCCAATCTCTCAAATCTCCATGCTAAATTTCAATGAAAAAACTTCCTAAGCTCTCTGTTCAACTTATACCACAAGAGTCAGACAGGTACCACAGTTTCACCACCTTCCTTCAAGGAAAAAAAAAAAAAAGAAAAAAAACACTTTCTGCAGCCTCGTGTCCTTCCTCTGAATATGAGAGAATCAGTCATTCAGCCTGTTCAGCCTCGCTACAGAACATGACATTCAGGGGATTCAACGACATCAAAAACATTTGCAAAACTTCATTCCCTGAAAGTATCAGTAACCAGATGAAAGAATTCTGAAATTTGCAGTTGCAAAGCAATACCTACTACACCTAGTGTAATGACTGTACAGCAATTATTAAAAAACAGCAAACTTAATTCCCACAGATATCTAAAAATGTGGAAACTAAGTTTTAACAAAAAAAAAGACTTCTTTTTTTAAATTAGAATAGACAGTAACTTACAGACATTTCCCTTTATTTGCTGATCTGAATACAAGAATAAAACACGTACTTAGTGATACAGCATTTTATCAAAACAGACAGATATGCTGCTTCATAATTTGGAGAAAAAAGGAGAGGTAGTATCAAAACCAACTAGGTTTCACTACGCGTTACTGCAGGTTCACGTGCCACACTCGAGCTACAAAATGCATAAAATAGTATGTTAATGATTAGGAAAAACCAACTGTACAAACAAGTCTGACAGATCTTCATTCAGAGAGTTTTATAAATGATCTGTTTAAAAAAAAAAAAAGAATTGAGGACTATCACATAAATATGCTACTGAAAAAAACCTAGGCAGAAGGCTGAAGAAGGCAGAGAGACAGATTTGCACTGTGTTACCTCACTGCTTCTTCTGCACCTCAGAAACAGATACAGTTCAGAAACAACACACACACACAGCTTCCTGTACATGTTCTAACTAACTTAAAGTTCTGTTCTCCATTTCCTAGCAGACCCTGCTTGACCACTAAACTGCTGAGCTATCTTGAGTTCTCAGATGTTTGTGAGAAAAACACTCACCCTCACATGCACTTCTTCAAACACAAGTATTTTTAAGACGGCCTCACTACACAATGTGTTGGATTCTTAAGTCTGGTTTATAAATGAATGTCATAAACATGCAGCTAGTTTTACCATGAAGACAGCACAGTCTTCTAGCCTGCAGACACCCAGCACAGAAGTTGGGTATGAGCTTGAAACTCTATCCGTTTACCTTGGTGGTTCTCAAGGTGGTGTCACACGGGAGCAAGGATGAAGAGAGACCTTCAGAGCCATTTGCCATACAGCATGTCCATGCTCCTAGGACAACTTTAAGCCAACTGTTATTTTAACAAGTTTTCTGTGCTCTCTGTAGATGGTTACACCACAGCTGCTCCTACAGGAAACAGTAAGCATTAGCTGCTTTCCTTACAGGTTCTTCTGCATGCACAAGAGCTGGCACCTACCTTATTCTTCTGATATACCTCTCAGCTGACCAAGTCAGCACTTCATACCTTCCTACAGTTCATAACCCTACATTAACTTCATATGATGCTGTCATACCTACATATATTATACATACATACACTTTATGTGGACCTTAATGTCCACATAAAATGTATTTTACAGGCAGAGGCTTGAAACATTTTTGTTTGTTTGGAGGCATCTTTCAGTAGCCACATATACCAACTTAGAATTAATTGGCCAGCCAACAATATTCCTTGGGTACATCTGGAAGACACCTTAGACTTGGTACAGGAGGAAAACAAAAGGATTCACAATCCTATTAGTGTACATGCACCTTCTTTAGCCTTCTTGTGCCCTAAGGTCTGCTTTGTCTTGATTATAGATTATCGGATCATTCAAAATACCTCCTCTGTAGTTTCTCACTTCTGAGACATTCCTCAGGTTCCCAGCAGCTTCTCTAGAGTTCCTGGATAAACAGAAAGAAACTACAGCGTGGATCTTTACAACTGCTATACACCGTCAAGACCTCCAAATGCTTAGCACCATGAAAAAGCATGCAGGTAGCACCTTCTTCCAAGTTAGTGGTGTTTAATGCAATGACATATCCAGTTAAGAAAGTGCCTGCTTCGTCAAAAGTAATGATTTATGAATTAAAGACAAGGAAATATATGTTTTGAAGAAGCTTGACACAAAACAATGCAAGGACCACAAACAGTATTCATCATCTGCTGACCTGAAATATTAGCGCTGAAACAATACATCATGGCATTCCTCAAAGCCAGAGTCAGGAATCTTCGACCAATTAACAGCCTGGAGTACTTTATTCTTGACTAGACAACTGTACTCTGGCACGTAATTCTCAACAACACACTTCTTCAGCTCTGTGGTCACCCTCCTTGAATTCTTAATGCTTCCAGGAACAAAATATTATCTGAGCTCTGAGTTACAGTAACTAGCTCCAACACTTTAAAGCCAAATAGTACTAGAATAGACTACAAACTCCACCCCCTCCAGAAAAAAAATATTAAAAATATTTTTAAAATATTTAAATCCTCCATTTATATGTATATTTTTTTAGTGTGACATCATCAGTTAAACCTGAAAATTTGCTTCCTGCAGATCCTCTGCTTCTAAGAGAATGTCAGGCAGCAGTTTGGGATGCAAACCACTGCAAGTTTGACCAGTAAGAGTCAATTAATCTAAGGACATCCTTCACTTATAAAAACCACTCTTCTACAGCAAAATCTCAGGCTATTTTCTCAGCAAACCCCTCCTCCCCTCCCCCCCCGCAATGAAAATCTTCTAGAATAGGGAAAACTTGCTGTTTGCTCAGATTCTCCCTGGCAATTTGCAGGCCCTATGCCAAAACATCTGGTGAAAGTCCACAGCATCCCTTCTTTCTGCAGCCAACGGGGCAAATTAACTGTTCATCTTTACATGTAAATCTAAGTTAACCAAGGCAGAAGAGCGTTAGAAAATGTATTTTACGTACTCGTGTACCAAGACACTCCTCATAGTTTTCACTCTGTCTTCTATAAATCTGTAAGGTATCTAATTAATGTAATTAACAAGTGCAAGTCTATACAAAACAACAAATAATCCTGGTTGTTGTTTACAGCAGGAGTAACATACTCTTCCACCTGTATAGTCAGAGATCAAACCACGCTTGCTGGCATTCCCATCTTATGGGGGACAGGTATGAAATTAATTTCATGTGAGCAATCTTACGTACATCTAGGTTGGAAAAACAAGAATCTTAGGTGCACAGCATCAGAAGCAGTGCAATATCTACAGTTTACAAAGTTCAGTCGTCTTTCTTTGAGGGCATCCTGAATGCTCCTTCTCCATATTACTTCATTTCCACAGACAGGTTTAGGGAGAAAGAGGACTCTGGACACATGAAAAAATAATACTTAAAATAATTTGTGGGCTTACATTTAGTTTTGGAATGTACGGTGATGAAGTCCAAAGCAACTCTGCAAACTGCAGTGGTAAAGCCATGCTTGTGTAGTCGTGACCTACGTTCCACTATCACTACACCCGGCAAAGCGGCTCTCATCAGCCCGATTTCACCAGTGAACTACAGGCTGCCTCTCACTACGTACATTTTCCACTTGCAGTGACAGTCCACAATTCAGCTTGCGTTTTTGCATACACAGAGTAACAGTACACTTAACACCATTTGTGTTAAGCACATCTCCTCACTACCACCTATATTAAAAGCACATGCAAATAGTTGCAATAACGCAAGCATTTGCTTTGTTGAAGTGACAGTGAAGTGATAGGACCCTAAGCACAGACGAGCCCTTGTGCCTTATCCACAGATTTCTTCTGAGCTAATTTCAGTCTGTCACAAAAGCAAGTCCAACCAATAAAGTTATTTAGTCAGACTTCAGCAATTTCAAATTCATTAAGGTGAACATTAATTTCTAAGCATGCAGCTAATACACAAAAAAACCATTAAGTTACGCAAAAAAGACACTGCCATAGATTTGAACGCTCTTCCTTTTCAGAATTATTTGCTCGGAAGCAAAGACAAGCTGACAATCACAGAAGTCATTATACAATTATGTAATAATTGTAACCTAATAATTAAACCTTGAAAATCTTGCACGATCTATTGCTGCTGGGGCAAGGACACTTGAGGTAGGTATCCAGAGAATACCACAACTTCAACAGCTCACACACAGCACTGCTATCCAAACAGCCACATCCAGGATGCCTCCAAACAATCCTAGCGCTGTTCCAGGCATGTACCTAGGTATTTGCTTCCAGGAGCTGACGTTGGGCTCCTGCTATATTATTAAGCATCTGAAGAACAACTCAGTTGGTATGTGGAAGTGCAGAACTTTAGACACTGGTTTAAAATTACAATTCTAATATGAACATTGATACTCTCAAAGAACTTTGTCCCATCTCTCCAATTAATTCATGCTAATTTCCAGACCGTTTATACATAAAGACTTCACCTTGCCCTTTCAATTTTCTATGGTAAATACAATCAAGAGAGCTGGCCAACAGCAACGCCCCTCAGACAAGAATGCTGGCTTCTTTAGTATCAATAAGTTAACACAAGTGAGTCCATACATACCACCCACACTTGCAAGCCACTGTTACTGGAAAGTTTTTAAACAACAGCCCTCCTCAACAAATATTGTAGAAAGGTTCGGTGATACCTGACAAGGAAATATTTTTTTTTTTTTACTCCTGAAGCTGCCTCGTCTCATCTGAAAACAACAAAACACATTCATCTCTACAATAGCCAGAGAACCCACTGTCTAGAAACATTTTGGAAATAGTTATTTCTTAAATACACCAGGGTTAGTTGTGTTACCAAGAAATACTAGAGCTCTGTTTTTCACACAGGCTCACAGAGGCAGGCATGAAACTTCTGTTGCATTCGACTCCAACACGGGCCTAGAGCATCCACAGATCTTTGTGAAAACCACCTTCTCTAGGAACAAAAGTAGAAGAGAGACAGCACAGCAAAGGGAAAAAAAGAACAATGACAAAGAAATAAGAAGGTGACAGATAGAAGTTCAAAGTCAAAAGGAAGGAAAACAAGTAAGAGAATTCATCCTACCAGAGACAGCACCTCTTGTCAGTCAAGACAAGAAACATTGCCTCCCAAAAAGAATCTGGCACCAGGACATGGCAGAAGTGATGGGGGAAGACCAAATCTGACCTGAGGTAAGAAAAAAAATGGAGTTATGACCCAGATTTATATATATATTTTTTAAACTTCACTTGTTGCTTCACCCGTATCTTGCAGGATGTTTTTAAAATCTTTTTTTTTTTTTTTTAAATGATGTCTTTCTTCAGCTGCATTTTGTCAGTGATTACACTGGGATGCCTCAAATCAAATCTGGAGCAATACTTTGATAAAAACGTGAAATTCTATGTGAATACTGAAATTAAAAACAAATCAGAGGGAAACTGTAGGAAGTAATAGCTGGAAACAGTGAATGCCACTGAAGTGTGCCAATGAGTCAAGAGTCTGTAAGAATGGATTTGGACCTATAAATCTCACTGAAATGGAGTGCAGAACCACTAATCCTCATTTTAGTAGAACTTCCTTGGTGCCTTCAGGAAAGGCAAACTCTACCTGATCCTGCATGTGCAAACAGAAGAAAACATAATTGTTTCCCATGTCCAGGTTTCCTGTTTAATCATAATAAAGATTAAGAAGATTGACCCAGGTCTCCAGCTGCAAATGGGGGCAACTTTAAAAGCAAGTCTCCTAGAAGGTCCAAATAAAGCAATCAGGACAGAAAGAGTTAATACATTCATGAAACTCGTTGCAGGGTGACAAATGGATAGTAAAATGAGAATTCTGGTACTTAGCCAGATCATGTACTGAGACTAAAAAAAAATATTTGAATATTTTAACATTAAAAAAATACAAGTTTCATGAAACAAATCCAACCTCCCCCTAACACCCAAACTACACACTCAGAACAAGTGTATCTTTTTCTCCAAATACTTTGGAGGCTCCAGTGAGTCCTATCCATACTTTAAAATGAATTCCAAATGAGAACCCATGAGTTCCAGTGCTAGAAACCAAGCGATCACCTGTATGCACCTTTGAGATATTATTCTGAGACCTATGGATTAAGAGAAATCACGCGTGATCGGAAAATTGTACTGAAGCTGAAGACATTTATACGATAATTCCCCACCACTTTAGCTTGGGACAGGCCTCACTCGTCAGCTTAGTAAATGCCAGTAACCTAAGACAAATAAAACTTTTTAAACAGCTCTAATCTGAAGCCTTGATTTACATACTGTCAGCCAGTAAAGCTACTGAGCTTTTTGAATTCAGTGCAGAGCACAGAGAAAAAGACCTACTTCATTGTGTCAAAGTGTATTATAATGTTGTGCAGAGATGGAGATGTGAATAACGATGCAGACCATAAAAACGAAAAGATGATAGGAATAAGATCAAACCAGATGTTCAGGTGTTGCTTCAGGGAAAAGTACAGGAACCAAATAGGACATCAGCCTTGAGATACTCCACAGCCACATTTAAGTCTTAAATAGTCACAAGGCCTGACGGGTGAAGTTTAAGATAAAAAACAAAGCTTCAATTGCTCAATCTGGACACTTGTTATCCAGACTCAAGAACCTTCACTAAAAAAAGTTCCACAATCTCTTTACGTACTATATGATTTTTGCACTTCTATTCAGTTTTCATTACCTTCTTGAATATATTAAATATCTCCTTCTCATATTAGGAAATAGGGATTACAGACTCTAATACAGAAAGGAGTCGAGTCATCTGAGGTAAACACCATTGCAATTTCTATCCACACAGTAATTCTTCCTCACACATGTCCCGAGTTGCTAACATTACTCTGAGTTCTCTGAACTTGGTATACCCAAGCTGCACAGTGCCTTACAATGCCATTTCTGCATGGGGGACTGACATTTCTGCCTCTAGTTAAGCTTGTAAATCTCTTCTCCATTATGACTTCATTTTCAGAACACAGCACTACCAAATCTGCCCATCTAGTCTAAATCTGGCAGAGGCAAGAATGCGCCCTGCGTGGAGGATTTAGCCTCCTAAGTGATTCCAAGAACAAAAAACCTGGAAACTCAGACCCTTGCTGGTATTAAAACACAGACATCTTAGTATCAATCCGTGATCCAAATCCACAGGAAATGCAGTCTTACACAATTACATGTCTTCCTAGGAAAACAGCACCTCACTCAGCGCACCAAGGCCAATGGTGTTCAGCGAACAACCAGATACCCGTTTGATCATCACTGGTCAGTCTGAGCCTTTATTTACCATACACTTTTTAAAAGTTGCATCAACAGTGGATTTTCTGACTTAGAAGTTCTTACAAGGAAAAGGCAGTAAGATTTCCATGTAGCATAAATATCAGCAAATTAACTTTCACAGCACTTCTAAGCCACTTTTTTCCCCCCCTTGAAACTTATGGAAAACAAGACACAGATTAAAACCATAAACCTACCAAATCTACTTGCTCAATCTGAGATGCCAAAGGATCGGTTTCTCAGAGCATTTGATTTTCTGAAGTCAGGTGTATTTTCAAAGCTGATCACTTACTTACTACAACTGCAGCTGTAAAAGCTCAGATTCCCCGAAGCCCAAGTCAGGCCTTCCTAAAATAAGGAACAAAGATCAAGCAGCCACCTGTGTATTCTCTCTTCAGTGATTTGCCTAGCCCTCCATGCGAGCCCTGCAGCGGAGGAAGGAGGTGGGGTTGATCCAACTTTCCGCAACAAAACTCTGCCGTCACCACCTCGACCATCCTTCCTTTCGGCAGCACCCCTACCTGCTTGCTCTCTGTATGGTCCCAAATGGGGCTGTGCTCTGACACACAGCAGCCCCCCAGGCACCCCAACAGGGGCTGGGGTAGCACGGAGCAGATAATACACAGCTGTGTAATTGCACAATGCGGATACTCACAGGAGCCTGGATTAGAGCCGCCTGCAGCCAAATTCTGACACATCCCAACTCCTGGGGGGCTCAACAGAGCGCTGTTCTTCAAAGGTGCTGCTGTGTCCAGCAGCTTCTTAAACCTATTAAGACTTTCTGTATTAGTCATTGCACTTAACAAACATAAAAACAGAGTAACTGAAGTAACAACAACGACACAACTGTGAATAGCAACACGAACAACTCTCTTAAATGGTATCAGCAGTGTAAATAGGCAAAGTATTTAAAAATTACTTAAATAAAATCTTCATATTTAAGATGTGTGAATTTCATTTGCCCAGTACTGCTCACGGAACCTATGTGGCTCTCTGTAAACATCCCGGAGTCCCTGCTAATAACCATTAGCTCAAATGTCCATTTGTAACCAGGAGTTATTCAACCACTCTCTTCTCCCCACACGCACAACCCAGTGATGTAAGACGTATCACAGTTGTATACCCGTTTTTCTGCTTAAGGTACTGACCGTCAACCTTTCAACACTGACCATTTATTTTTTTTTGCCGTCTCCCAAAGAATGATCCATGACACTACTTCTTACCACAAGCCTGAGAGAAAAAGTGGTCTCTACACCCACTTTTGGAGGACCTTGTTCACATACGCTGCAGGGACATCATCATACTGGTCCACATGCAATACGCTTCATAAACCATCATCCATAAACCTTAAATGAAAGTGTAGCTTCCTCAAAACCCAAAAATACCGTGGCTGTTAAATATCACTGATGCACCCAGCTCTTCTTTATTATTAAATGATGACTCATTTTCTTGCTGAAAACAAACAATAGTTCAATAATAAAGCAAATTACTGTGATCCAGTATTTTGAATCGCATTTGCAGCTGTTCAGGTTTAACATTAACATACTCTGTGTCCTAGACATACTCTTACTAGATAAATTACCATGCTAGTGCACATTCAGGTGTCGTACCAAGTTATAACTGGTCTCACAGATACATTTCTTCATTATTAAATGCAATATTCCATCAACGCAGCGCCTAGAGTACTTTATATGAAACTTGTGCAGTTCCATTACCTGAATTAAGACTTTTGCATGCAAAAGTACATTAATTTTGCATTTGGTGGCAACTGTATAACTGAAACTGCATGAAATATTAAAAGTTATATATCAGCTGCTACACGTTATTTGGCTTGACAGAAATTTGTAGTTTCACTCTACAGCTCAAGTACGATACACATATTGTACAGTTTGGAGGATGAGGCATTACTCTAGTTTTCAAAACCTTTATTATGGATAACATTTTATGTATGTTTTGTATCATGACCACACATAAAATGTCACTGGCCCAGACTCCCAATCTTTCCGTGGTACAGCTAGAAGACTGGAGCTAATGAGCAGCACTGCAACCCCAACTCCCTTAAACATGAGGAGCATGAAGCCAGCAGGGAACATTTTCAGAATTCCACATGGTCCTGAGAGTCACTGCCCTCCCTTCCTACCTTACTACCATCCACCTGTAACTTTTCTTCACTTGGAACTGAGATTACTTGCCTTGCAAAGCTCTGCTGATTCGTAAGAAATGCTGAAAAATGGGCACCAGTAGAAAAAAAAAAAAAAAAAAAAACAGAAAAAAAACACTACAAGCCACTTGTACTGCTACTAGCTTTTTGAAGCTTAAAGAATACATCCCTAAATGCAAATAACAAACGACTATGGAAGAGGGTCAGGGAGGAGGGCTACAGACTGTGCAGGAGAGAAAATCAAATGTTGCCGGGAGCCCTCTGGAACTGTCAGGAAAACAGAATCCAGCCCCTTGTACGACCAGTAATGCTGCAGCAACCCAGTTTTACAAAAGATGTGCAAAAGAGGTCTTCTCATGATATTTATGGAAACTATAATTCTGTTTTCTGCTGTCCTGCGTGCTGTGCACTGTTGTATGAAACAGTCATTACTCAACGCACACCCATTGAAAGAAGATTTACAATATGCAAAGTACCTTCTGCTATACTTTCCAGAATATAAAAATTCACCTGTCTGTTCCTTGCAGGCTGCCAAGGATTGCACCACCACTTACTCCTAAACACAGGGACTAACCCACAGAAACACAGTGGATCACTCCTGTAACGGGAATGACAAGAAATCCAAGATCAGAGGGCGACCGTTCTACAAAACCAAAGGCAGGGAATAACCAGTTGCCTAACACTGACTCATAGAACAGGGATGGTTTTAAAAAATTAGAAATAAGTAGCATTAGCAAAAGGAGGATAAACACTAACAGCTACTCTTGACAGTATTGCCACAAAGCCTCTGAAACACAGAGTGAATGTTTCAAGAAAGAGGAACAACAAATCATGTTATATTTGTGCCTGTTTTCCTGAAGTAGGGAGAAATGTGAGCCCAGAACTTACTTGTGAAAAGCGAACACAGTAGAAAGGGGAGACTGTGGTCTGATTTTTTCTAAACGGTAAGAAAATAGTTAATCAACAAACAAACACCTTACATTTTCCTAAGTAAAAGTGCAGTTTTTGTACAAGCTGCATTTTTATAGACAATTACACCAAAGAAGACAGTCAAGAAATCCTAATGAAGTGTAAGCTTAAATCTCCATCTGATGCTTTATGGCCTATCTGGGTCCCAAGACTTTTACCCTACCAGAGACATCCCTTCCCATCATACAACTGGTACAGCGTTCCAGATTCTGTCAGGAGCAATCAATAAACCTTGTTTGTAACTTAGAGGGGTCATTTTAAAGGGAACACACAGAAAAGGTGTCGCTTATAAAAACTTGCTTTTCTCCCTTGCACCATATTGTTCTGAGACACGTCCTCCCAACTAAGTCACATTGGATCAAAATTGTCAGCTATGAATGACCTGCAGCAAGAGTTATTTTTTGGCGAATATTTCACTTCTAAGGATTTCCGTATGGTTAACAAAATCAAGTTTCTAAGCCTCTTTTCCAGAAAGTTGGAAAAGCATGCCTCCTACAGCAAGGGGAGTCATTCTAACCCCATAACTAAAGTAGACTAAAACAAAAGATCTGAAATATGCAGGAAAAGGAGAAGCAGTGAGAAATTAAGCTAGATTTTTATAAAAATCTACCACAAAGATGCAGCGATACATGTCCTTTTTAATTTCATGATACTCTCACCGTTTCTGTCATGCATGTACACACACACACACGGAGTCTGCATCCACAATGTGAGATTACCAGAACTCACGCTTGCCGACCACTTCACTTGCAAGGTAAGAAAGAAAATTATTTCAGTTTTTCAAAGTAAGCACAGCTAGAAAGAACGAACAGTGAAGAATCTGCTTCAGAAATAAAATACTAAGCTTGGTTTTGTTAAAAATCACTCCCTCTAAATACCATCAAAGCCAATATCCAAGCACAGGGATATAACTATCACTGGTACAAACAAAAATTGCTGCCCACTAGGGAAATTTATGATATTGCCTCCATCAGAAACATACTTGGAAGGAAACCCCTTACCTTCAGATTTTCCCTGTCTTAACAGAAAGGCTGGTTGGGACTTTCTGACTTTCTAAATTTCTAACTTATTTTTTTCAGGACTTTTTAGAAAAGACACTAAAACACCACAGCAAATACCACAAACTTCAAAAAAAAAAAAAAAAAAAAAAAAAAAACCAATGTCCATGAGTTTATCTTTGAAAAGCATGAGAACAACACACAATATCACTTCTGTAATTTTTACCTGTTCAGTCTAGAAAAGTTTGCATCCTACCACCGTAGAGAGTATTGTAGCTACAAATATAGACAGACTTAGAGAGCACGTCATCACACAAAGTCGCTAACTAAAACTCTGTGATCAATCCTCATTACACTCATTATTTTTCAGCAATTGCAGCAATTGCATCTTCAGTCACGCACAAATCCAGTATCTTCATCTCTGCCCTCTTGGGAAAAGAGGTATTTCATAAGGAAAGGAGGCGGGTGGGAGGAGAGAAAAGGGAGGGAGGATTTGGTACCCATCCTAAATTTTAACTTCACCAAATAAAAGAGGGCCTGTGGATTCTGGCAAGACAATTGTTTGACAAACAAGCATGCTTACTCGCGTGAACCAGAAGCCTGCAAGCTACGCGCAGGCCGTACACCGACAATCTCCTACGCGCTGTTGTCCAGCACCAAGCCACCAGCTACCCACCAACACCGAGCTCTCCTGCCGCGTTTCTGCCAAAACATTCCAAGATTGGGTAAAACAGACGAACGAGATAAGGGAGAAAATGGAGACAGGTGCTGGGCTAAGTTCCTAACATGGCAGAAAGTTGTGTTTTCAGGTGACCGGCCGCGTCTTTGCGGCGTGTTTCCACGCTATGCTCAGAGCGCCTCACCTGCTGCGAGAAAAATGTATATCGGGAAAAAATAAAATAAGAGACAAAAATAAAGAAACGGAGGGGATTTTCTCCTGATACCACACAACTGTGCTCCTTCTACACCAGCCCCCCTGTTGGCTTTCGGTCCTCCCCACCCAGCCCCTTCCCCCCAGCCCACCCGCAGCACCCAGCAGCACGGCGGCCTCCCTCCGGCCGCCACAGCGGGCACCAGCGGGCGGCCCCGGGGCTGCTCCCCGGCCGCACCGCCCCTCTCTCCCCCTGTCCCTCTCCCCCCCCCCC